>NC_141324.1:29630625-30100625 GCF_037954235.1 Aulostomus chinensis
CAGGTCTTTCAGGGGAACCACAACCCAACAGACGAGGTTCTCGCCTCCCTCCCCAAACAGACTCTGGCTCGCTACGTCCGCATCCGGCCCGTCACCTGGGAACAAGGCATCTGCATGCGCTTTGAGGTCTACGGCTGCAGGACATCAGGTAACAACGCTACCCCTAGTGGGCTGTGAGGGTACAGCAAGAGGCTGCTGGATGTCATTAACAATAAATAGATTAAAAAAAAAGGAAGAAGCATAATTTTAATTTGTTGTTTGAAGCAGGAAATGACATTTAGATATTAAATAATTCAGGTCGTTGATTTGATGCCTTACAAACTGTCAGATTTATAGGGATCACAATCACAGCACACATGCACGCATGTACGCAGAGGATCCGAGGAGGTGTTGAGCAGCTGCCGAGGTTGCCAGCTGGGTCTCAGACACACGTCCTCGTCTCCTTCAGGACCCTCACAGGTGGCGTGATGGGAAGGAGACACAACAGGCGTTAGAAAATCAAGATAAGGGGCCTCGCCTAACGTTCTGTTGTGACACGCCCATTCTTCTGTGTTTTGTCCCAACACGATTACCTGCCTTTCTATCCTGTTTCACCCTGAAATACATGACGTCAGCTGCTGTTTCAGCTGGACTTTAACCCCCGGAGGCATTTTTACAACTGCTAATGGAACAGACTAAATAACTCCTCATGTAAAAACTATAAACTAGAGCTCTTCCTGACACGTCTGACCTGCTCCTGGCACCAGCCAGCCGATGATTTCAGACCCTGCACTTGTGTTTTCTCACTTTTTCTACATCGTGAATCAAACTAGCATCCTGAGACTCTGCTGATTTAAAATGATGATGGCTGCATCCAAGGCGAGTGTAAACTCCCACAGAAGGACGGTGTTATTCATTACTGGGGAACATGCTGCCTCATTACTCATCGTTGAACGTTATATAAACCCAGTCCTTGATGTGCTGCAGGAAAGTCTCAGCAGGAGAAGTAGATTTGGACTCGCACTCAGGGGCTGAGTCAGAGAGGTCATTCAGCCGATATAATGACACAATTGTGAGTGTTCTGATGTAAATGTAATTATTTCTAAATTTAGAACTTCTGCATATCGTGGCATGAGAAGACCTGAAAGATAGGCTCCCTTTAAATTGTTTCTTCCCTGAGAGGATGTTTGGTGTCC
Source organism: Aulostomus chinensis (assembly GCF_037954235.1). Classification (NCBI taxonomy): domain Eukaryota; kingdom Metazoa; phylum Chordata; class Actinopteri; order Syngnathiformes; family Aulostomidae; genus Aulostomus; species Aulostomus chinensis. The sequence continues at coordinate 29,631,801 of NC_141324.1, forward strand.
ACATGGAAACAGAAGGAGAGTCGGGGGTTTCCAGACGTGTGAACTTACAATGTGGTGGAATTTTCATCCAGGAGCTGCTGTTCAGCGCCTGATATGAGCGGGAAGTGTTTGTCACACACCAGTTTCACACTGCGACTGTTTCAGCCCGGACATTAAATCTAGCTTGAGTTGTTGATAACAGATTTAACGCCTCTTAAAATGACCGCCCCATTCTTTGCAGGAATAATGGAGCTTTTTTAGTCTGATTAAAAAAAACAACAACTAAAAAAATACCCAAAAAACAGCTGAAGTCCCCACCAATTAATTATCTCAGAAGATTTCCTGACCGCTAAAGTAGCAGCGTGAGAGAAAGCAGGCTGGCCACTCTGCTCAACAGATTGTAGCGTAGCCTCAAGGTCAGTCGTAGCATCGCCCTGCAGCAGCCAGAGAGTCTGCTCGTGTCCAACACCCTCGAGACGAGACTCCAGCATCCAACCTGTTCCAGGGACTCAGAGGCGAATCCCCGCGGTGAGACAAGTACATAAATCTGAGGCTCTTGTGATACAAGTACCAAACTGGTGGTGGTAGAGATGGCGGTAAGAGTAGCGGCAGTTTTAGTGAGCGTTCGGACAGAAAAGCTTCTCAGATGTCAAAACGCTTCCTGAAACGGAGCTCATTCGTTGCCAAGGTTTCATTAAAATTGATGCATATTTGAACAGAATTGGCCTGAAAAATCTACAAAAGAAACTCGAAACCCATAAATTCCCCTGTGTTCGCTGTCAGAATGACGGATATTTGATTGGATATTTGTTTCTCACGGACCTCATGAAGTTAACACTTCATGCACACGTCATTTTCTTTGATTTTCTTAGATTCAGGTGTTGCACAACATCACCTTCAGCTCCCAGGAGAACCTCCGACTGTCCTGAAATCCTTTTTTTATCTCCCTTGAAACGAATGAACTCTTTCTCCAAAAATGGCACAAAAATAAACCGCCCTCAGCAAGCTCACAAATCTACAGTTTCCCAATATTTCAAAATGTGGATGAATGCACTTTGATGAGACAGTCCCACTTTGGCCTTACCTTTTGTTTTTTATTGATACTATATTTTTTGTTTATCTTTTGTTCGACTGATTTTCCCTCAGGAGGAAATTCTAGGCGACTCCACTGCAACATTGAACATTGCTGGAAAGTGTTTTTTCTAGCTGGACTTTCACCTTGACGGTGGTCTTCTCACAGAACTGGCAGGAAGTTGTGGATTTGTTGTTTTTCCCCGCGCTTTGTCTTGAGTCAAATTCAGTTTTTTTTTTTACTAGAAAAATTGCATCTTCCCACTTTTCTTTCTGGCCACCACTCAAACGTGTGTGAGCGTCTTTGTGCATGCAGACATCTCGTGTAGGACAAACACAGGAGCCACGTGGGTGTGTGTGTTTTGGAGTGTATCCAGCCCTAAATAGTGGCACTGGTAAGAGCAGTAGTACAAAAACAAGCTCCAGCTGCACACCTAGTATTAGTAGTCGTAGTAGTAGTAGTAGTATTGGTGGTAGAGCAGCTGAAGCAGCAAGTACACCAGTAGACATACCAGTGTCATTGCTACAGGGGGAAACATTGGAGTTGTACACCAAAAACAACTCCAGACATCATCATCATCATCTCTCTCCCTCCCTCCCTCCCTTTCCAGACTACCCTTGTTCAGGGATGCTGGGGATGGTGTCAGGTCAGATCTCAGACGCCCAGATCAACGCCTCGTCCTTCGCCGACCGCGGCTGGGTGGCTGAGAATGCTCGTTTACTGACGGGGAGGTCGGGGTGGACCGGTCAGCAAACCAAGCAGCCCTTCAGGAACGAGTGGCTACAGGTGAGTCACGCTCCTTCAAAACATACCTGCCAATATGTGCTCATCGCTCCTCACTACCAAACTGACTCTACATGAGTTTTCGCTCCTAAAACAAGACCCGATTGAAAGCAGATGGAAAACTCTGGCGTCAGCGGCGAGGGGATGACTCGGTGTGACATCAGCAGGATGTTGGCCTGAAGAACCTGCTTTTGGTTTTGACTGGATTCTTAACTCTCAGTGGATTTCTGCTGCCAGATTTATTATTGATTGATCACTTCCACCTGTAGTGATCACATGACCTGATATGTAGCCTTTCCCTTGCTGTCCGTGCCTCAAAAAAGTTTCAGGCTGTTTTTTTTTTAATTGGATTTTGCAGATTTCACCTCAGTGGAGTCGTGGCCTCTGGTGGTTTTGGTTATTAAAACAATTAACATTTTATATTTAACATCCCATCATCTCGACAGACTCATTTACAGCTGCTACACGCTCACGTCTGGCCTGCTATCGTCAGGGTAAATCCCATACAACGGTGCCCAGTTCTGTTTCGGTGTTCTTATAGAGCAGTGATGTAACTTTTATTGAGAGGCAGTTCTCCATTTTTCTTCAGAATGGACAGAAAAATAATAGTGATAATAATCAGAAGTTCCTCTGTGTGTTTCTGCAAAAATGGCCTCATAAGAACTTTGTTGTCGAGCGTTGTTGTCCTGGTTTTTGTGGTCGTCTTTGAGGGTTGGGCTCGGTCCTCAGGTGGGTTCTCACTGTCTGACCCCTCCCCTGTGCTTCCTGGCAGGTGGATCTGGGCCAGGACAAGCTGGTGAGCGGTGTTGTGATCCAGGGTGGGAAACACCGTGACAGGAATGTCTTCATGAAGAAGTTTAAGGTGGGACACAGTCTGGACGGGGAAGAGTGGACCATCCTGAAGGAGGACAACACCACCAGACCCAAGGTGGGCTCAGAGCGAGACCAGGCCTGACAAAGACCTGGTCCATGACCATCAGGCCAGGTTGAAGTGGTTTCTCAATATAGAAACTGGGATTTTTGAGTTATTGATCTTTGACAACAACAAAAAATAAACTCAGGGTTGACAAAACGTCATCATGATAAAGAAAAGCAACTGATAAGATCATGAGACGTGAAGGTGAGCGCCACCACTGAATCGTCCCGCCTCTGTCCGTCCCTCCTGGTGTTTTTCGTGTTTCAAGCCAAACCTGATCAACAAGAAGGGCAGTCTGGTGCAGCCAGATGAAAAGGTTTGGCAACATGAAATAAACCACCCCGTCCTGTAATCTGTAATTCCTAAAAAGCCATCAGACAGACGCTCGACTGGCCGCAACGCCGCTCTTGGAATGAAATGTTGAGCCCCCAAATTACAGACTTCTATTCATGTGAGCTGTGTTTGGCGGAACGTGAGTGTGATGATCGGCGGAGGCTTTTGTCTGAGGCACTCAGCAGCATGTGATGGGAGATGAAGATGAAAGCGCCGAGGAAAGTGGAGTTTCTGTTGAACCAATGAATAAAGAGAAGATAAAACAACTGAACGGTTTAGGGGAGCAGCGCACACGAGCTCTGACGTTCACAGCACACGAAGGCTAATTGATGCTTCATTGCAGCGTCGATGCAACGCGTCATTAAGTTGCTTGATGCCATTTTGAACTCCAAACTTTTTTTCAACCACTTTGTCTGTCATTCTGCTGACGTTATTCTGGACTGTTTTCATCCTCATGGCCCAGAAAGCGGAGGAGTTTCCCTCTGTGCTCCGATACTCTTTGACTAAATTTGATACTGGAGCTAATAAGTAAGTTTACCTTCATCCGCAGCTGTTTACTTATTTATTTTTGTAACCATGCAAATGCTCAAATAATCCGCTAATGTTGGATTAGCTAGCAGAGCTGTGTGAAAACAATTATTACCATCAGCTGCTCGCGCTTAACCGTGCAGTACAGCATCGGCGACACCTGTCGCAGCAGGCCCACAAGGTCTGAGGTGTCTCTGTTGCCAGGGTAACGCGTGGAGGATCTGCAGTAGTGACGTTGCAGGTGTTGTGAACAGAGGAAATGAGTCAAGGGGACTTCCTTTAGCCAGCAGAGCCTGAGGAGGGAGGGGGGAGTGTTGCTCAGGTGCAGGGTGGAGGGAAACGCACCAGCAGCCGGGCAGACAGAAAACCTGTGATTCCTCCCCAGAATGACGTTTCTCTGAAAAAAACAACAACAAAAATACAAACACAAGTATTTTTTTGCTTTTTTCAGGGTTGTACCGAGGGAGAAAATAGGACTTGACAAATAAAGTGAATTTTCTACAAGTATTTAACTATGACGGTTAAATAATAAAGGTTGAGGATGCTTTTTAAAAGAAAAATTCCTTTTACATTCATTAAATCAAAAATATTTGATTCGTAAAAACTTCCCCATGTTGTTTGATTGACAGGCATTTTTTGAGGGTAGCTATTAGTTGGAACGGTGGAGCCAGCACCCAAGAATCGGAACAGTGGGTTAGCACTTGAAACTCATCAGACTTCGAGACTGGTTAGTGATCGCTTTGGTTTGAAAAAAACCCAAAAACCTTCTTGGCGATGGAGCGACTTTGATTCTGAGCCGCGTGTCTTGTGCTGTCGGGTGTGTGACCGACCTCTAAATAGGCTGTTATCATTAAAAATAACAGTTTTCTTCTTCTGCTCTTTCGCTTTCATTCCTTCTGTTCTTTGACATCTTCAGGGTCAGATTCTTGATGTGTGTTTAAGTGCCTGTGAATTCATCCCAGCGGAGCTTCAGCCAAAGTATCTGTAGATTTAGGGGGCCCCGCTGAGCTGAATCACGTGACCTCGGGGTCTGCAGCTTCTTGAGGGCCAATGTGGTGGTGCAGTACATGGAAAAACTTTGTAAACCGCTGTATTAAAAGGAGGCCTGTCCTGGCAGTAGTGCGAGGACGAGGACCGCTGGAGAACTGCAGCACAGAGCAAACCGCTTCCTCACTCACAGTCACGAGGAAGCGGTTTTTCACCGCCACAAACACTGGAGACTCAGGAAGCTTTGCAGTGTTTAGGAGCAGCCTGGATCTTTGGCTGTCGTCAGCACGAATGTGTCGCCACCGGTGACTGGCCTGCATTCGTTGTTTTTTATCACACTGGTTCTGTTTGAGGGTTCATCTGCAAACACAGATCTCCATTCTTACTCATTTTAAATCATGTTTTGGGTTTTTTTGGTGCGTTTGAGGGAACATCAAACTGGTGTTTTGACAAGACATCTGGCAAATATTAACATTTGTCTGAGTCGTGTTCTTTCGGTCTGAAGTGAGTATCAGCCAAAGTGGCGTTGGCTTATTGGTCGTTTGTTCTGTTTTTGCAAATGAGGGGTTTTGCTTTATCTCCCCTGACGGATTCACCACAACAGGTCCGAGTGAGCTGCTGCTGTAGGTAACCAGTGGCTGTTAACAGAAAAGTCAAACCAGTTAGCATCGTGGCTTCGCCCACACACCCAACAGAAGATGGAGGTGTGTGTGTGTGTGTGTGTGTGTTTGTGTGTGTGCTGTGATTCTCCGCACCTCACACGTAACGGCAGGGACATCCTAACTCGCTCTTGACATACGAGACGGGAGGACACACGAATTCAGACAGGCCGTCGAGCCTGTGGTGTTTCCCACCTCGCGTCTCCCAACGTGACATTAACGGTTTCATCTGCTCTGCTTCCATGGTGGGAACATGAAAGGATGGCCTCTGGTTCTGATTTCCTGGCTTTAGCCTTTGTTTCCTCCTTTCATTTTGTTTGAGCTCCTTATCAAACCGAGCGATGTCTGATCAGGAGCAGGCTTTGATACAAACAACGCACAATATTGTTTGTCTTCCTCCTGTTCTGCAACAGATGGGTGGGCTTCACCACCGCGCGTGTCATGAGCGCTTTACAGAAAAGCAGCAAAGAATTCCATCAATAACAACTGGAACTATTTTGACGTCACTCCTGAGAGTCCGTCTCTGAGCAAAGTAACTGACGTATTCACCTGTTCCTTCCCACTGATATGTTATTGTGCTGTCCTCTCTGGTGTGCTTGGTTTCAATTATTAGAATCTTTCATAAATTTAAATGCTCGAAAGAAAAGAGGGAGAGATGTCTTAATTCTGTTGGTGGAAAAAAAAACGTTCTGGCTTGTTTGTATTTCTGTAAGCCAATCATAATGGTTGTGGGAGGGGCTTAGCTCAAGATGCAGCAGCAATGTTGCATGTAGGTCGCTGTGAGCTAGCGCAGAGCTCGTTGTTGTTTCATGCGGCGAAGGGAACTTTGACAACGGCAGCACGAACAAAACAGAACGACACAGAACCTGCAGACTGGAATCGCGGCCCAGTTGCCAGCTGGTTCCCACGGTGTTGCTCTGGTGAACTGGACGAGCAGCAAGCTGACGATGATGATGCTGATGGTTCCTTCAGGAGTCAGTAGAGAGCGGAAGGCGCTAATGGAGAGGGAATATTTGACTCTCACTCACCAGGTGGACAGAGACTCCACTCTCAGTGACATCGGGTTAAAAAACCCACCCTGCTGTTTCTGGTGTTAACGCTTCTCTCTTCTCTCGCCGCTCTCCTCCCTCAGATATTCATGGGTAATCAGAACCACGACACACCAGAGCTGAGGTCCTTGGGTTCTCTACTGACCCGCTTCATCAGGATCTACCCAGAGAGAGCCACCAATGAGGGCCTGGGTCTCCGTCTAGAGCTGCTGGGCTGTGAACTGGATGGTGAGTCCTGTTCATTCCGTGGGTGTTTCAGTGGCTTGGAATGCCTTCAGATGCGTGCATCTGTATAACGAACGCAGCTGAGACGTTATTTCCTCAGAGGACATAGCGTTCTTACATCTCCTGAGTGGTTCTCCGTATGTTCCAGGACTCTTGTCTTATTTGGGATTGAGGAAGAATCCTCTTATTTCCTGAAATCTAACACTATAATCTGAAGTGTCTGCAGTGTTGCCTGTAAAAATATGAAATTAGATCAGATTACGCCAGAAAACGTAACTGTCATCCCCGGGGCAATTTGTCTCAGCTTATTACTTTTTAATATCATGATATCATAGCGAGGATGATAGTAAGCAGAACAACCCTCAGCTTTCTGGCTTTGGCAGAGCCGGTTGAGATTAGCGTTTGCGTTAGAAGGAAATAGCAACGGAGAATCCCAGACAGTTGTCCTGCAAGTAATGAAACTGCAGCACTTAAATAAGGTTAACAGTCTTTCACTGGTGAGAAACTTAAGGATGAAGGTTCTTCAACTTTTCAGGCTGTGTTCCAGTCCCGAAAATACTGTGTTTTGCTTTTCAAGTACTCACAAATATGTGTTTTGAGCTCACAAAGGCATCTAGAACTGACCTCAGAGTGCAAGAAGAGCCACGCATCGTAGCTTGAAGCTAATTGTGCCCCATGACCACCAACTAGAAAATAACAGCCGAACTGTCCAGATGTTCACAAACTACAGTTGGATAGAATCCACATCTTCTGTATTCAGGTGTTTGCTCAGTAATCAACAAACACTTTGATATGAGCTAAAAGCAAAGATTTGTTCGCGGTAGCGCCAGATCTGACCGGCTGTCTCGCCCCAGCCTCTCCTGCTGAGTGCCTGCTCCAGAGGTTAAATGACGCCACGTTGTTAGCATCTTTTGTTGCCTTTAGCGGCCACGAGACGTCTCAGTACACGATAGACGGCAAAAATTGAAGGGGAAAAAAAACAATGGGAGTGCTAAAGAAAAATGCTGGACATGAAACTCAAGGTCGAGCTAAGTTTGGTGTGTATCAAACATACAAAGGAACAGTTGTGCTCCGTCTGCCACACCTCAGAGGAACGCAGCGAGGTGCAGAAGCAGAACAGCACAGGCAGCAAAGCTCAGTACATCCTTACACAGAGTAACAGTCTGACTGCTGGCTGCACACACACACACACACACACACACACACACACACACACACCCGTGACATCTCATCGGACTTCCCCTCCAGAATTTGACCTGAAACGGTTTCTGTCATGCTGCGACTGTGGTTTATTGAGTGTTTTTTGTGTCGTGCTGCGCGGCCTCACAGTTCCAGCGCTGTACGTGCGATCAGATGCACGTCTGTTGATCAGAGTGCCATCAGAATACTGCACCTCTTAATCGTTTGCCCTCTTCAGAGGGTCTTCATCAGATGAACGTGTGAATATTTTCACCGGCGCGCTGCCTCAGTCAGTCAGTCATTAAACAGTGAACTGCTTTCACTTCAGGCTGCTTATCTGAAGCGTTCGGCTTCATGTGTGAGAGCGAGAGAGTGGAGAGCAAGCAGATAAAAGGTTGACACGCCGGGCTCTATCTTTCCTGCAGCAGCGGTCTGAGCTGGGGGGCGACAGGCAACCCCTCACAGTAGGTGCGGGAGGAGGAGAGGATTTCTGGGGGGGGTCGGAGTATCTGGTTGCCCTGAATGGAGAATGACAACAATCAGACAAGGAGTCGGGAATGTGAGGATGAGAAATATGAGACCGGTCAAAGCAGGCTGGCGGCCATTTATTTGGGACCACATGTGCAAAAGGGGACGAACAACAACAAAAAAACAACATGTTGTGAATGAGTGAAACACAGATTTTGTGTGAAAGTTGTGTGTGGGTAGTTTTAGGGTAAGACAAGGAAGTGATGTCAGTCCTTCGGATGGGATTTCTGATCAGGAATATCAGAATCAGGTGCCGGAACCGATGCTATTCAGAGATCAGATACGGGGATAAACATTCCTGAACCTGCTGTCCCGTGGAAGGAGACACGTGAGCGCGCCGTGCGTTCACTTCCAACGCATGAACGGGAAATAGTTTTCAAGTGGTTGGCTTCAGCCTTGCAGCATCCAAATCAGCATGAAAAACGTGGATGGGTGCTTTTCTAATAAATACCATGAATATATCAACCCATAGCCTTACCTTGAGGCCACATTAACATCTATGTCACAAATGTGGGTGTGAACGCCTTCATGTTCTACTGTCACCAGGTCGTTGTTTTTCTCGTTTTAAAATGTTGCCAGATGAGAATGAGCACCGTGAAAACCACTTGACACGGAGCAGGCAGCTGATGTTTCAGGCTGGAGAAGCCTGTTCCTCGGTCCAGTCAGCCCAACCCTGTCATCAGTCTTTGATGGCTTCTGGATTCAATATCTGAAAACCCTGGATTATATTCAGTAGCAACATTATGGGTTTTTGTATTTCTAAAATCTGTCTCTATGGTATGATTGAGGTTGAGAAATTGTGGTTTTGGATGATAAAAACATGTTTGTGACTGGATGAAAACGCCTGCGTGAGAGTCAGGCGGGGGCTGAAGCCCATGCAGCAGCACCTTGACTTCCTCTCCATACGCAGACGGCTGGTTTCTGTAATTTGGGATTACATTGGACGGCAGTAGAAAAGCCCGTTGATGAGCTCGGGTTGATCTGTACTTTTGGGGTTTTTTTGGCGTGTGGAATGCCTGCGTGGAACCCTTCAGAGGCACAAGTCTCTTATTTAGCTCACTTGTAGCCTGTTAGCTTGCTTTAGCCAACACAATCCAACTCTGCAGCTCCATTTTTTTCCCAGCATGTGTGGAGCAAATACCAGACTGAACATACAAGGAGGAACTTCACACGCAAATACGTGATCGCCGAGGTTTCCATAGTCGAGAGACGGACGGCGAGGTGTGTTGATGCGCTCCAAACCTGTGGAAACGAGGTGCCAACTTTCTGTTCTGAATAAATGCACATTTCTTCATTCTGTTCTTTATACGCTGAAGTTGGTAAATGCACTTGAATCCAAATGCAAAATAAACCCTAAGCCGTTTAAGTAGAAATAAGTAACTAAAATGGAGTAACTTTGCTGCAAGTCCTCGCCAGACAGACAGATGCTGAGAGAACAGAAGCTCCTGGGTGGAGATAAAAATGAGCAGAGGAGTGAGAGGAGAAGGGAGGAGGAGTGGAGGAATGACAGGGGAGAGAAGAGGGAGAGGAGAAAGTGAGGTATTTGAGGCATGACATCTGTGTTTCTCCCACGGAGGAAGAGAACAAAGACAACACACTCGCTGTCACGGGAGACAAGAGACAGACTGAGACACATTAATCCGACGACTGCTGCGAGCTCAAACACACACACACACACACGCTCACACGCCTGCAAACCATATGTGCCCACTGGAAAAACACATACACAAGGATCTGTGGAAAACATGAATGTAACGGCAGAAATCGATAATAAAAACTGAATTAAGAGTAAAATGTGGATGTTTGTGTGTAATCTTATTCAAATCGGGGTTTTCCTGCCGTGCTTAAAGAGTTTCTTTCATAGTACTACATTTTTTTACGCTTCTATCAGCTCAACACACAACGCAGCTTATAAAAACACGCAAATTGACCAAACATCCTCATTGCATCGACAACACACGGACAACGTGCGGAGAGTCCGTCAGTAACTCCCACAAGTCGTAGCAGATGAGGACTTTTCCTTGATTAAAAAAGGACATCACTCCGGGGTGTCGCCGTGAAAGATAAGATAAAGATTAAGATAAAGACAAGTGATCACCAACAGATCTCAGTCTTTAGATCCGCCGGGGAGATCAAGTTTTTGGTGTTTGTTTGTGTCAGCAGGATTACCCAAAAACTGTGAGGCTGAGTTCCATCAGTTAGGGTGTTTAACGGTGTTGCGGTGGCGGCGGCCATGTTTGATATGACGCCGTACAACAGTCATAGCTGGCCCCCACATGGTCAAGCCTGTGATGAGGGCCTGCCAGCTGAGTTTGAGTCACAGCGCCACCTGGTGGTTTCAGGACGATAAACACCACAGCGACTCCGTGTTGTCTTCACCTGACGCACAGCAACATCACATGTAATACAGGTGTTATCTAGCGCTGCCTAGTGGACGCAGGAGGCGACACACAGCATCAGTTTGCCCCTTCGTGCAAAATCCAAATATACCTTCTTATTTAGTCGTTGAAACTTCACGAATCCACAAAATCTTCAAACAATCGTGTGTAAAATGTTGAAAAAACAGAATTTTTAGAACTTTGAGGGAAAAATAAAATGGACTATAAAGATAAGTGTAAATGCGTTTCATGGAGTGATGCGTGCAGACACAAACACTGGGAGATGTAAAGCCCACGCGCTCATAGAAGTTAGCAATTAGGCCTAATTATCCAAATGACAGCCTCCTCGTACCTTGATGCTCACCGAGGCGGCTCATGAATGTACATCATGATCAAGCTTCAAGTGCTCTTAACAGCTAAAGAGCTCATCTCACACTATTAAATTACCCTGAAATACTGTGGTTAATGTAAAAAGCCCCTCATTTAAGGTGCTGGATGTATAAGATCAATTAAGTCGCAGTTCATCCGGCGGCGCTGAGCAACTCGAAGAGTTTCTCTTCATTCATCTGCTAGTTGAAAGAGTCTCTCCCTGTTTTTACACAAACACGGAGATCCCAATTTAAGCTCATGCAACCCTGAGGAAGCCGGTTTTAACAGTTTAATCAGCAGTTTAATCACCCACACTGTTGTGAGAGCAAACCTCCATCCCACTCAAAATCATGCAAACACGTTTTTCGACAAAGTTTAATTACATGCGGACCATCTGTGATTATTTTCACATTGCCTACATATGCTAATTCCAGTTCAATTAGCTTCATTTCCATAAAAAAACACATATCTCTGGATGGATATCGACTGCATGTTCCATTTGAACGGGGATCAGGATTTTCTGTCATCATTACTTTGGTCCTTGATGGGAAATAAAGAGTCCCAGCCACTTCAATCTTCAGAAAACGGAGCTGCTCAGACGCTTTAGTTTTGCAGGGCTGCTAATGAAAGAGTCTGGTGTTCAAGCTAATAACTCCCCAAAGGATACAACATTCTCTTAGATGAAGAAGCCAAAAGCCTGATTAGGTTTCTGATCTTATTAGGAGGCGTCGACGCCTCCTGAATTCATCACACCGAGGGTGTTTAGGAAACAGTCGGTGAGCTCATCACCTTAAAAACAGGTCACAAGTATCTATTTATATCACCTTTTATCGACAGAGGCTCCTAAAGTACCTTCTCGCTGTAGCCGTCAGCGCATTAATCCACATTTATTGTGTACATTGGGACCGAGTCCAAATAATCGAACGTGAGCATTAATAGTAAAGAATGAAGATGTCATGGCGCCGCTGCAGTGGGACTCATTAATGTGGTTTTAATGGTTTTATAATGGCAGAGGGGCTCCAGGAAGATCTGGCTGAACTTGATGGAAGGATCCCTTCATCGTTGGTTTTTCTCCGTCTCTGAGATTAGAATTTAACGGTTTCTTCAAATCTCACCGATTCATGGTGAAAAATGTTCCATACTGAAAGCAAACGGCAATCAAACCTCAACCGAGTGCCCGTTGTTGTTGTTGTTGTTCTTCTTCTTCTTCTTCTTCTTCAAAACAGAGTTAAGTTCCATGTGAACCCAGATCCTCTGAATTTGGTACCATTCCAAAGAGCAGGAACAGATTCAGTTCCTCTTTGGTTTGGTTTTCTTTTCTTGTAACTGGTTTGCTGCTGTTGGTTGTCGGGTTGTGAGTGTTTTTCATGTCTTGTGTTTGTCTTCTCAAGTGTGTCGTGGACTTTACTGGACTCTGAATATCGTTGTTTTCACGAGCTCAGTATTTCACTCACTGCTACACATCCAGCGTATCAGCCTGCCGCCTCTGATGGCCGATGAAGCTCCGCCTCTGCGCCGCCTGTCCGTCACATTCACCTCCACCCTCTCTTGTGTCCATTTCCGTGTTCAGACATTACAACTACGGTGCTTCCCACCACGCCGGTCGCTTCTACGCTCCCCATGACCACATTCGGAGCCACCACCACCGCGCCCATCACCATCCCCAACACCACGCCGGCTACGGGCTGTGAGGAACCTGACTGTGAGGAGTACAGCACAGTGACGGGTAAAACACCAAAACTCACCTTCCCGAGCTCCTTGTGTCAGTGAGTGTTTCCAAGCAAATGTCGACATGTAAGCATGGAAAATAGATCCTCGTACAGAAGAAGACAGGCTTCTTTTTTTCCCCCCTCTAACTTGTGTGTCAGCACCAAAACTTTCTGGATCCCAACAACAAAAAGCTCTTATTTATCTTCCCCCACACTGTAAACTTGAGTTTTTTTTCCCTATTAAAGCAGGTTCTTTTTCTTTGCTCCACTTTGTAAATGTTAGATTTGATGGAACTGTCCGATCCGCGCAGGAATCCTGCTTTATCTCTGCCTCGACTGTCAGACTTCAAAGACGCTCTGTGCTTTGTTATCTGTAGAATCGTTGAGTCTCGGTCTGACACCAGCGTTTGTTGCCTCTTCAAAGTAAAAGTGAAGTGTGCTGTGCAGAATGTTGGCATCTGTGGGGGTGGAACCAAACCACATGACCTTTGACCCTGCTCTGACTGTCCCATCTGTCTCTAGCAGGAGGCACCACAGCGCCCGACCCCATCCTGGACTACATACCAGGTGAGGATGACCTCCACAATCTGCCTCGCTCCTCTTGTTTATGTTGTTTGTTAGCGATGAAGGTTTGGGTGTAAACACGTCTAATTCTAGCCACCGCTTGAGTTTGACGCTGCTCTCTTGCCAAGATTTTTTTTTTTTAATCAAAATCCTTTAAAAAAAATAAGAAAAAATTAACTTTGGCGACCGAGATGCCGCAGTTTAGCAAGAACAATGTTTAGCCTGTAGTTAAACTGGTTTGCGTGCTAACGTTTGCTAATTGGCCTCAAAAGGAGGATGGAGCCGTGATTATTCTGCTGCTTTCAGCCAAAATAATAAAGAAGTAGACAAATTAAAAGGCTGATCTCACAGGAAACACATGCCGTGGCCACAACCACATTGAATGGCAAGTAAAATTACTTGGTGGCACCAGAGGAACAACGAGAGGCTGGCGTTTCAGCTCTGTTTCAGCGCAACGTTTCCCAGCTCGGCCCAAACTCACGATGCTCTCCGAGCTCCTCAGACTCAGCAGCTGTTTGAAGCTCTGCTGATGTGGAGGGTGTGAAGAAATAGTGCAGAATATTTGTCTCCGTCTTTGTCGTTCCCAGTTTCTCCAAACAACATCCCGCTTCCTGCTGCTGAATTGTTCCGACTCGCTTCTCTGTCAGAATTTGATCCATTTGCCCTGAAAACATTTAGAACGTGTGGACGCACCTTGGAGGGAGCTGAGATGTACAAAGATAATTCAATCATATGAAAATGTAAAGCACAGCAAGAGTTGCTGTGTTCCAGACTCGAGTGTTTATTTTCCAACAGTGAATCTCATTTCCAGCAGCTGTTGTCAGTTTTCTGAACTACAGAACAACGTTGAGTGCTGCCCAGAGGCTCGCTGCTTAAACCAGGGGTTTGTGTCTGTCTCCTGGCATTATTCTGTGCTGCTGAAAGGTAATTTTAGCAGTTTTCTCGCCCCCTCCACCACGTAATACAGTGCAAAGTAAAACAGTGTGGTCATTTTTGCGTCTATTTCCCATATTTGTGTGACATCAGGTTTCAAAAAGCAGCTGGTAAACCACATGGGAACTTTGGTTTCGCTTAGCAACATTACACTGTTTATCCTCACTTGTTAAAACAGCTAAAAATCTTCGCAGTCATCCTGGTCATGGCTCTTGATTCATCCAGATTTAGTCCACTTGGAGTAAACTGGCAGCCCGAGAGGGAGGGATGAATAGGCAGAGAAGCATAAAAATGGCAGCAGCGGCAAAGAAAGGAGGAGTGAATAGCGAGGAAGGAGGGTGAAACGGAGGAAGTGAGAGAGGAGTAGTGAGAGCTGCAGAGAGAGAATAAAGGCCTCCTGGGTCTCAATTATCCCAGCCAGAGCGTCACGTGATGACAGGTTGGGGTTGTTGGGGGGTGGGGGCGGTGGTGGGGGGGTCATCCCTGCATCCTATTAGCCTCAGAAACAAAATGTCCAGTGTTGAGGGATTCCTGCGTTCATCTGGATGCTGTGGTGAACCGCTCCCGCCAGCCCAGGGCTGGCGCACCGAGGGAAGAAGGCAGGGGAATGTTGGGCTGTTGTTTTTTTTTCTGTTTTGGGTTTTTGGGGGGCCACATCCATATGTTGGTGGCACCACACCCTTCTCTGTGGAAGGTCCCTTCATTCCTCTCTGGATGTCCTGATCCCAACCAGATGCACATGTTTCACGGAGGCGGCGGAGCTCAATGCCCTCCAGCGCCGCACGCAATCAAACTGTCCTTCTCACCCAATTCCATCTGCTTTTGTTTGGTGCAATATGCTTTCCACAAGCTACGCGGCTTCTACTATACATCAGGAACAGCTTCCCAGTCCTGACACGCCATTCCGTCTTCACGCCGTCTCAGCTCCCCCCTCCCAACCCGAGCAGGTTAGGCTGGAAACAGCACCGAGTGTTCAGCCTCCGTTAAATCAATAGAAACACGAGACGCTGCAGCCTGGCGGCGTTTTATAGAAAATCATTGATTCATTTGTATCTTGATCAGGTTTTTATTGTTGAATAGATTCATGTCTTAACTATTTCTTCTCTTCTTTCACCATTCAGCGTGAATTTGTGTAAAAGTCTGGAGAAATATTTTACATTTCAATCTCTTGAGGTAACGTGACTTCACGTCTGTTTCGCTTTGTAGTCTGCGACAAATGGAGGCCTGCAGCCCAGCCGGGGAGCCCCCAGCTGCTCCCTCGCAGGGTGGCTCTCAAACTAAAGAGCTTCTACTGGATTGCTTTTATTAACGACACTTCAGCGAACACGGCCGAGTGCACCTATGTGTGAAGCATACGGTGAAATATAAACGTGATGAACCTGAAATTGAGGCGTCTCGTTTTTCCTTAAACTAAAGAAGCACGTTTGAGTGTTGCCGGGGGGGAGGCCATTGACGTCCAGCGAGGATGGACAGCTTCGACCGGACCCTCGCCAGGATTACGAGAGACTCAGCAGCGTCTCAAGAAACCATAAAAAGCTCCATTCTGCAGTGATTAAAAGTTCCCGTTTCCTCCTCTCTGCAGCCTACGTGTGGTTAGCCTGCAACTTTGAGTTCTCGTCGTTCTGCGGTTGGACCAGAGAAACCGGTACTGGTGCTGAGTGGCTCATCCAGACCAACGGGGCTCCAACTGTCCTCAAAGGACCAAACCTGGACCACACAGGTAAGGTGTGTGTGTGTGTGTGTGTGTGTGTGTGTGTGTGTGTGTGTGTGTGTGTGTGTGTGTGTGTGTGTGTGTGTTCTGAACCAGCTCAGCTCAGCAGATGCTCCGGGAGGGTTCCCCGTGGCCCTCGTGGTACTGTGCAGCTGTTGAAAGCCGTCTAAAGGAACCTCTCTGGTAGCAGCTGGAATATTTTTGAACAAAGCTTGAAACAACACGCTGCTCCAGTGCTGCAGGGCGTTCACAGCAGGGCCTTGTTTCTGTTAAACACGAATACAGAAGAGATGCCGACCAAGATCATTCACATTGGACGCTTAAGAGACAATTCTGGTGTTTTAAACTTGGATCTTTCCCGTCAGCGTTGGTCCTGTGTTGAGCAGAACTCACCCAGGTGCGTCTCCTAGTTCCTGGTACTTCACTACTAGTGCACTGCTTTGTGTGTCCTGCTGTGCTCTCATGTGCACTGAAGGCAGGTCAAGTCAGTCGCTGCAGCTAACAACCAGCCCCTACAAGAACAGCAGTAAAACGTGTACTTCTGCTTGAGCAGTGCATGTGTGTACTTTCACCACTTGTGTAATTTGGTCCGTATCGACGAGAACGTCTGGAGGCATAAACATCGGAGTCACGTGAGCGCTGCTGGTTCAGACGGAGCTGGTCACCAGTGTGACCATGTTCAAATCCAGGACGTCCCGAAATCATGATCAGATGTGTGTCTCTCACTAAAATGGAATTTTATTGGAAGTTTCAGATGTTTCGGATCCAACTTTATATTGGCGCTGATGAGCAAGACGCAGAGCTCTGCCCCTGAACATGTATTATGTCCATGGCTGAATAGAAGAGAGCCCAGCCAGCAGATGCTCCCAGCCTCAAAACATTTGGAAGTGAATAGAAAAGCCTTCCAATACTTGAAATTGAAAGTGTCGGGTTCATCGGTACGCCCCCAGCTCGCTGGCCTTCTCTCCACTCAAACTTACCGTGATGGATGTTTCTGTAGAGGCGGTGGCGGCGGCGGCGGCTCCAAAAGGATTTATTTCACCTTGACTTCACCGGATCACTAATAATAATGATATAAAAAAAAAAAAGGAAAAAAAGAAGCTAAAATGTCAAGTCACATCCTGAGGCACGCTCGAATTGAGTCATTTTACTTTCACTGTGGTCCTTGAATGTGAGGGTTTGGTGTGTGGGAAGCTCGCTTCACAATAACCAGGAGAAAAGAAAGACGGAGTGTAGGTATTGACGCGGCGTTCTGTCCGTCGTGTTCCAGCTTCATATCCACCCAATGAAGCTGGGGTTCATTTAGAATCAACAGAACATTCCTGCTGGCGCCTCTTTGACATGGTAGTGAGATGGGCTGTTCTAAAGGGACAAAATATCTGAAAGGATCCGTTCATGTTCTGATAGGAGCACTCAAACACACACCATCTCCTCTTCCTTGTCTTGTGCTGCCCCCTGCAGGAGGACCAGGGGACTACATCTACATGCAGCTGAGTGATGCAGACACACCAAGTAAAACCAGTGAGGATGAAACTGAAGAGGCAAAAGTGGCGAGACTGGCCAGCCCGCGGATTACAATGCTGGACACGGACCTGTGCATGTCCTTCTGGTATCACATGTTCGGCGAACACGCAGGAGCACTTCACATCATGCAGAGGAAGCAGGGGGGGAGGTACCAGGTCCTGTGGACGGTCAGCGGCCACCAGGGCAGCCGGTGGAGGGAGGGACGAGTTTTACTGCCACATTCCAGTGTTTCCTACCAGGTAGTTCAGTGTTCTAACAGCGTTCTAACAGCGCTGTTCTAAGATGACGTGCCTGCTGGGGGTTGCAGTTCTAGTGGCGAGGTCCGTAAAGACTCCAGAACCACATGTGTTTCTACTTGCAGTTGGTGGTGGAAGGTGTCGCAGACAGACGGAGCACCGGCCACATCGCCGTGGACAACATCCAGATCTTGGATGGACTCAACATTGAGGACTGCGAAGGTGTGTAACGTACCGCCACGTACAAAACCCCAGTTCAGCTGTCAGTCATGCAGTCCTGAAACGTCCTAGTCAGGAATGTCAGGGCAGGAAATGTGCACGCGTACTTGGATGTGTTGACCTTTACTGCAGTTCTGTTACTAGTGAATGTTTTCCCTCTTTTATATCCAGAAGCTTCGCCCACCGAGATCGTCATCCTACGTACGTGTTTTATTTTCTACAAGTTTCAATTTTCATTCGGTTTTCATTCTTTATGGCATGTATTTAGCCCCCTAGTGGTCAACTCAAGCACTTCCTAAGGGGGCGGCCTGCTTAGCTGGGGTGACGCTGCTCCTCTCCATGTCTCCACCCAGTCTTGTGGAATAGGTGCATGAATCATTACAGGCTGCTAGTTGCCGGCCAGTACACCTGACAGGTGTGACGGAGCTTAGACGATGACAGTGATGACCAGGAACTTTATTTGTATCGCAGCTGTGAAACAAAAACAGCTCAAAGTGCTTGACGACAGAGAGAGAAGAGTCTTAACGTGTCCAAAGACGTAATGAGAGAGCACATGAATGATTAATAAACCACGTGGATGTCATAAGATATGAGTTAAAGTTACAGTTAAAATGTTACAGAAGGAGAACAAAACAAAACTCACTGACTGAGGTTGCCGCCATCGTTGTTAGCAGGTCATCGATCCGCCGCTTGGAAGTTTTCATGTTTCCTGTTTCCTCCCGCAGCGATCGACTCCCGCTCCCAGGACACCGGCGAGCTTGGCGGTGCAGGCAACATGCTGAAAACCCTGGACCCCATCCTCATCACCATCATCGCCATGTCTGCGCTGGGTGTCTTCCTGGGCGCCATCTGCGGCGTGGTCCTCTACTGCGCCTGCTCGCAGGGCAGCATGACGGACAGGAACTTATCTGCCCTGGAGAACTATAACTTTGAGCTGGTGGACGGAGTGAAGCTAAAGAAAGACAAGATGAACGGACAGACTAACTACTCAGAGGCGTGAGAGGAAATTAGGGGCGGGGCCGTGATGCTCTGCTTGGACATGTGATGCAGCCAATCAAGAGAGAGGAGGCTGAGGCCACCAATGGGACTGCAGGGTGGGCTGACAGTGAGCCGATGTAATTTTTTCTCAGGAGCGTCAGTGGAAGAGACTGACCTGTAGGGGGCACTGTGTATAAAGAGTCTGTACAGCAAAAAAGAAGAAAACTAAGGATTCTATTTGTTTTTTTTGGCGTGCTTTGATGATTTGACGTAATCACATGCTGGTGTTGAGACCAATTCAGATGAAAGTATTGTTTGTGTACTTTTATGGAGAGCTAAGACGCTGTTCTTTTTTTCCTGTCTTTTTTTTTTCCACATCATTCTTTTCACAGGAAGTTTGTGAATTTACTGTTCTGATATCCGGCTGATTGTGTGTGTGTGTGTGTGTGTGTGTGTGTGTGTGTGTGTGTGTGTGTGTGTGTGTGTGTGTGCGCGCGCGCGCGTGTGCATGCGTGCGTCATATACATTTACATCTGCATTTAAGGTGTGTGTGTCATTCAGTGGGGCTGTAGCTGTGTACATTACACTCATGTTTATCTGTAAGTGTGTGTGTGTGTGTGTGTGTGTGTATTTCCAACAGTGCCTTTTTTTGTTTTCCTCCAGTTTTCTGTTGCCTTGTGTTCTGCCGCCGGTTTCTTCGGCAGCTGGCGTTTCATCCAGGGTTCCTACACCAACACAGAGAAGCCTGGAAATGTAACTTCATGCTTTCCAGGTTGTTATTATATCAGATTCGCAGTATAAAAATATACGACTACATTTACGTGATGTAGTTTCCGTCAGATGTCACACTTTTAGTCTGGGGAGCTCTTGGAAATAATGACATCATAAAGGAAGGTGTGTAGGAGCCCTGCGAGCCTCGTTTCCATGGCACATGACACATCCAACGTATTGTATATAGGTTTTAATATATTTGAGCGCCCTTTTCTATAGAACGAGACACCAGTGCCGCAGTATCCTTTCTATGTTGGACTCATCCTCGAGTTTAGAAGATGTACAGAAATGTTTTGACAGACGTTTCTTTTTCTACGTGTGATCTGGTTGACATTTTGTGAATCTTGTCTGCTTCTGTTTGTGTTCTGGGAACAGGGCGGTTTTACGGAGATTACGGAGAAATGACTCAGTAATGCCTCATGGGAAATGATGTTTTTCATACAGGGTATAACGGACACTGACAGCGAGTCAAGGATGTGTGGCTCAGACAGTGACTGTTAACTGGCCGGCGGTCTGGGGAAGCCGAACGTCCGTCACCAGCGTCTGTGAGGACCGAGAGTGGACGCAGACCGCCGGGACCAGTCGCTCGCCACGACAACGCTGAACTATCTGACTGTCAGAGGACAAATCTTTGAAGGAGCTTTAAAGGAGCAAGAAAACACAGGAAAAGGATTGCAGAAACAGCACACACACACACACACACACACACACACACACACACACACACACACACACACACACACACACACCTCTGCCCTCTCCTGGAGCTACACACACATGTCGATGGGAACATCCAACAGATGTATGTCATAAAACCACAGGGCTTCATGTCTGTAATTGTTAAAAGAATCATTTGTTCATTTGAAGAGTTCATTTGCAGAAAAAAAAACCCAGATTCAAAATATTATGAAGATAGATAAAAAGTTGATTTACAAAAAAATGAACAAAGTTATAAATGAAATAAAAACAAGATATTTATGGTCTATTAAATGGATTTATTTGATTTTTTTACACATTGTATTCATTTCTATCACTTTTAACTATTTTTGCAAATGAGCTCTCAAATTTGATTTTATTACAAATAATATAAGAATCTGTGTGAAGATGTGGGATATTTGTTCTAGCACTTTGCATCCTTGTCAAATTTTACTCACCTTTTTTTTTTTTTTGCAGTAAACATTTTAGTTTCCCTTAACCTGGACAAGCGGGAGAAAATGGATGGACGGACATTTTAATTTTTTTTACTTGTAAGCGAAGGTGCAGGGGAGTCATCAGTTTTGTGAAGATCCATTCGAAATAAATGGCTCCTTTAAAAAAGAAAAAAAAGAAAGAAAGAAGGAAAGAACAGAAATCGTTACGTTGACAACACTGAGCCTTTTTGCTGATGCTAATGCTTTGCTGTGTTTGTAGCTAAATGGTTGCTTGTCTGTAGCACTGTTAGCAATGTCAGTGTCGGAGTCTCACCAGTCACTGACGCTGGAATCAGTAGGAACATCTGGTCCTCCTCAAAAACTCGATCTGAAGTCTCCGATGAAATTAGGCTGCTCTGACTGTCGTGTGACTCTTGAAACCACAGTTTCGATCGTCTTTTCGTTCTTGTTCTTGTTAATCGTTGAACCAGAACCACAAAAATCTAACTTCAGTCCGACTTTAGCGGCGGGAATGTGTTCCCATGTCTCTGCAGATGTTCATGAAGCTCCTTCCCCTTCAAACATGAAAGGATGCTGCAGCACTCGACGTGAAAACAATGTTGCACTGATATGTTTAACAGAAAATCTATGTGTTTATTATGTTGATTTATGAAGAGAGAGGGGGCGGAGGAGGAAGGGGACGATGTTATCAATGGTGATGCTTTTTAAACAGTTTCAGATGACAACGTTACAATTCTGAAATGTACAATTTACTGAGATGTTTTTCATTCTCGAAAAAGCTTCTACGCGTCTCTTTGAAACGTAACAGTTTTATTTACTTGGTATAATATCACCTTGTGTTTTTGTACCGTCACTGATGTACGTGCCATTGTTTTGGTTTTTCTATGTATGACAAGAAAAAAAAAAGTTTTATTTTCAACCCTGCTTCTGTAATTTTGCTGTCTGAGATCCAGAAAAAAACCACAAGAAAGAACATATAAACGTAAAAAAGAAGAAGAAGAAGAAGAAGAAGAAATGTGGAAAAGCAGTGAGGCCTTAAGTGACTAAAAGTATTGTTTGTACTTTGACTTTCTGGTCGACGCCCAGATTCATTCGTCTCTGTTGTCGCAGACTCTCATCATTGACTATTACATTCCAAAGAATTGGATCAAATAAATGGTTTAAGTAAAAGTTGATCTACTTTTTCTTTTTCAGGTAAAAAGACACTTTTTTAAAAAATGGCTGATAAAAACAATGGGAAAAAAAGCAACCTCAGCTCCTGTCAGACGTTCATTGCCCCTCGGTGGAATCGTTGGCCGCACGTTTATTTGCACCGGGAAACTCCTTGTATCGAAACGAACGCACCTGACGGATGTTTTCATATCAAATATTTAGCAAGCAGCAGTGGAGACAGAAGTGTTCGAAGATCTCTGCATCTTTGTCACCCGTTGGTTTGTATTTTCTACCATTTTAGAAAAGCGTAAATCCTAAGACGGGACCTGGGGGGACATCGCCAGACCAGCATCGTCGGGTCTTTGGTGTCTGCACGGTCGATGGACGGCAAATACCTGAGTTTCACTTTTGGTCCTCAGAGGGGGAAAAGTTTGATCGTCTGCTTGTGAGCGGAGATGATCGTCAAAGATCTGAGTTCTTCACGTGAAGAGATTCAAGTTTTAGGATTTCCCTTTTTTTTTTCCAGCTCTGGACTTCGACCACTGATGAAAGAGAGTTTGATCTCTTAAAGTCCAGCTGGGCTCTGGCTGGTAAAGGAAGATGGCTCTTAAATCAAAGGTATGGATTTAAACACCAAGTATGAGGGTCCTTGCTGGGTTTCCTCACTGTTGGAGTGGATTCAGTGCCACACAGTTCTCAGAACCTGCTTTGAGTTTTGTCTGGTGGATGTTTTGGGTCTAGCAGGTG
Source organism: Aulostomus chinensis (assembly GCF_037954235.1). Taxonomy (NCBI): domain Eukaryota; kingdom Metazoa; phylum Chordata; class Actinopteri; order Syngnathiformes; family Aulostomidae; genus Aulostomus; species Aulostomus chinensis. Next base: position 29,654,481 of record NC_141324.1, read on the forward strand.
GAAGCAGTCCTAGAAGTGGATTCGCACACCTGAAAGTGCAGCTGCTGGCCACCGAGGGGCAGTATTGCTCCTCCAGCAGCCTCCTCTTCACCTGCGTCTCACAGGAGCGTTTGACAAGGTTTCACTGAGCTGCTCAGTCTGTCGCCAGGCCCGGTTCTCTACCCGCGCTGGTACCACAGCAGCTCCTCACCAGACCCTCCAGTCCGCATCCTCTCAGGCTCCACCCCCCCCCCTTAGAGTTTTTCAGTTTTCACTTTGCTCGAACGCTCCACCATGAAGCAGATGTAGCATTTAAAAGCTGCATGATTATTATGGAGATGTGTACCTCCCCAATGGCCTCAGGGTTCATGTATTTGAGGTCTTTGAATGCTAATTAAGAGCAGGGATGCGAAATGGAACCGTGAAGAAAAAGAACCGCTCAATACGCAAACCCCAGTTCAACTGGAACCGCAATATTTTAGTTCTACAAGTGGACACACATTGTAAGTGCAAACAACAAGAAGTGTGTGATTCATGGCATTTCCAAATGTTTTTTTGAAATAGAAAAAGTGACTTTTTCAAATTCCCAGCGTTTGCTTGTTTGTCAGTAGAATGTGAGTGAAGCTCATGGGCGGTGTCGTCTTCGGCTGTGGCGCAAAGCAGCTGTAAACTAGCCCAGATCCTGGATCCCTGGAACTGTTTATTGGTTCAGGTCAGCTCAGTGGGAGTGGTTGCACCTTCGACTGTCTGCAACTGCAACACCAAGCTCACTGTCAGATTAACAGTATAGTGGTACACACTCGTGGTACTGTCGGTATTAATCGTGCCTGAAAGCTATAATTTGCAAAATAAGGTTATTTACAATTTTGAAACAAATAATTTTTTGCAATTTGTCAGCAGGAGTGCTCAAATCCATCTATAAACCTGGTGGAGGGGCGGAGCCTGAGCAGAGGAACGACCCATTCATTCCGAGAGGAGGTGGGTGAATGTTGGAGTTGAACTTTCCTGGATATAATCATGTGAAAGTGATCCTGAGGGAGAAAGCACACGCTGTGGTCAACGCTCCCCGCGCGGCGAAGGGCTGTGAGGTGGAGGTGCAGACGGTGACTTCATGCAGAAGCAGACCAGATGGACGCAGCAGCTGCTCCTCTCTCCTCACACCCGCGCCTCCCCCGGCTCTCCACTCCAGAACCAGGAAGAGTCACTGAGCTAGAACGTGAACTACAGACCGAAATCTGTGGACACCGATACCTCCTCCATTTCTTCATTCATCTATAATAAGTCATTACTTTTATACTTTAAAACACACACACACACACACACACACACACACACACACACACACAAAAACCCTGAAGTGGACTCATGGAGTCAAAAAAAGACTTTGGCTGCTGCTGCAATTGGTCACCTTTTACATGAACTGCTTTTGTTGGGTTTATACACTGAAAATGAAGAGAAATCATCCCTCCATCCATCCATCCACCCCTCCATCCTCCATCATCCATCCCTCCATGTTCTCCCTCTCCTCCTGTTGAGGGTGGTGGGGGTGGAGCCTATCCCAGCAGCCTTCCCCCTGGACAGGTCACCAGTCCATGGCAGGGCCAACACATAGAGACAGACAACCATTGGCTCTCCCAGCCACGCCTACGGTCAATTTAGAGTCTGGATTAACCTGGTCCCTCTTGATGTCTTTGGACTGTGGAGGAAGCTGGAGTACCAGAGAGAACCCAGCAGGAACAGGGAGAACATGGAGACTCACCCAGAAAGACCCCGTGCTGCAGCCGGGGCTCCACCTACAACCTTCTTGCTGGGGGGCCACAGTGAGGACCACTGCTCCACCTACAACCTTCTTGCTGGGGGGCCACAGTGAGGACCACTGCTCCACCGCGCCGCCTGAGAAGAGATAAAAATAAACAAAAATTAGATACATTAACCTGATTCACACACACACACACACACACACACACACACACACACACACACTAGTGTTCATGTCACAGTTTCATAGGTGTTAATTGTCAGTCGTTCATAAACTGACCTTTTGCATTCCACCAAGCTGCTGTGATTTAATGAGTGTGAGGTGAAATATTAGCTCCTCCTGCCCCTGCGTGTCTGCTGCATCCTGGTGTGCTGCACACAGAACAACAGCTATCGCAGGTTGTGTCATGATGGTTGCAGCCACACCCTGCACGAGTCGACACAAACCACTCAATATTAATGACAGCACCCCCTCAAACCGACGCTTCCGTAGAAAGAAAACAACACTTCTTGCTGCCTCTCGTCACTCAGAGACGACATTTAGTGATCGCAGGTGGACGTCATCCCGCCGACGGACTCTCCAGGAGAGCGGAGGCCAGGTGACTCATCTCTTACGGCGCATTTCATCAAATATTTTCGGAAGAAAATTTTTGATGGATAAAGTTTGATGCCTTAAAAGAATGAGATTAGACATTAACATCCCAAAGAACACACACTCGTGGAAGTTGTCCCTCCTTCAAAATTGAGAAAAATGAACTGACATGGATATCATGGAGGGACGAAGGAATAACAACTCTCTCTCCAGTGTAAAACCATGTAAGAGAATTTAAGTAAACCAAATCATGATAATTATTGTTGGGGTTTTTTTTATAGATATTTTCAGTTAAAGAGTAGGGTGACAGAGAATTTTGTGTTAAATACGAGGTCTCCAGCTCCACCAGCTGTTTCTAAACTCAGGAGAAAATTGGAATCTGACAGGAAAAGTCTGACCACCACTCATGAGAGTCAGCGTCTCACACACTGTAAGCTCACGACAAGGACACACGAACCCGAGCATGAATAAATCTGATGCTTCTCACTCCCTGATACATGAAGTGTGGCACACACTGGACACAATAACACACACTTTCTGGGAATGTGAGGGTGGGTCACAACGGCTGGTGAGGGATCCAGAGGTGGACGACCAACGTCCGGTAATAACAAAATGAAGCCCACAGCTCTGAGCAGTGTCACCCAGGAGGATAACCTGAAATACCCCATGGGGTATTCTTTAGTATGTACAAATTACTGTGAAGGTGTTGGGAGGATACAGAGGCCCCATCGCTACAAGAATGGAAGGGAGGAATGAAATGATATTTAAGTAGAGAAAAATCCAAGTTTGAAGACCGGAACAGAAGGCAACGATTCAAGAAGGTACGGCAGGACATGCGTGAAGGGTTATAAACTCATAAACTTGAGAGCTGGGGTGTTGAGTTTGAGCTGGGAACCGTGTGTGTGTGAGTGAGTGAGCTGAGGACTGGGTCCGCTGCCCCCGGTGTGTTTGTTCCGCTTCTCTCGTCGTGCCGCCGCTCTTCCCGTGTGGGCGGGGTCTAGATAAGAAGAGGAGGTTTGTTGAGTTTGTCGGCTAAGAAAAAAAAAAAAAAAAGACTTGTCCTCATAGCGGCACCGGACCTCCAGCTGGAGCGTGTCTGGACTCCTCGCTGTCGGTATATTTAGTAAAACAGCCCCCTACGGGCAGGTTTTAGCAGATAGGAAAGCCCCGGTTCGGAAGTAGACGTTGGCCTGTCGGAGCGGCAACGGTTTATTAGCTGAAACAAAGCGAACCCTCTTCGACAGCTTTAGCTAGCCGCTCTAACTGAGACATTGCGATTTAGAAAAGAACAAGAAGAAGAGGAGACTTTTGAGGACCAAATGTTATTGTGACTCTGCGGAACCGCACAGAAGGTGAGTGTCGCTGTTTGAGCCCGCATTCGTGCGGTTTAAATACGCGGTCCGCGGCGGTAACGGCGACCGAAAACAAAGCACGCGAGCGAAGGAGGCGAGGGTGGAATGTTTGGCTTCGGGGGCAAAGTTTGGGTGTGGATGAACCGGCGGCGGGCGAGGGGCAGCCCGGTGACGCCTCGGCTCGCACTGCGTCTTCAGAAGAAAAAAACTTATAATAGTGTGTTGGTGTGATTTAGTTCAGTCTAAACTTCGTGTGTGTGTGTGTGTGTGTGTGTGTGTGTGTGTGTGTGTGTGTGTGTCAGAGAAGCCTGGACTTGGTCCCAGGACTGAATGTAGGCCGGTGAGAAGATGGTTCCCTGTGAGACACGAACTCATGTTATCAGCTCCAGCCGAAGGCTCGACGAGTCTCAAGGCTTTGACAGAACTTGAATTTTTTTAACCTAAAAAATAAAAGCAAAGTAAGCGATATATTAAAAGTTGCATCGTTCCTTTCCAGTGACTTTTCTACTTTTTACTGACTTCCTGATGGGTAATTTACACACATCAAAGCCAGTATTTTTTATAGTACTATATGTAATTATAGTACTAAAGTGTAATAAAAATTCTAAATAGAGTGCTAGTAAATAAGTGTTTAGGTTATTTAAAAGACATGATAATGATGCAAATGAAAGGCTAACTACAAAAGTTAGCATGCTAACCATTAAGCCCTCTTTCCCCATTGCACCCAATACCTCTAGGGGCAGTAGTGAGTCAATACAGTGGTTCGTTTGCTTATCCTGAAGTCTTTTTTTTAATATATGTTTTGTAGCCATGAACGGGTGAAAAAATAAGTTTCAGATTCTGGACTTAAGTGAGCGTCATTAGGTGTTTGGGTCTCTTGTCTCAAAGTCCCTAAAATTTTAGTGTCTTATTTTTTAAGAGTATTACAAAGATATTTTGTTTTTCGACAGCGTAAAATGTATACCTTAGTGAATATTGAAGCTGTTAATGTGTTGTAAAAAAAAAATAGAAATAACAGCAGTTGCTAACAAGGGGCTGAACGGGACAAAGGAGGTCGTTGCTAACGTCAAACGTTACCACGCTAGGAGCTAACAAAGCTAGTTGTGGGGACATCCCTGGCCCGAGTCCTGCAAGGGTGGTGTCCTGTGTTCACGGTAGCGTCTAGTGATTGCCTGTATTCATCTAAAAGCGTAGAAATTGTTGACCCCGTGTTGTAAATGTGTTCTGCTGCCCCCTGTTTATTTGGAGTGAATGTATGAATAAAACCAATATCAGACCAGTTCTTACACATGGCACCTTGGCTACTGCAGGATTTATCTGACATATTTATATAGTTAAGTTACGAGGTTTATGAGCATTTTTTTCTTTCCAGATGTTAAGCGTAATTATTTCTCATTAGTTTGTCTGTTGCTGAAACACATTGTCTCAAACAGGCAGCTGTAGTACCTGTAGTTTGCGTTTGTACGCCGGAGGAAGTCGAGCTCTTGCTGAGTCCGTATGAAAGTTCTGTCGACTACTTAAACGGCAGAGGTCTGGCCTACCGTACTGACAATTGAATCAAATCTCCAGACCGACTTTGTTTCCTCCTGGTCTTGGAAGGTGAAGATTAAATTTCATACTGGCCCAAAGAATTGAGAATCATTTGCACCACCAAGCTTCCCTGGTTTGTAATGATGTCTTGTGATTGTGAATGTACAAAGGGAACATTTGTTTGTAATATGACACACTTAGGAAACTTTGTACCTTTTTGGGTGAAACATTCATAAGGAATAAACCCAGTATCTTGCCAATTGTAACTCAAACTCCCAGACAAATGAAATAATATCCTGAAACAGACCGCAGCTGGATCCCGGTCTAGTCCAACAACATGGTGGACCATATGAACTGTGGTTTAGGATGCAGGAAGACCAAGAAATCTTCAGTCGGGCCAGATTGGTTAACCGGGGGCTGCTGTTTCGTCTTGCCCACAGTTTTGATTCAGGACTGTTAACTCTGCAGTTGGACAAGATCCGTCTTGTCTGCCTCGTTCTCTTCCAGTCTAGGAATTACAGCCTGAGGGGTGTTTTTTTGTTTTTTGTTTTTTTCCAGGGTGAATTTTAGCTTGAATTGTCGAGTTAAAGTGGACATCCATGCACACCCTGTTCTTGCCGTGAGACCCAGATATCGCGACATGGAAGGAAAAATACTTCAGATTAATTACTAGCCAGCTCGTCTTATGGACAGCATTTTAATAACATAGCAACGTCTCTGTATCGAGGTGTGAAAAACACACGTGGCTTTGATGTTGTGCGGTGTGCACGGATCACAAGGATGCAGATAGAAGGCCTGGTAATTGCAGACATGAGGGTGGATGTGTCTCTGGAGCAGCGCTGGCTCCCCGTGGATCACTGAGTCACTTCCCTTAGCTACACTGTTGTGAGGTTAAAACAGTGAGCAGCTCTGTGCGAGGAACAAGGAGTGTCCAGGCTTGTACGCGGGGTCATTCAGCACCGACCGACTTCAATGACGCGGATATGAGTCACAGAGACTCACGAAGGCCGCGCGGTCTGAGGGTGTACACTCACTCGCCTGTTTATCAGATAAAGATAATGCTATATTGCAACAGCCGTGCAATAAAATCTCCTTTCATGAGGATCATGATGCTCAGTCTTTATCAAAGCTGTAGAGAAAGTCATTGATGAATAAATTCTCTGGTGAGTTTTATTTACATTTGGGAGGTTTAAATTTCTGCTGCTGTTGAACTTTACTGGGCTAAACTCAGATGTTCTCCAACATTTAATGTGCATTTCAACCAAAACTACCTTTTAGTTTCAGGGACTTGGCTTGAAGCACAGTTGACCAGGAAACGGTTGTGAAGCACCGTGGAAAAACAAAGAGTTGCCTGAAGTTGGTGATGTAAAATGCTGCAAGTACTTAACCAATCATAGATGTTCAGCACTGCAGGCCCCGCCCTCCTGAGTAATTATTGTGACAAGCCAACACAACTGTAAATCAAATTTACTCATTCAGATTTTAGTATTAAATTAATTATTAGTCATTGGCTCATAGTTTGTTTACTCCTGAGTTGTCTATTGATGAAATGAAGCCTCAGATCTGTAGGCTGTGAATTCAGTGAAGCTGTCAGTAGTTTTCCAAAGCAAGCAGAGAGGAAGCCCGGGGATTATTTTCAGGGCCATGAGGACGGTTGTCACATTGAGTCAGTGTCAAACTGACCCAGTGAACTCTCCGAGTTCAAGTTTTAGGGGAATGGAAAAAGCGCACCCTATTTCAGTTAGGTCACTTTCCCCCATCGTAGGACGGAGCCTCTTAAGATGGAATGTGTTATCTCATCTCTCTGAGGAGGCTTTAGACTGGGATCTCCTCCAAAGGACAGACACGGCCAGTTTCTTCTGTAACTGCAGGAAAAAAAACCCCACAGCAGTCGTGATTTTACTGGAATAAATATGTTTATTCCACGGGGTGTGTCACAGAAGTGGGACTCTGAACTTGATTCTCAGATGTTAAAGTGTCTGTTAAATGTGTGCACAGTAGGCACACAGTAGGCACAAACAGACAAAGGTTCAGGCAACCCAGAGCCAACCCACGATTCAAGAATCACCGTCCTTTTCTTTGGTCTCGGTGTCTGAAATGTACCAAATAGCGATGAGACCCAGGGAGGGTTGGTTGGCTGTCTCTGCTCGCTGCTCCAACACTTTCCTCTCCTGCCCTGTGCATCCTGAGACTTCATCTCATGTCCTTGAGAACAGCTGATCTTCAGCGCGAGCAGCCTCACCAGTGTGCCCTGCAAGTGGTGTTACCCAGTATAGCATTACTGGATACACAAGATAACAAGAAAGATGATAAAACCAATGATAAATGGATTTTACTTTTCATGAACCTCAAGAATTTTTTTCCAAGATTTTATGAAGAAGTGCAAACTTACTTTTCATTTTTTTTGTTTTAAACCTTTTTTTTTTAACAGTCACAATACAAACCAATTGGTTTCGAGTAAAAATGTTCCTCCTGGCTAGATTCGGAGCTGGACGTCACCTGTTTGAACTCCTCTCTCTGGACAGCTCTGGGGGAAGGAAGCCCTCCTGCCTGTGTGCTGGGTGGGTTTCCTCCAAAGTGCTGCATTTGCGGTCAGAGGGAGAAATTCTTCCGGGCCCATCAACAGTTTGTTTGGAAGAAAAGTGATGCTGGGGCGTGGCCTAATGAGAGACATGCATGCAGAGTTCTGCTGGAGTTGTTGGGTGACCTCATGGACGGAGTGTGGGCTGTGACTTCATGCGGGGTGGTGGTGGTGGGTGAATGTGTGGTAGCAGAGCGTGGGGGGGGGGCAAGCCATTCTGTCTTGAACGAGGTTACAAGTTACTCATAGTGTACCATACCAGTGGTTGACGTCCTTAAAGGGCTGTCCAGTATATTTCACAGCTGCCTTCTCATGTAGTGACATTAGACCAGTTTACTTCGGGGGAAACAATCCGTCTGCGTTGTCCGTGGTCAACCACTGATCCAGTGAAATGCTGAGAAACAAACTTGTGGTAATTTGTGTAATCTTCTGGTTCAAGTTGCCTGATGCTTTCGCTCAAAGTGCAGGTATAAACTAGACTCGTTGTGCAGTGGTGATATTATTTTTATTCTCTTAATCACCATACAATTAAAAACAATGACTTTTATTTTTCGTGTGCAGAAATTTCTTCAGCTACAAAACACTCATCTAACATTTCCTGTTCTGGCTCTCTGATAAGCAGATTACATTTCCCATCAAGCTGAATGTGTTCAGGAGCATTATGAAGTCTCTTTGTTGAACTGCAGTCAGTCGCAGCTTAAACGTGGACGTGGTTACGGATTAATGAGCACTCCCAGATGTGCTTCGCACCACCTTTAGACACCTCCAGCCTCGTCTGTTTGACTTGTATGAGTTGCAGCAACAGGTCGCCCAGAGGTCAGGAAAGCAGATATTTTAAACAGCTGGAAAACGCAGTTTCAGATGATACATTTTCACCCAACTTACATATTTTAGCTTCCTATTAACCTACTAAACAGAGTTTAATAAATGAAAGGGGTCATCTTTTCAGGGTTTCATTATTTTAACATTAATATGAGTAATGATCTCTCCAGCAGGGAACAGAGGACGTCTCTTACCTCAGACTTTGCCGAGGGAGTTTTCCTGGTCAATAAAACAATCATCCACCACCTCTGACCAGAGGAAGGAGTAAACAAAGACATTAGCAGGGGTGACACATGCCGGCATCGTCTGAGTCAAAGCCTCCATGTTCACCTCCTGTTCTTTCAGTGTCCCTGAACCCCCAGAATCTAAATATATCAGACACCTCCTCAGAAAGCAACGCTAAAAACTGTTCAAATACAGTAAAGCAAAAACTGCAGTACTACCTTCATTAAAGTGATATTTTGAACATTAAGTTTTATCAAGTTAACTTCAAAAACAAGTGATTATCTCTTTCCTGCGCCATGTTTTTCACCAGGTTTTTCTTTCATTTTCTCCCATACTATGCTTTTACGGTGTTGCCAATAAATTTGACCAAATGTTTAAGCAATGAGGAAGAAGTGCAAAAGAATTTTCCTCATGAACCTCCCAAGTTTCCTTTTTAATAGCGGAAAAATAGATGCATACACTCATCCTTAAATAAACAGAGCTGGAAGTGACAACAACAATAATGATGGATGTCTGAATTAAACATTCATACAGTGAACTCATTTGATTGTTAGTTTCTAAGTTCATTGTATTCTTCCCTCATTATTCAGTCACCATTTCTGCGCAATATTGGCTCATTGCACTCATGTGGGTGTTCATTTTAAACTCACAACAACATCCTGAAGTGCATCAGTCACGATGGTCTCTCAGCGATTCCTCCTTCACAGCAGGAACGCCACCAAAAGAATGCTGCTGTCCAGTAGGCACACAAGGAGGCAATTCTTCACCAGACGACTGGCTGTCTGAGCAGAGGAATGTTCTTTGATTTTATACCACAGAAGATGTGGCTCTGGTTCCCGAGGTGTAGCTTCGGACTGCAAATTGAATTCAAATACGTCTGACCAGCATGGAGCTGGGGTGGACAGTAGGCCATAACAAGGAGCGCCGAGGAGGATTGAGTTTCAGTCGGCAGCTGTTGTAAGAAATTCTTGTTTAAACATTTGTCTGAGCCCATGAGTGACCCCCCACTGCTTGAGTCAGTAGCTCAGCTGTGGTATTGGTTTTAGCCATGAGGTGTTGCATCTAGAAAAGGACAAAGGACATGGAATCCCTGGAGGCAGTTGTTCACTGCTGTTGGGTTGATTTCAAGCGTAGATAATGACTACTTATACAATCCTGAGTAGAGAGATACCAGCAGCGTCCCAGAGCTAGGAAACGTGTCGAGCTTATGTTAAAACAACCACAATACTCTAGTTTATATATTCGATGTACCTTTTCCTGGAAAAAAATCTCCCACCCCAGCCATATACAGTGTAGCAGTTGCTGCTAGCTTGCTAGCTCAGAATGGAAGGGGTGAAGAATGCAGACACAGATAACCCTTCAGTGGCAAGCTTCTACATGAAATGTTGTTCTCATAAACGAGACCTGCACAGGTGTGATGAGCTGTTCTGCACAAACATGAGCTTGTGTCAGTGACGATGCCAAAATCTGGGGAAGAGTTGTTGTTGTTGTTTTCTTTTCAGGCCCAGATCACACTAAACTTAAAACCACCATCTTGCCCTTAAAAGTTTGGAAGAGCTCTATCACTCAGCAGGACCTGGCCTATTGTCAGTCACACAGGTCTGTATTTGAAGAACCGCCAGGCGAACTGCCCTAGAAACTGCACCTTTTTAAGATTACAAATGAAATATTGTGACTCTGATGTTCAGTACCACAAGCAGAGCGACTGTCCTGCTGCTCGCCTCCTCCAGCCTGACCATACAGAGTCACGACTCAGCTCAGTTTACTTAAGATACTCTAAATATTGGCTGTCCACCACTCATGGAGCCCGTAGCTGCAGTCTGACAGTCTGACGGTGAGCAGTACCAGATGATGCACTCAAGTGAGCCGTCAGTTGGTCACCAGATTTGATTTGAGTTCACATGCTGTTTCTCATGACTGGTGGGCCACAGCTTATTTTGTCTTCCAACCTAGTAACCACACACACCATCAGTTTTTACTCTGACTGCAAGCCAGGCCGTGTGTGGCCTCACATGAGAAGTCCACTCAGATGTTTGCAACGGGAACAGTAGCTTGATTTATCTGGTTCTTGGTTCTGGTGGAAAACAGAACCTGGCTGCTGCTCCTGGCTGCTGTATTTCTAATCGTGGAAGTGTTGATTTCTGGAGCAACCAACTAGAATTCAAACGGGTAACTGATTAAGTTCCTCAATAAAACTGCTCTGAAAAGGACCGTTGTGTGTGAGTAGGTGGAGGTGTGTACCGTGGGGCCTCAAGCAACCCACTAAACACAGCGAGAAATTGCTTCTTCTTTCCTTCTCCTCGCGTCTGGATGATGTCACGTTGGCTTGTTGCTCGGTCCGAGTGTTGCTCTCTCTTGAGTGTCCTCTTGTTGTTTTTGCAGGATATTATTAAAATAGTCATGGAAATGTATGAGCTTTAATCCATGGTTGTGTTGTGTCAAAAACACAGCTTGTCATGAATGTCAGTTAAAACGACTGCTGATAGAAATTGCCGTGGGCGTGTTTTTTATTTTCCATGTGTAAAAAGATGTTTTAGAGGATGTGAAGTCAGGAACATTTTCCTCAGACGTGGAAAAGTCATCAAACTTTTTTTGTGGATAAAGTATGCATTAATTACGGTGATTTATTCAAATTAGTTTCATTCCATTCTGGTGGAATTAAACCAATTTGAATAAATCTCCATAATAAGTAGTGAAAATGTTCAGCTTAGTAAACAATAATCACAATCAACGGATTGCATTTTCCTGGGTTTTTGTAGAGTTTCTTTTTGGAACAGCACTGTGACTTACGCAAGAACTCGTGTGCTCCGTCTTTGGAGGAACTGCGGTGGCAGTCAAACGTGACGGGGACCCTTCCTGCTTTGGCTCGTCGCTTTAGATGCCAGGCAAGTTCTCCAGCTTTGGTTAAACTTGTTTTTAACTCTCAAGTCTTTGAGGAAGCAGTTGCTTGATGTGTGGACAACCCAGCCGTTTTTCCTAGAAGAGCTCAGGAACTCCCAACCCCAGTGCTATGGTATGCGTGAAAAACAGTCAAGTAGATCATTGGTTAACTAAGACTGAGTGACCTGGGGGACCTCTTTGACCTCTTTCTTCCTGTAGACTTCATCAATTACTAAACAGAACCTTTTTTTGTCATGGAGCTTCTAAGCTGCCTGGTATGGAAAAGGCCTCTCTGTCTATGGTTTGATATCAGCTCTTACCAGGTGGTAAAAGGTAGAACTTGAATTAATGTCACTTCTGTTCCGTTTCCCTCAGCTAAGATAAAACTTGTGATAATGGATTAAAAAGTGATAGTTTTTAAAATCATAGAATACAAATTTTAATAGAATAAAGGAATGTATCAGGGAGATGTCTTATTTAATCCAGAGACAAAAGTGCAGTCAGGATCAAAAATCAAAATTGTAAATGTACAATGGCTGTATTTGTGAGGTTATCAGTAGCTAAGATGGGATAAGAATGTGCTTGTTTGGTGGAATTTTAAAGGGGGGATTATTTACAAAATCTGTTGTAAAATACAAGAAAATAATTACAGATGTTTGTATTTCAACTCAAGAAAAAATAGGGGGAAATTTGCCGTTTTATACAACCTTCCTAGTTACCCCAGCAGAGATTTTCTGAGTTGATGAGGAGGACCTGAATGCACCATGAAGTCCCATGACCAGCCTTTACAAAGCAGATGCACCATCGATCTTAAATAGTCTAAGTGGAAGTAGCATGACTGCACCTCTCAAGTTTAGATGGTGTGATGTGCAGAGCTGGAACGAGTCACGGCGCGGCGGCCTGAGCGTGAAACAGTCACACCAGGAGCCCAGGAGAGAAGCCAGTGAAGCCTCTTCACCTCCTCACACTGTTTAGGTCTGATCGTGCCGGAGGATTTAATACACGACCTACCAATGTCGGGATTACCCTCCAAGATTTGCTCATAAAACATACATTCATTTGGCTCTTGCGTGGTGCTGTTGATGTTGGCCTTCATGTAAAGGCAAGTCTGCCCTCCAGACGATCGCCGCTAATGCTGCTGCTTCCGATGCTTCCTTAATGCTGGTTTGTGGCACTCAGGCTCTGGAGCTGAATGGTTTCCAATCTGTCAACTTCCTGCAATTTGCAACCCTGTGCAGGAACATCCCCAGAGCGCTAAACAGAGCTGGGCTGGAGGAATGTGGGGAGGAGCTTTAACAGTGGAGAAAGTCTTTGCAGTTACTTTGGGCTTGAATCTTATTCAGGATGTTGCTCATCAGACATTGTATTTGTGACGAGTTTTGTCAGGTTCCAGTCAGGGAGTTGCATTTGAAATGGGTGATGTTGACGGATCACCAAAAAAAGCCCTTGTGAGATGTTTGAAGACGCTAAAACATCAAAGAACCTTACTGGTCTCTTCCTGTGCCATCATGAAAATGACAGTGGTGTTTTAGCATTCAGCTAATTGACTAGATTTGTTGTTTGTCCATCATCATGTTGTCCAGCTTTCCCAGTTGTTTGATAACTGTCACCCACTCGCTTATGGCAGGCTCACATCCAAGTCGGTCATTAGAGCTCATTTCACAGGATGTGGTTGGGTTGTTGATGCCTGTGCTCTCTGACCCACAACCCTGCATCTGTAGAAGAAAGAAACCCACTAGTTGTGCTTGTGAGGTGTGAGTTCATCACCCTTGACTCTTCTCAGACGAGCCGAGGAACCAACATCAGCAGCGGGTGCCTATTTTGGGTCTCAGCTGTTGGTTTAGCATCTCTCAACACTGCCTTATTTCCTGTGTAGCTCTACTGGGGGGTGTGTGTGTGTGTGTGTGCGTGTGTGTGTGTGTGTGTGTGTGTGTGTGTGTGTGTGTGAGAGAGAGAGAGGGAGAGAGATTTGGGCAGATGGTCAAGAAGTGTGTCACTGAAGCTCTGAGGAATGGCTATGATTCAGAGCTTGCCTTACCATATATGGGCAAGGGTTAACCATGGTTTTCTCACTGGAGGAGGAGGGGGATTCAAATCAAGCACATTTCCTACAATTTTAAGATTATTTTACCCATTAGAATGGTGTCTTTCCAAAAAGTAGTGATGAAGAAAGCTTTAGTGGGTATAACTACATTCCCAAGCCATGAATGGTGTTATGCCGTATCCCTTAAACAAAACTGGACTGTGTTTAGATTCTGCCATCGTATGCTGAGGTTAACGTTATCCAGCTGCTTGTCTCACGTTCCAGTTTCATAGCTGGTGGTGTTTGTCTCCAGAGCGTCCCTGTCTGGCTGCTGCCTTCAACCTTTCCATGTGCTGCCTCCCTGCATTCTGACCAGATACCATAACTGACACACTGAATATTCTGTTGGTATTTGGAGATTTATATTTATATCGGCACCATCATGCCTTAATCCGGTCTGGAAGCAGCTTCCATTGCATTGGCCTGTAGCAGCATGAGCAATTTCAACCGCAGTCGGAGAGCAAGCTTGTCGTTTTGTGGTCAGTGGTGATGATGAAATGATTCTCATGAATTGTGGGCCAATCATTCCTCCATATTTGGAAAAAGCAGGATGGGAGCTGCTGCGCTGCTGCGTAACTGTGGAATTTCACCTCTGTGTCAAGATCAAGTCTTTACAAGACGCTGCATGATAACAGAGAGACTGCATCACCATTAAATTTGGATTTTTTTTTTAAACATTTTTATTCATCTCAGTGGTTTCATTGAAATAAAAAGAATTGCCTGGCTTTGAAGGCGAAGGGATAATTGCTGAGTTGATGGTGCAGTTGGCAGTGGAAAAGCTTTCTACTGCTGGTTTTAGGGACTTAATATGGGCCGTTGTGCAGCTTCCCTTTAAAAGCATGTGGATGTCGAGTGTTACAGTCACTGGAATCAGTTCTGGAATTTGCATGTGTGTGTGTGAACCTGGAGTGTTAAAGCAAAAGCAAGAGGAGAAAGGGCTCCTGCATCGGGGACTGTTGAGCTCCTCTTCGTCCGTGTATGTGTGAGTCTCTCTGGAGAAAAATGGCTGCATGGTCACTCAAACATGTTGCCTTCAGGGACAAATCATAAAATTTAATCAAACATCAGCAAAAAAGAAAAACACGAGTCACATTCTTAGTTTAACTATAAAACTTTGGCATGAAGCTTGAGACACGTGAATCATAATATGATTGGGATTCATTATTACTGGATTATCAGTAAGCTTAGAGTCATGCCTCCATATAAATGAATACTGTATAATACTTGGGGCCGGCATGGCTCAGAGGTAGAGTGGCCGTCTACCAACCTAAGGGTCGCTGGTTTGATCCCCACTTCCCCAGTGACCATGTCCAAGTGTCCTTGAGCAGGATACTGAACCCCTAACTGCTCCTGATGGCCCTGTGGTGAACTGATGACCCGTCCAGGGTGAACCCCGCCTCTCACCCAATGTCAGCTGCGATTTCAATAGATTCCAACACAGAAAGTTCTTTCTATCAACGCTGATGTAGGTTACCCTGGGAAAATGTGCCAAGTATTATAGATGTGTGCCTTTCACAATGATGTTCCACTGATTTTTGCATCCAACTCTTAAGTTTTTCTATTTTGCTTGACTCTAGATGGATCTACGGTTACTTTTGATAGCGGCGTTATCAGCCGTCCTCAGTGGCGCCAGAGCACAGCAAGGTAAGGAATCTCACAAAGGACTTTTAAAATGTTGTTTTTACTGTCAGAGCAGAAATTCACACACACACACACACACGCAGTCAAGATCCATACGATACATAGATATTTTCCTATTAAGCCCGGTTTGTTCAGTTCTACCACTGTAGCGTATTACAGTTTCCTATCATTCATGTCTACTCCTTCATTACTATTTTATGGCCGTTTGCTGCCTCTCAGCCAATGATGGGATGCTTTTTTTTTTAACCATGTGAAGTCATCTGTTGGTGAGGTGCCTGAAGCTTTTCTCAGCATGACTTCAGTCTTATGAACTTGGAAGCGGTTGAGTTTTGCGGCCAAAAAACTGAAGCTGGCTTGAATTAGTGAACTCATGGAAAATGCTGTTTTCTCATCAGGTTAAAAAAAATACTGTTACTGTTTTCTGTTTTCAGAGGGAAGTATATGCATAAAGGCAAACGCGCAGTCATGTGGTGAATGCATCCAGGTCGCTGAGAAGTGTGGATGGTGCACAGATGAAGTAAGTGGAATCGTGAATGCTGCCGCCAGCACCATGTGATAATGTGAAGAATCTTAAAGTAGTAAGGCTGGTGTCGTCTCAGTGGGTTTGGTTGAACAGCACACAAAATGGCTAACACAGCTGCTCCACCTCATCTTTTGCTAAAGAAAAAACAAGTTTTTTTAGTCTCTTAGTGATGGACAAATCCACTTTTGTCACAATGTCTCCAGTATGGAGCAGTGGCAGAGCTGCCTGAAGCCCCAGAGCGGCTATCCTGTAATCTAGTAGGGCAACTGGCAGCCATCAAATTACAGCCACTAAAAGTGCTTTGATCACACAGGGGCTCAAATCTCTTATTATTATTTTCTGACAAAAAAGTTCAACATCCAATGAAAAAAAAAAGGGGGGGGGTGAGTTGCGTGACAGTTCTATCCATTTAAAACAGACAAATTCAACCCATCGAGCCACACCATTACCACGCTGGCGCTCGCCTGCAGCGTGCAGCCACGGAGGTCTGTACTCTCTGGTGTTCCTTGAAGCTGCAGTGTCCATCATTCTCACAATGGCCAGTATTTTGGCTTCAACTTCGAAATAAGCTCAAATCTGTCAGTCATGCAGCTTGAGAGAGGACATGTCTGCTTCCCTTCCCCCCTCTAAATCCACTCTCTCCCTCTCTCTGTCTCACTCCAAATGTCTCACAATCCCTAAAACACCGTTTCAGATTTTAGTAAAACCTTGAAGGAACATTTACTTCAAAGTAACCTCTGTCCTTGAACAGCTTGATGAAGTCAGTGACAATTCGCGCTCCATGCCTGAAGAGGCCGGTAATGAAAACTTGAGGATCAGGTGGGTTTGTTGATGGGCATGCGCCAGGGCAGAGCTGCTGCATTCCTGTTCAATCTGGTCGTTCTGCTCTATCACACTGTGGACTGATACGCACCTCTGAGTTTATGAAAGAACAACCTGAGCACAACATTCAGCTCAGCTGTGTTTGGTTTAGTTTCACCAGATAAGGCTTAAATATTTGCTGTAATGAAGTGCATTTGGTCTCATATTTAAATTGAGATGCTTTTTCTTGTAAATATTCTGAAATTCATTATTTTCTGTACAACTGACAACTAAACTGATGATTTACTCCTGTGCGTTGCTGTGAACTGAATATTCCTCTAATTCTAATCCGATGTGTAGTAACTGATGCAGGAGAGAAAAAAGGCCTCTGTTGGTCATGTGGTTTAGAAAGAATTGGGTCATAGCGCTAGTTTTGTTTTGACTGAGTTCATTGTCTCAAGCCCTGCACTGTTGTGCCCTGTGGGACATCATGTGCATCCAATCTCTGTTCCCAGGCAGGCGGAGACAGATGACTGCGAGGCCTGGCGAAAGATCTAATTGGTTTAAAATGTTCTATGACTTCATCCTTAATTCCATCAGATACTCAAACATATCAAAGTGGCCGAAAATTCCATCTGCAGCATTGAAACGGCTCAGAAAAACAGAACGGTTTTGACAGTTTCTCTAACTTGCTGTGTCACTGTGCAAGTCGTCGACATGTTTCTTCATGTCAATCCCACCAAGACAAATTCCTGTTCACATGAAGTACATTTCCAGACGTTTGCATGTGCTGCTCCAGTGTTTACGGCCATGTGTTGATCTGGGAAGCCTTCAAGGTTATCGGGCCACAAAACTGTTGTTATAGAAGCAGATATATTTCAGTGTTTCCAGAACACCTCTATTAACCCTTCTTTTGTGTTCCTGGCCAAGTTTCTCCAGCCGACTTGATCTTTTCTTTTCATAACAGAAAAACAAGAAGTCGTCACCATCAACGCCTTTTAAAGATGTGAAGCAGTGTCTCAAGGCCAGCAGTTAAAGTGCTGAACTGCAGTGAATATACCAAAAACAGACTCTGAAAACATCTTCCTAAACCAGCATTTAATTAAAAAACTTAGTGAGCTCAAGTGTTCATCCACTCGCTGCTCATACTTGGCGTGCGCCTGACTGGAGCCTCAAGGACGCGCTGGGCTGGAAGTCTGAGGATTATTTATCTTCCATGGAGGTCATTTTACCCGCAGACGTAACAAAGTGCACCAAACCAAAGTGGTGATCAGCTGTTTTATGTGTTCAAATGCCTTCTTTGAAGGGAAAAAGACAGCATTGACGCAATCCAATAGAAAACACAGTATGTGTGATTTATGAAGGTTGCAAATCGATCAGTTTTTACAAGTACAACCAGTTAATTTAACTGTTAAGTCAAATGTTTTACCCTTAAAGTGCTTTACTGTCCATACAAAGTCCAACAGCTTCTGTCCTCAGACCCTTAATGCAAAATGAATTCAGCTGAATTGATCCTCACATCCCCCTCTTGTTGTTTCGCAGGACTTCCTCACTGTGGGCGAGTCCAAGTCAGCCCGCTGTGACGATCTCGAGTCGCTGAAAGCCAGAAAGTGTGACTTGTCTAAAATTGAAAACCCTCGCGGAAGCATCAACATCATTAAGAACAAGCCCGTCACCAACCGCAAGAAGGACGTAGCGGAGAAGCTGAAGCCGGAGCAGATCACCCAGATCCAGCCTCAGAAACTCAGCTTGACGCTCAGATCTGGTAACAGCTGAAGTCCTGTGGTAGAATCTATGAACGCTTCACCTTTGCAGGAGAAACGCCTGCTGTGGAGCGGACGATGAGAAGCTGTAATGAGACGTCTATATTTGACTGTAACTGGTATATTGAATAAGAGCAAGCTTTTACGGAACATTTTGCGAACAGAACTGCCAGTCTCATCTCTCTTCTTGGTTGTGGTGTGAAAATGATCACGGAATCTCGACCTCTTAATGCTCAGTTATTAAGGCGTTTTTATGACACTCGTATGCTCCCTGATCTAACCTGGTTTAGCAGTGTAAAACTGGCAGGGATAAAACGCAGTACTTTTCTACGGTCACAAACTGAATTTTTCCTAAAAAGTGTGATTGCTGTTCCTCAGGTGAGCCTCAGACTTTTCAGCTGAAATTCAAGCGTGCTGAGGACTACCCCATTGATCTGTACTACCTTATGGACCTCTCGTTTTCCATGAAGGATGACTTGGAAAACGTCAAGAACCTTGGCACGGCCCTCATGAAAGAAATGCAGGAGATTACCTCAGATTTCAGGATCGGTGAGCCAAACTTCCAGGAGGAGGATAAGAATTGACAAGAAAGATCAACTGTTACAGTCCAAAAATACTCCTTTCCCTTCCAGGGTTTGGCTCCTTTGTGGAGAAGACAGTCATGCCTTATATCAGCACCACACCAGCCAGGCTCATCAACCCCTGCACAGGGAACCAGAACTGCACCAGCCCTTTCAGCTACAAGAACGTCCTGAAGCTGACCAACAAAGGGGACGAGTTCAACCGTCTGGTCAGTCAACAGCAGATCTCAGGCAACCTGGACTCTCCTGAGGGCGGGTTTGACGCCATCATGCAGGTGGCGGTCTGTGAGGTGAGATTCTTTGACTGCGTTGAAAAACAGGCAAAAGTTCCACCTAAATATCTAAAATGTTAATTAGGAGGCTCTCTGTCTCGGTTGTTTCAGGAGCAAATCGGCTGGAGGAACGTGACTCGCCTGCTGGTGTTTTCTACTGATGCTGGTTTCCACTTTGCTGGAGATGGCAAGCTGGGCGGCATCGTCCTGCCCAATGATGGACGGTGTCATCTGGAGAACAACATGTACACAATGAGTCACTACTATGTAAGAAGCTCATCATTTATTTAGTTAGCGTAGCTTATCGTGAGAGGGCTGTCGGAGCGTCTGTGCTGTTTTCAGCTCGTCCTTGATGCACTAATGGCCCCGGTTTCCCGTTGATGTTAGAACTGCCTGGACACCGATTGTCCTCACAGTATTTGAGTTGTGATTGTTGTGCTTGTATCAGTCACCGTGTGTGTCCACTCTGACAGGACTACCCCTCCATCGCACATTTAGTCCAGAAACTGAGCGACCACAACATTCAGACTATCTTTGCAGTCACAGAGGATTTCCAGCCTGTTTACAAGGTAAGATTTGACATAACCCATTTAACGTGTTTGCTTTGATGACTTTTCCTTTAGTTCACCTTAGTTTTAAAACTGAGTGGGCTTCTGCACCTGAAGTCTGTTTGCTTTGGTCCAAATCACTGCATGAGTTGCTACTTGGCTGCACTTTTAATCCGGTCCAGGTTGTTCAACTATTGGGAAGGAAAATTGCAGGGGAAATAACTGTCAGTCAGACTGAGACAAACTACACCTGCAGCATATTAAACAGAAGTTGCCTCACATCAGGAGGTTTGGGTCCTGGCTGTGTGGAGTTGCTTCTTCACCCCATGTCTGTGTGGGTTTTCCTTGTGGGTTTCCCCCACCGTTGGCTTCCTGACCCAGGCACTGCCCCCCCCCCCCCCCCCCCCCATGTTACCACACCTTTTATCAGTACTTCAGAATGCTCTGGTGTAATTATCACACTGCAGCCTCTCTTCCCTTTGTGTTGAGGCTGCCAGTCCTCTCACTGGCTACAACATCTCCGTAGAAAGTACAGTCACATTGTTACCTGAGCAGAACAACGTTTCCCCAGGGCCCGACAGTCACAAATTTTCAAGAGGACCAAGGGTTGGGTCTTTTAAATTTATTAAATTTAGAATTTAATACAGTTTTGTTTTGAATCAAATCCAGGCCAATCAGAAGTTGGCATGAAAGGGCTTTGATGTGCACGTTGCGGTCTTTTTATCGTTATCTCACATGAGCCTTTGTCTCTCCTGCAGGAGCTGAAAAATCTCATTCCCAAATCAGCTGTTGGCACGCTGTCATCCAACTCCAGCAACGTCATCAAACTCATTATTGATGCTTACAATGTGAGTCCAACTGCAATTTCTGTGTGCATGAATTCAAAATATACTCATCATGTTTTATATGTATGAAAAAAACCTAGTTGTCCCGAATGTAACTGTGTATTTTCATTTTACTCTTTAGTAAAAGTGAATGACCCTGAGATCGTTTATTTGTGTCATTGAGGATGAAATCTTTGTTAACGTAGACTACATAAAGATTACACAGACTGAGACGCCACGGTAACGAGCGACGTATATAGCAGGATCACTTCCTCGTGGCGTCACACTCAGCAGGCCAGTTGCGTCATGAAGTTAGTAGTTAAATGTTCATCCTGTAGTGAATACTTGATTTGTTCCTGTCACTGGGCAGTCTTTGTCATCAGAAGTCATCCTGGAGAACAACAGGCTGCCAGAGGGAGTTTCTATCACCTACACATCCATCTGTAAGAACGGTGTGGAGGGAACAGGTGAGAACGGCAGGAAGTGCTCCAACATCTCCATCGGAGACGAGGTAAATATGAGCATTCGTTAGCAATTTGTCCACATGAACCATGAAGAACACAAACATTTGAATGTTCATCCTATTAATTAAAGCTGCAAATGAGCTGTAAGGCATCTTCTTTATGACCCTCATCTGTTTTGCAGGTGTCCTTTAAGATTTCCATCGAGTCCCAGAAGTGCCCATCACACGGGAAGCCTGAGACCATTAGAATCAAACCGCTGGGTTTCACTGAGGAGGTGGAGGTGGTTCTGAACTTCATCTGTGACTGTGAGTGCTCAGCAGAAGGTGAACCCAACAGTGAGAAGTGTCACGAGGGCAACGGAACCTTCGAGTGTGGAGCCTGCAAGTAAGCATGAAGCCGGGGAGATTCAGTAGATCAGTGCATTCCATGGGCTTCCTGAATCAGTGTCCAAACACAGCAGCTGACCCTGAACCTAGAAAAGGAACTGAATAGAACCCTTAGTGAGTACAAGAGGAAGAAAGCATTAGTTTTCACTCTACTAAATACCACCACTTCATGAATTCAGACCAATATTCTTTCCCTGAACCTGCAGTAAAAGATATTTTGGCCACCAGGGGGCAGCAAACACAGGTTAACGTAACACTTTTATATCACAACCCTTTAAAGTGGATCTAAAGTGAATGTAGTGATGTAGTTTTTAGCAAGTAGTCACAAACAAACATTGTCATTTATTTGGATGCATGTTTTTGTCCACCTGGTGAATGTTGATGTAGTTTTCTCTCAGGTCTTGCATTCTCCTGAAGGAAGCATCTGGCTCTGCAGCAGCTAAAGCCCCCTCATTATTCTCTCGGTGCTGAGCAAACTGTGGGTTTGACAACTATTTTATGAAAATAACTATAAAAGATCAGGTTGAACACCTTCACAAGAAATCGGAGAGAACTCCTTGAGAAACTCTGTTTCACTGAGGGGTGAGGAATAACATCTGATACATCCATCCATCCATCATCGTCTTCCGCTTATTCCTTACTGGTAAGGGTCGCAGGGGGGTGGAGCCTATCCCAGCATCTACGGGCGAGAGGCGGGGTTCACCCTGGACAGGACGCCAGTCCATCACAGGGCCAACATAGAGAGACGAACAACCATTCACACTCACATTCACACCTACAGTCAATTTAGAGAATCAATCAGCCTCGTCCCCAAATTGATGTCTTTGGACTGTGGGAGGAAGCTGGAGTACCAGAGAGAACCCACGCAGACACAGAGAGAACATGGAGACTCACCCAGAAAGATCCTGCGCCCGAGCCGGGACTCGAACCCGGAACCTTCTTGCTGTGAGGCCACAGTGCTGACCACTGCACCACCGTGCAGCCCTGATACATCATCATTCCTACAAAATGAATACATGAGAGGCAGTTTCAAAGTTTTAGGTTTCCAGGAGCTTAGAAGGGTTTTTTTATTCTTTCTGAATGATTCTTGGCTCCTTACGGTGAACTTCCTTCTATGTGTTTCAGGTGTAATGAGGGGCGGATCGGACGTCTGTGTGAGTGCAGCAAAGATGACGTACGAACGGAGGACCTGGACACCAACTGTAGAAAAGACAATGGCACGGATATCTGCAGCAACAATGGGGACTGTGTCTGCGGCACCTGTGAATGCAAGAAGAGGGATAACCCTGCAGAAATTTACAGTGGCAAGTACTGCGAGTGCGACAACTTCAACTGTGACCGCTCCAACAATAAGCTCTGTGGAGGTGAGAACTGTAGAAAATAAATTATTTTACATACAAGAAGAATTTGGCCATGAGATGAACGAATCCCTCTCTCTACAAGGACACGGTCGCTGTGAATGCAGGGTGTGTATCTGCGACGCCAACTACACTGGCAGTGCCTGCGACTGCTCCCTGGACACTTCCACCTGTCTCGCCAAAAACGGACAGATCTGCAACGGCCGTGGTACCTGCGAATGTGGCATCTGCAAATGTACCAACCCCAAATTCCAGGGTCCGACCTGTGAGATCTGTCCGACCTGCCCCGGTGTCTGCGCTGAGCATAAGTGAGTTTGAAGCTTTCATGCCGAGCTGGAAACTAAGAGCTGTTTCTGTGTGTCCTGTTGTGGGTGCTTTTCCCTGAGGCTTGATTTCCTTCATCAGTCACAAAGAGTTTATTCTTGTGTGGTTGCTTAGGTTGAGCAGTGTTGGACTGCTGGGGAGGTTCAGTATGTGGCCTGTAGATCTCAAAGTTTTGTTTGCCTGACTGGCGAATTCAGGGCTTTTCTCTGCCTTCACTAACACACGTTGGACTTGCTGAGGTGGTTGAGTGGTAAGAGCGCATATCACATACGCAGCTGACCCCGGTTCGAATCCTGGCCGAGGTCTCCTGCGTGTAACCCCCCCCTTGTTTCCTGTCAAAAAACTAATGCATGTTGGGATGCAACTGAGAAAACTACGCAGTGGACAGTCTGCTGAGTTCCAGAAGGACTCCCCTTCTGTTAATCTCGTGGTCATGTTACCCATTTTAATACAACATAAGTTTTTAGTGCTCTGATGCCATCAACACAGGTTCCTTTTAATATGCCACAGTCAGCCATAATGGCAAACGCCAGTTTGCATGACCAGTTTTAAGTTTGTACACCAGAGTAGCAAATCAGAAGGCAACATTAATGAAGAAAGAGTCAACCTGGGCTTTCTCTCCCAGGGAGTGTGTTCAGTGCCGAGCCTTCGAGGCTGGCGAGAAGAAGGACACGTGCCAACGAGACTGCAGCTACTTCCAGCTGATTAAGGTGAAGGACCGTGACAAGCTGCCGCAGCCCACCGACCAGAGCTTCCCTCTCACTCACTGCAAAGAGCGAGACGCCAACGACTGCTGGTTCTATTACACCTTCGCCATCAGGAACGACACCAAAGAGGTCTATGTGGTGGAGATGCTGGGTATGTGTGTAACTTGAAGAAAGTTACGGACTTTGGTCCATTAATTTACTCAACATGACAAATTTAGATTGGCCACCAATTAAATGTCACGGGGCCTGTCGCATTTACACGTGTTCTTACACACATGGGACCTTTAGCCCTCAAATTAGTCTCACAGACAGAAAGAGAAGCCTGATGGTGAAATAGAAGTCTTGAGAAAAGGAGCAGCAAGTTGCAGGCTTGACTTGCTTTGTTTATGCTAGCATTTCCTTTAAGATCATACTGTTCATGGTAGTATGATCATTTGTCTGCAAACCATCTTTTACTATCAAACACAAGATAAAGATAAGAATCGATCTTGTCTTCTTAAGATTGGATGAACCTCAGCAGTTGAGTTCATGTCTCTTTATTTCAGAGTGCCCGTCAGGACCCGACATCGTCCCCATCGTGGCCGGGGTGGTGGCCGGCATCGTGCTGATCGGCCTCGCCCTGCTGCTCATCTTGAAACTGCTCATGATCATCCACGATCGCCGGGAGTTCGCTAAGTTTGAGAAGGAGAAGATGAACGCCAAGTGGGACACGGTGAGTCACATGACCACCTGGAGTAATACATTCATTCTTTTCTCCACGTGAAATCGTTGAAACAGAGATTAAAAGTTTAGTTTAGTTGTGAGGGAGGAGTTCAGAAGATTACATGTTTCAGTTAAAAAATGTAAAAATAGCGCATAAGTTGATGAAGCAATCTTTAGATTAAACATTAAAGTCTGAAAGCCCCAAAACAAGAGCAGCAGCCTCCATAATTACACACAATCATACAGAACACAGCAGCCACCAATAATTTAGAGTTCCATTAGAACCTAACATCTGCTCATCCAAACTGTGTAAAGCAGGGGTGTCAAACTGGTCCAGTAAGGGCCGGTGTGGCTGCAGGTTTTCATTCCAACCCAGCAAAAGCAACACCTGATCCAACAAATGAGCTGTGTGGACACAGCTTGATTGATTTAAGTTGAATCAGGTGTTGCTTTTGCTGGGTTGGAATGAAAACCTGCAGCCACACCGGCCCTGACTGGACCAGTTTGACACCTGTGGTGTAAAGGCAGGGAAGCCCCCAAAAATCTGATCAGCTACAGAGAAGAACATGTTAATGAGCCGTCCTCACCCCTCCATCGGTCTCAGTGAGGGCTGTCCCCCCTCAGCTGACAGTGCTGCCTCTCTCTGTCCACACGCGCAACTGCATGACCATAAAAGGCAATGAATCAGGAAACAGCCCTGCTGGGTGATTTCTGCTGCTCACTACAGTCAGAGCAGCGGCTGTATGAGGGCTCTTAGCAGAGGAAACAAACTGTACTTGCTGCTTGTGTTGGAGGAAAAAGCCTTTGAGATGAACACTGGCCGTTGTAACACCTCACTGAAGTAGACGTACCTGCGTATTTTTCTAAGTTAGATTTTGTGTGCACGAGATGAGTTGTTGTTTTTTTTAATCTGACCTCGTTTTCAGAGCTCTTCCCTCAAGAATTTGTAGTTGCTAGGTTACTAAATACATCTTCTTGTACTTCTGCATTCCTGCATTTTCAATATCTAGTTCAAGTGATCAGAAGTTTGGCGTGAGAAAAGACTCACCTGATATCTGACAGATGTGGCGACGCTTCTCCACTCCTGATGCCTTAACTCATTGGTTGATGGCTGATTTGTCAAAGACAGGATCAGTTTGTCTTTGACGCTGGATTTTAACTTTAGTTGAAACCTCAGACGGCCATTTTGCTGGCAACATGTGAAACGACTGAGAAATAAGAGTAAAGTTCCCTCTGACCTGCTGCTGCTAAACAGGAAGCTCTGATTACGCCCCTCACATGAGACATCAGGGCTCAGAGTACGGATGGATGGAGGAAATGAAGCACAACCACACAGCTCATTGCTTCCTGACTATTCCTCCACATTTTTCACATCTGTGCTCATCATTTCCACTGTCTTTACCTCCTTCTCTCAGTTTCTTTATTCCTGCCTTCCCTCTCATTTCCCTCTTTTCCTCCTGTCATCATAGCAAGGGAACCCCATTTACAAGAGTCCTATTAACCAGTTCCAGAATCCCAGCTACGGGAATAAAGGCGCTGTCCTTTAGGTCACAGTTGGTATCAGACAGGCATGTATGTGTTGCTGAGTGCAGGTTTCCATCATGTATGACCTTTTAGTGGCCATGTGTTGTGAAGAGAGCATGTTTCATAACAAAGGCATTTTTTTTATGTGATGGGATTGACGTGAACCGCTTGTTACTAAAGTCAGGAGTGCATGTGTGAGTCAGCGTGTGCGTTTGAATCCCTGTCCATCCCTGCACCGCTGAGCTGTTGAACTTGGCGAGCGTGACGAGTGTTGTGGTTGCTCGTTCACCGGATGACACTGTTGACCGCTGCTTCACTCAGTATTTTTGTTCTCTCTCTTTCAGGGTGAGAATCCCATCTACAAAAGTGCTGTTACGACTGTCGTCAATCCAAAGTACGAAGGCAAATGATGGAGCTTTGCTTTCACTGTGATGGAAACACTGTATGGAAGAGAACATGGGCCGGGGTGGAGGGAGGGGCGGGTTTTATAATGCTCTCACTCTTTTGTAGTTGTTGTAGCCACCAAATCATCACATCACATTCTGCCACCATGTCAGTTTCTCTTACTTAATTGTTGTTATTTTCTATGCATCTTCTGGAATTTGTACAGTCTGTATAAATATGAGGTTTTATTTTGTATTTGTTGCCTCTGCGGAACTTGAGAGAAGACGTCAAACTGATTTGTAGATTTTCTGCCGCAGGACTGGCAAGGTAACAGATAGCTTAGCTGTGCCTTTTTTTTCTTTCTTGTTTTTATAAAAAAAAAAGTGAAGCCATCAGTGTTTAATTGAGGGTTGAGTTGTATGTTGATGGTGGACAACAAATGAAGCCTTCCAGTCTCAACGATGATGTGGACGGAGTCGTGACCAGTCTCTCCCAGTCAGTGTTATGAGCGTGAGGGGGGAAATATATCGGGTCCACCTAAAACGCGTAACATCGGTGCAGCGCAGGTCGTCGCTCTCAGTAATGATTGTAATCAGGAGAGCGCTGAAGGTCGACATGTTCCTCCAGGCTAATCCGGGAGTTGGCATCACCACTTCTTTCTTCATGCTTCTGTTTTTTACGTGTTGTCTCATTTAGCCTTTCGTTAGTGAGCGTTGTTTTTAGGATGCGTAAAAAGCTTCCGAATTTCTGAATGTTGTATTTACTGACCGACTTTACCCAGTAGAACAAAATGTTAAAGTACCTTAAGCTTGTGTTATACCTCGTTTTTGTATTTGTGATACATGGTCTATCCCCTTGGAAGGTGATGAAAATGTCCGTTGATTAGTCTCCCGTTAACGTGGCTAATTTTGTTCCGTTTTTGACACCTAAATGTGAGGAATGTCTGCATGGGACTCTTCATGCTCCCCTACAGAGAAAGAAAAAAGCTACTCAGTGCAGCTCCCTCCTCACCTGTTGGCTTGCTGTAGCTAGCATACCATCCACCGCTGGGCCGAACTCTGTGGTAGAAGTTCAACTTCACTCTGGGCAAATACCAGACCTATGATAAAGGAAAGGAGGGTCTTTGCGGACGTATCAGAGCTCAGTGGGCTTTCCGTAGGGCCCCAAAATGTCCACATATGGGAATGAAGTGTCACCCATGGACCTTATTTCTTGCATTTAAAGAAAAAAACTTTCAAAACTACCGTGGATGAACCGGACGATAAATGATGCACACGAGGTACACCCGGGGGTATAGACCGAGTAGCTACACTGACCACGTTTGCTGCGTGAGACAAGCAGGTCATGACGGGTCTCTTCTTTTTTTTTTTCCCACGTTGCGAGACAGAAACTCCACAGAACCCCCTCAGTCCGGGCTACGGGGCGGTGCCAGCGTAGCGGCTTTCAGTCCCCGCTCTCTGCCGCTGACGTTGTGCTGCGTGCGTGGACCCGGTGTATTTCAGGCGTAGCCGTTTTGACTGACTCGCTCCTTGTAAAAAGTCTCTTTGGATTGGAACGCTCCTGGAGCGTGCCCGTTGGCCCGTGGCGGCAGCAATGACTTGTGTACGTTCTGTGTAAAGCCATATACGTACCCGCAGAATGGGGTAGAAGAAGGTGATAGCATGTGTGTCCTTGTCTGAGTGACTTGCTCCATCTGAACAACCAGTTGAAAAGTGTCTGTCTAGGAACCATGTTGTCTTTGTCTGCCTTTCTAGATGGAAGGACATCGTGTACAGTACTGTTACAGTGTGGCCGCAGGTTCCAATCGCTTGATTTAAAAGCCAACTCAGGTCCTAAGTTCTTCACAGCAATGCCAAATACACTTAAACACGCCTTACTACGAACTAAAGTAGCATCTTTTAAAATGCCTTTTTAACGTAGAGAATTGGGGAGCGTTGACATTCTTCTCCAGATGTCAGGAAGTCCAACTCTTGTGGTGCCTGCATAAACATTTGTCAGTGAAAAGAAGCAGAGGTTTTTTCCAGAGGTGGGAAGGGAATGTTCTAGATAGGTCTAGATTTTTTTATACAGCTAAGAAAGGTTGGACTTGTCACTGTTGTTTTAAGTGCCTTTTTTAATTTCATCATCACATTCACAATTGAAATTCTGTTTGTCAGAAATTATTTATTGAATAAAGAAACCAATCAATTTTCCCTCATATTGTTTTATGCCATGGTGTGTTCAGGGTCTTTGTTTTTACACTGTTACTGTTGTGATGAGAGTACAAATAATTTGTCATTCAATATTCAATTCAGTTGCTCATAGATCCAGCGCTGCCCAACCCAAACCTCGTCATCCGGTAACTGGACAGACAACAACAGACAAAGCAGCTACAGTTTCAGGGCTCCCAGTCAAGAACGACCTGGAAAAGTCATGAAATTTGGAAATTTCCAAGTCTGGAATATTTTTTTTGAATGTGTGTGTGGTTCACTTAAGGTTTACTGACAAAAAAAAAAAAAAAACAACCTTAAATGTTTTACTTTAATACGTTTGGATGTTTCATTGGAGCATAGCTGTCTGTTGGTCACATTCAAATGTGTGCTTTTTAAAGTTTTTATTTATTCATTCACTTGTAAACCAATGGTTTTTAGGGGCCGCACAGTCAGGAAAACTTTCCTCAGATATGTGGAAAGGAAATGATTTATTGATAAAAAGTTCATATGAACCCTGGAGTTTGGTGCACACCTGAAGTTCTTCAACATTGGAGTATTTTGTAGTAAATCATTGAACTAAGTGTGGTGATGTATAGAAACTGTAGAGCTGTTGAGAAAACGCCATTCACGCGTGGAGGAGGAGGCGACCAGCGGATGAGTCGACCCCGTCCTTTTTCCCCTCACCCTCATGGATACGCAGGCGTTCATATCAAGATGAGGAAAAGTGACAAGCAAGTCGAGTCTTGAGTGAAGACGGAGTGGAAAAAAATGATTGTACTTTGTGGACAGAGAGGGGGAGAAACACATTTTGTGGCTATGAGATATGACATGTTCCCTCTTGAATTATATGGTGGCATTGATCAGTTTGTGGCTAGAAGTTCTATCTGGTGACCAGAACATGTCTTAGTTTCCCTACACGGCTTCCTCAGGTGTTCCCGGTGATTAATAACGTGGATTTGAAACAACAACAAAAAAAAGTAAACGCAGGACCTTTAAACATCAGCTCAGAGCAGAAAAGCTCCATCGTGACGGCCTCAGCCAATCACGTTGCTCTCTGCCTGCTGTGGGGCGTGACGTCATGGGCCCAGAGCTCGCCACAGGTGATTGGTGGCTTGCCTTGTCCAATCAGGAGCCGTCTTTTACAGCAAAGTTGTTAACCCCCAACAGTAGCACTTTGGTGTCCACCTCTCTAGTTTCAACCTGCCGTACATCGACATGGAGATATCACGGACTTTTCCTCGACCAAACTGGTCGTTTATGGTGCTGGACAGCGAGCAGACGGCGGCTCCTCCCGGCGACACGCCGGCTCCGCGCTACATTTTGAGGCTGAATAGCAGAAGTAGCTGAGGCTAATGTTAGTTGGCTCCCTCTCTGGCTAGCTGCGTCGTTCTGCCTGCCCTTTTTTCTTCACTTCTGACTTGCAGAAATGTTGCCCGTCTGCCTCAAACTCTCAGACTACCCAGGAATCTCGACCCGGTGAGTATTTCTCGTCATGTTTTACAACTTGAATCGACGGTCGCTTCATTATAAAAAGGCCCACCGTGAATAGTGTTTCTGGCATCAGATGATTTCATACACGCAATCAAATTCCTGGCTGGTCAGCTGGATGCAATTCAGCACTAAAACCACCAAGTTGCTACTCACTCTGGCAGCTTGTAAAGAACGCGTCATCGATCCAGACGAATTCAATCATTCGCACTGTAGAAAACAAAATTACTATTTGTTACATTACCGGAAAAAAATACCGGATCCGGCTACCAGAGTAAAAAAGCCCTCACCTCAAAGGTGGAAGCTTCAGCTGCAGTGTGGTTTTAAACACACATTTTTTTGACCATCTTTTGCTCGGAATTGTAACATTGTTGGATCAGAGGTGTGGGGTGTGTGGCTGAATAGTGCCAGGCAGCCCCTGTGGTGTACCGGAGAACTGCTTGGCCCTGGCCTACATGGGTCCTTCACATCCCCCCCTGTATTATCCCAGTGGCTCCCCTCCTCTCCCTACATGGACTCAAGAGCTGGGAAGGCTTTGTAACAAAATCTACCAACCAACAAACGAGGGATTTTGGAAGACCTGCATGCAGTCACAGATGCAGCTGCCTCAGTGCTACAGCAGCACTATTACTAATTTATTGATGAAGCTGCGTGTTGGTGGGATTTATTACATCCAGCCAGCCAGTTTTTAACCAGAAGCTACAGTAAATGTGGCTTCTGTGCATTCTTGTGATTGAGTAAACTCAGGGTAATGGAGGACAAACCCCACCCTCGTGACACTTGCAGGCCAACACAGTGTCAGCAAGGAATGAAAATACTGGATGGCCTGTTAATGTGGCCTGTTTGTGTAAATCCAGGAGTTTACAATGTCAGAGAGGGTGAACCGTCCCTCGGCCCAGGCTTGAAATAAGGCACCTCCTTACATTGGTTGTAGTTTCATTTCCGGATGCCTTATTGTGTAATTTGATCCCTCAGACGCAGCAAAGCTAGCTTCATATTGCTGCCGTGCAGAATTTCTGTGGCATTTATAAGTTTCTGACTCTTAGAAAAGAGAGAGATTTCCTCCCAAACTACTGAATCTGTCCTAAACAAATGAAGTACGCTGAGGCCGTTCCACATGACGCCATACTGCATTGACAACCGATCACCTCCATCCACTGACCCTCCTCTGAAACTCTCTGGGGACCCACCTCACCATTTGAAAACCTCTGTCTTACTACATTCCCACAGCTTAGACATCAAGGTCACATACGCTGACTTGACAACCTGAAATATTTTAATGCTTGGTCATTAGCTTCGATTGTCACTCACAGCGTCGCACTGACCTTACACTCCAAATTAACCAGTTGGAATGTGTCTAATAAATTGGAAGGCTTGTCTGTAGCTCAGATAGATCAGGACAGTCACCCAGAAATGGGTCCAACCGAAAGGAAGGTTAAAGGAACACACCGAGTTTTGGGGAAATGTTCTTGTCAGACAGATGGAGACCCTCCTCTCCTCTGTGCTGCATGAAGGAGCTGAGACGTGCTAGTTAGCTTAGCACAACAAAGGGTAGAGGGGTGGGCTGCGTTAGAACTAGGGTTGTGTACAATGTTTGGTATGAAACAACTATGTAAAAATGGTGCGATTGTCAGTTTTAGAATCTGATGGCCTAAGCTACGTCACTGAGTGGACACAGCAGCTCAAAACTTCAAACTAACAAAACAAAACTTCTGTAGAGGAGCAACTGCTGCTTCTTGTCATGTCCAGCTTTGTTCGCGAGGATGAGGAGGATTACTGATGGACAAACCAACATCCTGAACCTGATCTGTTTGAGTCAGAAACCAGAGGCGAAACAGACAAGATGGAGGTATGCTAAACTGCCCATCCACTACCATTCATGATGCTAAGCTAACTGGCTGTCAGCTGGTCTCTGCTCCGTAATGCAACACGGAGGAGGGAAGAGTCTCTACCTTCGTGTCTGGCTCTGAGGAGGAGGGACACTAAGAGCATTTCCCATAAAGTTTTCATATTTTTTAATGTTCCTGATAGGAGTCGCACACTCTTTCCTCCAACTTCACCAACAGCTTCTTCAGACCGACAGACGAGATGGCCTAGAAGAAAGTGGCGAGTCGTTCATCTTCTTGACAAGTTAGAACTTATTTACCCACTTGACTTGTAGGTTCTTTAAAATAGCTGCACGTGGATGTTGCAACGCTGCGGCCAGCTGGGTTTCACTTCTTGTCCCTGAGTTCTCTTGTTCAACAGCCTTAGCAGCTGAACGGGACTTTGAGAACGTACCACAGTATCGGTTCTTGACAGTGAACCATTGCTAGATCCAGAATGGCTAGTTTACAAATTCGAGTCCTCACTCCAACCGTATATTGGCACTAAAGTTTTCTAAGCCATGAAAGCACATGGTCCTGCAAATGTGGTCTATCCAGTGCAGGGCGGTTGGCTGGCAACGATCGAACCATAAAACTAGAAACTTACACTTGAAAAGCTCATTTCCAACGCCAAAGATACTGAATATGAAAATTGTGATATCAAAATTTGCTCATAAAATTCCTTCCCAATCTCCAGAAATAAGCACAACCCAGAACACAATTCACAATCTGATCCAGATCCACTGAAATCTAGAAGTAAGTTTTAAGGTTGAACATCCAGTTCTTTCGTCTAAAGTCAAGAGGGTTTTCTTTTTGGATGGTTTTTCAATCAAGTACCTGAAGTAGTCAGTGGTTCCCACTATATTTAGATGTGCACTTTGTTTTACGACAGAAAATGCCTCAGTAAAATCACTCTTGTGAATTTATGAAATGTTTGTCTTAAAAACGTTGGTTGCTAATGCGAGAGACCAGCAGACTGCTAGTTAGCATAGCACAGTGAATGGAAGGGGATAGGAAATGTTAGCATACTTGTGTCAAGCCTTCAACTACATCAGCCTGAGGATGCCGGCCTGTCCAGCGGTGACCCTCCTCGTCCTCCCTCACAAACTCGGCCGTGATTGGTAGCAGCGGTCGCTCCTCTAGTTGTCAGCAGACTTTTGGTTTTACAGGCCAAATGTACAAGGAGATTCTGCATGAGAAGTTTTGTTTGTTTTTTAGGAAAGTAGATCCAACTGATTCTAAAATGTGATGCCCAGCCCTCGTTCTGAGAACGCAGTGAACGACCGCATGGCCACCTGAACACTGAACCACTGAGGAAACTGCAGTGGGGGGCATCATCACCCACAGCGTTGCCTCCTGCGCGCTCTGGGAAGGCGCATGCGTCCCTCTGGAACAAGCCAGGTGTGCTCAGGCAGCAGTGCTGACAATTGACACCAGGTGGTGGGCAAACTTTTTCTCTTTGCTCCACCCAGATGACGCCCTCCCTAGCTTTGTTTTAAATGGGGAGAAGAAAAAAAAAACCCGCCAGTTGGATTTCTCCTTTAAATCTTTATTCTGTGTCACGTGATTTAATTCTTCTAACAGTGATTAATTCATTTTTCAAGCGTTGCGCAAAGGTTTTGATTCGGTGTTGCTGTGGTGAATTTGCTCACAGGTCATCATGATGGAGTCGGTGGATTTAATGGATAAAACCGTGAAAAGAGAACCGGATTTCCCCTGCGTGGACCCCGGGTGATCGATAGCATCAGTGGGTAAGCTGCTTTTATGGTTGTGAGAATTTTCTGACCTTGGAAAACACTTTTTTAACATTCTAGACATCCTTGGCTCTGGTTGTGTGGTGTAGGCAGCTTAGACCCTTGATCGACCCAACCCCCGGTCCTTATCTGGCCAGCCTGGAAGCCCAGAATGTCAGTCTTCATCTCAGTGAGATAAGCAGGGTTCCAACATTGGGAGGGTTTTGACTCTCTGGAGGACAGTCAAGCTGGTTCAGGCTGGGGGGTCAATGAACTCGCAGTACTGCAGAGTTTTGATACACAAATATTCACAGAGTTCCATGTCTGTAGTACTCCACAAATATCATGATGTTCCTTTGCTTCTCTGCCCAGAAGAGGGCGCCATTCTTCAAACAGTAGTGAAGCTTCACCTGAGATAAACTAAGGACCTCATCAGTGATAAATCAGGTTTGCTGGAGTGGGAGAGTCGGCTCAGCCCAGCTGGGCGCAGATCCTCCGCTTGAATTTGAGGTGTTTGTCTGAGGGGAAAATATGTGAGAACTTCATTCTTCAGAGAAAAAAAAAAAATAAAAACAACTAACGCTCAAAGGAAAAATGAGAACTTGAGACTGATTAATCTTTGAGAGACTTAATTCTTCATCACGTGTAGCGAGTGAAGATCGTTCTACTGGCGTTTAAGTAGAATCAGCAGACACCTGTGTTTGGTATCATGAAGTCTTTACTTAAAAGTAAGTCCATAGAACAAACTTCACATATAAACTTACTTTGATTTCTTAGGGTTCAAGGCAATTAAAATCACACCATGGACAAAGATTAATATGAAATATTAAAAAGCCCCTTTACAGTCATAAATTATATTCAATCAGCAACACGTAATTAAAGAATGCTCAAATCTAACCTAAAGGTCAAGAATATGCTACAGTTCAAACATACTTCATTAAAGATGTACGAATTTCCAACATAATTTGGTGTATTTTATTTATTAAGGCATATGTCTACATAAAGATTTTATTCGGAAAAAATTATATGAATGACCAACAAAGAATAACTGAGCTGGGGAAATAAAGTAAAGTTAGATATTGGTTGCCAGTTATATACAGGAAGTCTAAAACCTTATATTTCCATAAGACTGACGAGAGGCTCAAAGAGCCTTCGCTATAAGTTCCTGTAAAAAGCTTAAATTCCACCCTGAAAAGCTCCATGAACCTTTTTTATATCCACCCGTTTAATATTGTAAAACTGATTTGCATGATTTAAGAATTACTTCCTTGATTTGCATTAATTTTTCTTCATCTAATATTCATATTAATGTGTAGATGTATATCAGCACTTTAATGCATCTATTTGCTTACGTATCTTTTTTTTAACACAGTTGTAATGTGGACGTCCCATTAAAATGTTACCCGTTTTAAGTGATTTATTTCATTCGACCAGTATCAATGGCGGTCATGCCTAATGTTTATTTCAATGATTTATGTGTGGAGAGGAGTTAGTTTGCAAGCGGTGCCCCCTTCCCCCCACCCCCGCAACGCGCAAGCGCTCGGGACCGAGTGGGAATGGTCGGTCGGCGAACTGGGGGTTGGACCGCTCCGAGCGAAACAGAGCAAAAGAGTTTTAAATGTCCGCCATGTTGTCCATGGCGCACTGAACCAACGATAGGGAGCGGAGCGTCGGAAAAAAACAGTCCGAGAGAGAGCGACCAAGATCCGGGCCTTCCCCCGGCTCCGTTGGCGACGCCCTAAATACAAGCTACAATCATTCGAACGTTAGAACTGAGATTAACCGCACAGAAACATCCATGAAAGCTTCACTCGTCACCGTGGTGAATATTAGGAGATCGGATAGATTTATATTGCATCTCGAATTGTGAAAAATGAGTAAATTGTCGTTTCGGGCACGGGCGCTGGACGCTACCAAGCCGCTACCCGTCTTCCGTTGTGAGGATTTACCCGACCTACACGAATATGCATCCATTAACCGGGCAGTGCCGCAGATGCCGACTGGGATGGAGAAAGAAGAGGAATCGGTATGCATTTATTATTTCTAAATGTGATTTTTTCTTTATTTTTACTTGTTCAGAGGCGTCCCTCTTTTTTTCTGCGCAAGCGGTCACAAAATGGCCGCCAATTTTTTTGAAGTGAAACACGACGGTTTTCCGTTGTAAACGGTGTGTTCGGTTGACTTGGACGGGTGTTCGGGTTAAGCGGGAATGCCGGTTGTCATTATTGGATAAAATCGTCAGGTTTTGTGTGTTTATTTGTGCGTGAGATGCGTTTCTGAGTACAAAGGAGTCATGTGACTTGGGCAATTCCGACATTTTGTCTTGTCTGTCAGGATGGGGCCTTGTGTTGGCGTAATTGCAGAGGACCGGGGCAAGAGGGAGCTAGTGATCTCGAAGTGTGGCATCAGTGCCACTAGCAGACAGGAATGTCAACACTGCTGCCATGCATGGGAGAAAAAGCCAAATCTGTATGGCTCCGTCGGTGCATATCAGTGCTTACAATACCTGCTGTGTTGGCGTAATTTACAATTAACTGCCTGTTAACACGCATGTCAGAGCTTGTTCATTTGCTGGAGGCTGCAGTTTTTCATGTTGCACTGTCCATATATGCAGCTCATCTCACAGTTATAGCAGCTAGCAAAGCCATGTTTACACGGAATAAACACCAGTAACCACCCCGCCTGTGTTACTGTCAGGCAGGTAAACCGTTCAATTGCTGATTCTGTCTGAGCACCAATGATGATTTAGCATACATTATGAAATTTAACTGCTGGAAATGAGCAGCTTTTCCAGGATGCTGGTGGTGACTGTAGTGTTGTGACACTAAATGTTGAGCAGTGTCCCTTTAAAAGTTGTGAGATCTTAATCATTTTTTTAATGGCAAGTTTTCTCCTGCCCCTTTTGAGTTTTGGTCATCTCAAATGAAGGGAATGCTGATATGTTCAGTTTCAGGATATACCTCCCACAGAGGCAGACTGAAAGTTTTTATCTAGGCTGTGCAGCAGCCCTCAGGTGCTGGGTCGGATTTAGGGAGTTGTTTGTTAACTAGATGTGGCACATGTGAAACCTGTGTTGTTTTTCCATTCCATTTGTTATTTTTCAAAAACTAGTGTCAGGGTGGGGCCCTTATTCTGTCCCCTGAGTAGGATACCTTCTAATACCCTCCTAGGGGGTAGTGCTGTGTAGCTGTCCATCAGGGTTCCTGTACATAGCTTTAGGAAGCAAGTGTAGGGGGAATACCTTCACATGTGTTGATGGCAGATTGTGTTACTATTCAGTGGAGCCACTATTCCTCCCTGCTCATGTGGAGGCTGGGTGTCAGGGGTTCAGTGTGTCAGATGGCACAGCAGGTTGGCAGACCAGCGGCACGTGGCGCTCAGGAGGAGATCAGGGCAGCAGGCGGAGGAGGGGGGTAGCTGTCACTTCAAAGTCTGTACTTCGCTCAGCTGGAGTGCTCCTTATGTAATACTCATATTATCATAAAAGGTAGGCCAAGGCCCGCCGTGTGCCAACAGCTCAGTGTTTGGAGCCATCTGTCTCTGGATTTCCAAGACATTCATATATTGGCAAAAAGGAAAATTTGACTTGGTAGATAAGTTGATCTCTACACCCTTTTTTTTCTCATCAGTGCTCTAATGACCACGTTAGTGCCTTAATGTCATTTCTTTGTTCCGTTTTAACTTTTTCTTTTCGAATACTGCACAGCCCAATGATATAGTAATAATTGTTAAATTGATGGTGTGTATGTTGTCTGTTTGGTGGTGCTAAGTTTTTCTTGAAGTGTTGCAGGATTTGGTGCAAGTAATTTACTGACATTGTGGTAAGATTGCTAGTAGCATAAGGTATCGTGAGTTTTTGTGACTATCAAGAATAATGTACAGTAAAGTTTTTGAAATGTTCTCAACTCAAACATACGACTACTACTGCATACTCATAAGTTTGAAGTACTCGGGAATAAACATTTGTGCAGTACTGATGTCAAAATAACAGTGTTTTCATAGAACATGATTTAGAAAAGGATGCTTGGAGTCATTTTGCTCTGATGTAATTAAAATTTGAAATATCCTGCCCCTATTTCCTGTCTTTGTGGTAAGCTCTTGATAACTGTATTGAGGGGTCTTTGCAGAAAGAATTTTTTTTTTGTTTGTTTGGTTTTTGAATGGCTCGCTAATGTCCTGTTGTTAACAACTAGAGCTTGACCAATACAGAACTTCTGGGGTTAGCGTTGGTAAGTGTGTAAAATACGCAACATGGCTCAGTGCACTGATGTTCATCATTTTGGATGGAGTTTTATTTCTTGACTAAGAGCTGTCATGACTGAAATTCTGTCAGCGCATGTGTTGTGTTTGTGTTGGGCCAGACACGTTGTCTTGTGTTTACGTTTGGGTGAAAGTCAGGTCAGTGTCTGCGGCCCTGATGGGAATCCACAGGCATCTGTTGTGTTTGCCTGCCAGACACAGTTCTCGTACTCACAGACACACATGCTGGCAGGCCACCAGTTTCCCACTGTGACCCTTTATTTGGAATGTGGGCTGTGTCACCTGTCTGCGAGAGTGACCTGTGAATTGAGGTTTTCCAGGCACCGACACATTGATGGAAGACTGTCAACATTCCTTGTTTGTGATTAATTGGTTTCCCTGCATTCTTATGCAATAGTGACTTATGGTCAAGTTGGAAAGCTGTTTTTTTTTTTTTTTGTGGAACACATGGTATATCTATTTAACCAGGAATGTACATTTCTGATATTGAGGAGTTCCTGTATATTTAGTCATTTTCCAGATATTGACACTTGGGTTTCTGTGTTCATTCCCTGTATGCAACCTTTATGCAGAACTAGAGCTGCTGTGATTAAAATAAATACACAAGTATAGTTGTTGTGTCCCCCCCCCACATTATAGACATCGATATTCCAGTATCAACAGTATGTAGCATAATATTTTGTGAAAGAATTGTCTTGACCCATTTTTGTTACATTTCTTATTTTTTGTGGGACACAAGAACTTATTGTCACTAAGTTGGAATTGAAATTTTGACTGCAATAGTTTTTTGATTTATCTTACTAGATGAGCCAAGTTGTGGCGTCCTTTCTAATGAATACCCAACAATCTGTTTGGAAAAACTCATTTTGCCTAGTAGACCTGACGTATAATTATTTGTGTGCACATACATATTTATTTGCCATAGCCTACTTTTTAAACTCCAGGTGCTTTGCTTTACAAAGTGTCAAAATCCAACAGCCGGAAGGGCTGCTTTTAAATCCTCACCACACTTACTCTGGGTGTTAAAAATCATCCTCCGCTATGTAGCGTATTACACTGCTTTACTGTAGCCGTGCCTTCCTACCAGACTGCCCCCTGTGGCTGTCCATCACACTAAGTGGCCTTTACAGTGTCTGGGACAGTAGCTGTCTGAGGCTAGACTGGGGAAGGTGCAGGAGGCTCTGGCTGCCTCAGTGGACCTGACAGTGATGGATGTGGTCATTTTAGGAGGCTATATCTGGACTCTAGTGGGCATGTATGAAAAGGCAAGACTAAGGGGGAGGGTGTGTGTCTGTGTGGGCAGCAGCCAACGCTCTGTGGTGTGACTGTTCACCTCTATTTATTGTCAGGCAAGTTGCCAGGGCCTGGAAAGTAAATAAACAGGGGTTGATTAGGTTTGGTAGCTGACATGTTTTGACTTGAGACTGTTTTGGTTTTATGAGTTTTTCCCTCATTGTGGGGGGGCCTGGGTACATTTATGCAGAGGTTCAGTCAGTCACTGGGGAAATGATTTTGGTGGGGACAGGGACATTGAATGTAGGCAAGCACACATGCACAGAGGGGGTCACAGCAAAAGCTACAAATACACTGTGTTAGCAAGTTCAATATGCAGATGAGCTGGAATGCATTAAAGAAGTGACTGTCATTTTGTGACACAGTGTAATAATGTTGTCAAACTCAAATTACCCACACACAACAATTGCATAAAGTTAAAGCTGGCAATTTAAAAATATGAAAATGGTGCTGCTTTTATGATGTTAATTGATAACTTGCTAAATGTGACTCTAAATGGGATCAGATTTGGTGTATGTAGCCAGGGTGTTGCGTAACTTCATTTCTGAACCAGCCAAATAATAAAAACGGTTTCAATTACACCGTACACTCAATAATGTGAGGGAAGCTTTTTAAATTCATTAAATATTTTCCCAGCATTTGGCTGGTGCTAACTTTGTGCCCCTTTTTATCTAAAATTGTTATTAAAATGCATTGAACCCAATTTATGGTTTGTCCACATTTTGCTGCCCTAGCCAGCACACTTTTGTTGCACCTGAATGCCCTGTATCCTATGGATGGACTGTAGAGACTACAGGTTGGTATCGACTTTGGGAAGGCGTCAGCTGTTGGTGTTCCAAAGACAGACAATGATTCACGCTTTGAAGACCTCGTCCTTCGTTTAACTAATTGAATTATAGCTATGAAGTATTGCATTTTTCTGCCTGATGCTGTCAGGTGCTTAAGTGTTCTCACAGGCATCTCATCATTTTTACAATGTGCTCACATTAAAACGATCCTTTTGACATTAATCACAAAGGTGAAGAAATTGGCATCAGAAAAGGTGTTTTTATAAGTGTTGAAGTTCATTTAGAACAGTGCATCCATGTCTCATTTAAAATTTCTTTGATTTCTTTTTTTTTTTTTTACATTATTTTGAAAATCCACACACGACCCACCAAATATACAATTTTAATGTTGTCATACTCTTAGCAGACTTGTCCCATCATTCACTTAGACAGACATGAGCAGCAGGACAGAACATTAATAATGCAGACTGTGTTTTAAAAACAAAGTAGCAAAGATGAACTGAGTTGTCTTATTTGATTTGAATCTTTTGGGATGCTTCAACTGCTTGGAATGTAAGTGTCTGTGGACTGCAGAAGTTGATGTGATTTAACATCTTTGCCTCGGTGGAAGTGTTCGTTGGAGGGCTTGGTGGTGAGCGCTAGCTATTCTTCTTCCAGTTTAACAAACTCTTGCTTCGTGTCCTCAAGTTGGCAATTGGCACATTAATTTTTGGGGGAATTTTGGTAAAAATCTCTAAATTTCTCCGATGTGCTTTGTTACATTTTCTTGATAAGCCTTAAACCAAAAAATGTTTTATCAGCAACCCTTTTTTTCACCAACTGTGAAGAGATACATGCTGTTATTATTTTTTTGACCAGATAAGAATTTCAGACATAAATAACGTGACATGTTAAAAGACATGAACGATTTTCCCTCAACTGTTTGATATTTAAACCTGCAGAGAGCAAACACATTTACTTGTTGCTGTGGAACATATTGACCCACATCCACTCAGTCACAGTGACGTTTTAAATACTAAAGGAATCATGCTTTTGTTTTGGATTATGTTTGCTATTTAGCGGA
The DNA here is from genome assembly GCF_037954235.1 of Aulostomus chinensis. Lineage (NCBI taxonomy): Eukaryota > Metazoa > Chordata > Actinopteri > Syngnathiformes > Aulostomidae > Aulostomus > Aulostomus chinensis. The sequence goes on from NC_141324.1 coordinate 29,695,767, forward strand.
GAGGGAGAGACATTAGCTCTTTAATAAGAGAGTGGCCAGCCAGTGATAACACTCCCATCTTTATTAGTCAGAGATTAAAAGCAGCAGAAAATTATAGTGCGTGATTCTAACAAACCAAACCAATAGATGTTTTTTTTCAGCAGTAATATTATCTGTCTTGGAGCTCTTCATATGAACAGATGTTGTAGCAATACAGTGGCAAGCCTGGCTGCACTGCTCTGGTGCGTCTACGCTATAGATATCCAACTAAGGCCAGGAATCCTGAATTCACACAAGTCTAAGTGTTAAGAGTAAGAGTGCAATGGTGCTTTATACATTTAATCACTCAATACTGTCGTCCCTGGTATAGTTTTTTTGTATCCATACCCAAATCAAATGAGAACATTATTTTGACTAAAAACGAATGAATTTCGGACAACTAAGATTGTACTATTATTTTCAATTTTCGTTCACTATCACTCTGAAAAATAAAACGGTAAGATGAAAATGCTAATGTGTTTAAGACTAAATTTAAGAAGTAGCTGCCAGAATGAACAGCGATGGTGTGATACTGAAACTAATGCAAGCATGCAGGCTGGCTGAGCAGCGAGCACAATACGTAGGTGAAAGGGCAAAAACTGACTGAGAGGAGACCGACCAACTTGCCTTGCAGAGTCAAAGTCTTAACATGATGCAGGTTGAACTAAAGACGAGTGGCAAATGACTTTGGCCAACGAGTGAAGTTACAACAAAAACAAAAATATTCCTCCTTTGTCCATACATAACCAGTCCACCAAGTTGTGTGAAAATCAGTGCAGGATTTTTTCATGTTGGGTTTGAACTCTCACACTTAGAAGCTGTCTGCTGGTGATTGGATGATGCCAGCTCTGGCTTTTGTGATGTCTGCATGAAGGTATAGCTGCATGTGAAAATCAGTGGAAAAAACAATGGTGCATAGCTTTGCAGCTATTGCTTTGACACAGGGTTAAGTTAAAGCTGATAAATGGTTGCAGTGATTGTTGGTGTATGAGAATGTTGATAAATCCATATTTTATGATCAATATGCTGGCATCCAACTCCAGCTGTCAATACGGTAGTCAATGAAACCATTAAATGGCATGCTATTAATGTCAAATGTGAGACACTGAATAGAAAAAAAATGTTAAACTGGGCAGTGTCGATCCTGTATGAAATTATTTATTTCCACTTTATCTATTTCACACCTCAGAAACATATATTGGTGTATTGTTGAGTTTGCTCTGTTCGTGATGTACAAAACGTGCAGAAAGCCTTGAGTTCATTTTGTCAGACATACTTCTGATGATTGTCCAACCCTTCGTGTCACAGATGTAGTATTATAAGTCATCTTTCTGCTACACGCCTGGTGTGAAGCTGTGAATGATAATACAAGGTTATCGTGGTTAATAAAAAAAAAAAAAAAAGGAAGTGCATCATGGAAACAAAACCAACCAACCAGCCTCACTTAATCATTTTAAAAGTATACATTCACTTTCTCTGTTTTTTTTCGTGATTCGCCATCCCCTCCCTGGACACAGCTATTCTTCCCCCTTCCTCCCCCATGTTCACCCTTGTGTCTTACAGCCACAGGGAAAACGATAAACACACACCTTCTCTCCAGGGAGCTGTTGTACGAGCCAGCAGCACGCTGCCTTGTTGATAGACTGCCTGCCAGTGGCTGCATGCCCAGCTCTGGGCCGACGGCTTTACTATCTACGACAGAATGGGACTGTTCAGATGAGCAGCATGCCAGTAAACCAGTTAGTCAATCCCTCAGCATGTCTGCTGCCTTTGGCCACATCCTCTTTTCGCAGGATTGGTTGTGGTATGTCACCACACTCGTGGTGGTAAATTAAGTCCAAAATGTGTCCAGTGTTGACAGTAAGTATGTGGTTTCGTGTTTCCCAAAATTAGTAATTTCCCCTACATGGTAAAGCTATGGAGATTGTCATTGTTGTCCAAGTAGAGAATTAAGGGAGGTTTGACATGGTGGTAGGCTCTCAACGGGCGATCTGAACCCTACCCAAGGACGTTTGTCCCCTGAAGCCCTGTACGTTTAACAGGTGTAATTGTTCCGTACGGAGCAAAAGAGGTATGGTTTGGCATGGTACAGCTTCATGGACACATGACATGGAAAGCTGCCAGGTGTGACACACACTGTTGCGGGGCAATAACTATTATGTGCTACTCGTCTTTCACCTGCTCTTCAAGGCAAGGCAATTTTATTTGTAGAGCCCGTTTTCACCACCAGTTTGTCTCAAAGGGCTTCACATGGCATCATAACAACATCCTCTGTCCTTAGACCCTCACATCGACTGAGGAAAAACTCCATAGAAAACCCTTTTAACAGGGAAAAATCTGAGAAACCTCAGGGTGAGCAACAGAGGAGGGATCCCTCACCCAGGAGGGACAGACGTGCAGTAGATGTTGTTACAGACAAGAAAACAGTTTACAATGCAGAATGTGCTCAAGCTGCTGCAGGATGTCAATTCTAAAACCACGGCTACAATTTTGGATGTAAACTTGTCACCTCTTGCCTCAGGGTATGAACAGTAGAGCTTGGCAGAAGAGAGGGTTTGCTCCCTTGTGCGTTTGCACACACAAACAAGGGATCGCCTGTCCCATTCCTATGATGGACCAGGGTGATTCCTCACCAGCAAGTATCAGCAGCTCCGTGATAACTCAAGAATACTCAGGCTTGTAGCAGAATGAGCTCTTGCCAATGGTGGAGTTGTGCTTCAGCACAGTACAAGGCCACTGGACCGTGTGTGTGCGCGCCCCCCCCTAAAAGAAGTTTTGCCTCTCATTCAAGTAGTTGCTTTCAGTTCTATCCTCTGTGAGGGTTTTGAAAGCTGTTGATGTCGCGTGGTTGGCAGTTGGGTCAACTGAGGCTGTTTCATTGACCGTCGTTGGAGTAAATATTCAGTATTAAATTTGATTGGAGGTGTAAATTGTGTTCTGATCTGATAATTATACAATCTCTGGATGCCAAATGGTGCCTATTGTGTATCAGGATAATCACCCTATGGTTCAGTTTGCAGGGGAATGTTTAGCCTGTGCTGCTTATTCAGCTTGTTGTTTGTCCCTCAACATGATGACAAAGGTCAGGAAGCTTGATATTAGGCTTCAGTCTGGAAACCTGTTGTTTTTGATCATTCTAAAAAAAAATCTGCTCAAGTTTAGAGACCTTTTTCATGTTCATGTGCTGCGTTGCTTATCACATTCACCAAAAACACTGAGCAGACCTCCGGCTAGCCCAGTTTGTTGTTTTCCCATAGCAAGGGGTGACTATGACAAAAGCAGCGCATAGAAAGCAGACAGACCTGCCCCTTTAACACCAGCCGTAAAGATTTAAAGGGTTATTTTTTAGAATCTTACAACTGGGTTGTATTAAGAGTTTACACTTGAACGCTCTTTCTGCTACTCGCAGAACAAATTATATTGAAGAAATGGGGGATCGCACGTTGTATATCGCAGTGTGGGGGATGAGTTGAGGACACATACAGCCTGTAATCGGGTTGTGCAGCAGATACTTTTATTGCTTGCCAGATGGCAGCGGGGTGAACAGACAGGATGGGGTGGGTGTCTTCTTGTCTGTTTGAGCTCTGCAGGCACCTCACTGATGCTTAGTAGTGTGGTACCATGGATGTCCTAGACTTTGCATATTCCAGGCCATTTTATTGGCATTCCCATCCAGAACATGTTTCATGGCACCTCCTGTAAAGGCTGCCAAGAACCTTGCTCACACATTCCCGAGTGTCCTCGACAAATTAAGCAGTTAAACTGTCTTCATAAAGCTGGAGGTGTATGATGATCATTACATGCTCCATTTCAGCTCCACTGATGAAGACAGGAGTGTGTGTGTGTCCTCACCACTCTGCATACTCCTACTATGAGCGTGGGTCAAGATATAGTTTTAACATGGTCGAGTCTTAAGGTTGTGCAGCAGCAGTCCCATATGCTTGTGTCACAAAAGCTAAAGAACGTCAAAAATGTCCTGCAGTGTAGATAAAGGGAAGAGCATGTCCATCCTAGGTTTCTCATCTCCATCTGTATCTTTACAGGAGCACCATCTCCAGCGGGCCATCTCTGCACAGCAGGTATATGGTGAGAAGCGGGACAACATGGTCATCCCGGTCCCCGAGGCAGAGAGCAACATCACCTACTATGACTCCCTCTACCCCGGGGACTACAAGATGCCAAAGCAGCTAATTCACATACAGCGTAAGCGGGTTCTTCTAATGGCAAATATGTGATGCAGAAAGCAAAACAAAATGAGTTTAATGCTGTAGAATTAGGACTGCAGTAGTTTCATTTAATTGTACTTCTCTTTCCTAGTTATTTTCTAGGTCTGAAATGACACTTTGGGGGTGTTCAGAAACATCAATAATATAATATTCCACATTAGTGTTCTGAAGTTGGTAAAAACATTTTTTTTATTGTAAACATAATTTCCCTCCTATGGTGTTTCATTAGATTATACCCAGTTTTATAGTTTAAAGGTTTTGTTTTTTTAACTGTATTAACTGAAAGAACGGGTCACCAGAAATATCAAGAAAGTGAGTTTTCAGAATGTTTCCTGACTAGAGGATCTTTGCTCATTTGGCTCTCTAAGTAGCAGCTTTTATCCTGTTGTAATGGTCAGACGAGTCTTTGGTGACGAGGTGTCAAACGTATTTGCTCAGTTTCACAGTGAAACAAGGAGGCTTGATTGCATAGCTCAGTAAACATGAGGACTGTGACAAATGTGATTGCGTTCTTTAAGAAAAGCAACTTGCTGTCCCTCAAACTTAGACACTCAGTGTCATGACAAAATATTTCAGCTTTCAACTGTCAGATTAACTTCAGGGTGTGGCTCATGTGGACAACACGGCTAACGTTTCCAGGTTTGAAAGACGAGTGTTCATATGTCATTACGTTCAGTTCTGCCAGTCCAGTGTATTGTTAGGAGCAAGTCAGTTATGTGCCTGTCACAGTTGATGCAGCTTAGAACTGTGGCTGAATGATTTGGAGGAAGATCTAATGATTTCTGACTGACACTACAATTGTGATATGATTAACAATACCAGCAGGAATTAACTCTTGTCATTCACATTTCAGTAGAAGAATATTTTGAACTGGTGATGTGGAGGTCAGTGCCCAACATGTTTTCTGAAGTCTGTAGAACGCCATTTGCAGGCTGATACATCTCTGCAGCACGACTTCATCTAGGATGGTATTTTGACACGTAGAACCCTAACTGAATTTAAGGGAGCTATGGCAGAGTAATGGAGACTCAAGTCTTAATAGGAGCACAACATTGGCGATGGGTCTCAATGAAATCTGAACTTGGGTCAGTATTTTGAATCTGAAAAGACAAATCTTGGGTGTCATGATGTTAACTAACTCAACTGAAAATTATAGACCCAGGGATGAAAGGGCCAGCCAGTCACCAATAAGGCAATGGCCCAAACCAAATGCAGTTTAAAATTACATGCATAATAATTCAGTTTCATCTCCCTTCAGCTTTCAGCTTGGACACAGAGCAGCCTGACTATGACCTGGACTCAGACGATGATGCATTTGTCAATAAATTGAAAAAGAAGATGGAGATCAGCTACCTACAGTTTGAGGAGATGATTGACCGGCTGGAGAAAGGCAGTGGACAGCAGGTCAGTACAGTTAGTTTCCGTTCACCCATGAAATTTCTTACAGCCCCTTTGGGCAAGTTTAGACTCCCCTTTCTGATAAACAGGGGTACCTCCCTGAAATGTGGTGACACAGAATTATAACTAATTTTACTAACTATGCTTTGTGAATGCATCCTGTTAAAGTCTAAGTCCTGTCGGTACTTTGTAGCTGGTGAGCCTTCCTGAAGCCAAACTGCTTCTGAAGGAGGACGATGAGCTCATCAAGGAGGTCTTTGACTACTGGAGCCGCAAGAGGAAAAACAGCAAGGCAAACTCTCTCATCCCCAACGTCAAGCAGGAGAAACGGGACGGCTCCAGCACCAGTGACCCCTATGTGGCCTTCCGACGGCGCACTGAGAAGATGCAAACCAGAAAGGTTGGTCGTCTCGCTAAAGGTTTTTTTTGTTGTTGTTTTTGTTTGAATGCGATAATGATCTTGGCTGTGGATATTTGTACCATTGGAACACCTGGAGTGGGGGTTGTGGTCCGTAATGTTTTATGCAGTGTTTGGTTTAAAGTAGGCTGCTTAGGGCAGGGGCTGGGTGTGGGTCATTTTGTTTCTGTTAGTTTAGAGACCATCGAATAATCATGATATTAATCAGATGACAATTTGTCAGGTTTAACAGACTTCTCCTTGCATGAAGGGATTTTCACAAAATGAGTACTTCGCACCGTCTCACTGTCAATAGTTGCTCCAGATTTGCCAGATCCAGGTTGACAAATGTAAACACAGTCATTGACGCATGTGATGTCGCCCTGACTGACACAAAACAATGCTGACAGGTGTTGAAAGCAAATTCAATAAAGTGTGATCACGTGATTTTTGTGCATTAATCTGGTGTGTCATGTCAGATTGAGTTGTTGGGCAAACAATGAGATGGAACCTGCATTCATATTGTTGTCTGTCAAGGAGACTGAAGCAGTGGTTGCTTCATTGGCCTGTTACTCAAGTTGAAAGACAATTTAGTGACGGTTGGTTTGCTAAGCAGATGAAACTGTATGCTGCTGTGAGGCAGTCTAATCAAACATTGCACGGCTTCAATACACTTCTCCTGTCTAGTAAGTTTAGGGTACGATTCAGCACTGACCACCGACAGCTCTCAGCCATATGAAGGATTTATCTGCCACCAAGTGGTCATTTGATGCAACTTTTCTTCTTTCAGATCAAATGATATCAAAACCTGACATTTACTCGCATCTTCAACTGCTTTGTCCACCTTATTATCATAGTCAGTATGTTGTCAGTTCATATTGCTGACATCTGTTCCACCATTCAATCATCAGAACCGCAAGAATGACGAGGCGTCCTATGAGAAGATGCTGAAACTACGCAGGGATCTGAGCCGAGCTGTCACCATCCTGGAGATGATCAAGAGGAGGGAGAAGAGCAAGAGAGAGCTGCTGCACCTCACACTGGAGATCTTTGAGAAGAGGTGGGTTTCCTCAGGAGCTGCACTGATAACCAACAAAAAGCTGCGGCTGCTCATCTTTTTTTTTTTTTTTCCAATGTAAAAAAATCAGTTAACCGCACAAACCATGAACGATTTTGACAAATTGAAAAGCGGTATTGTTTAACAACCCCCCCCACACACACACCTTTTTTTTTTTTTTTTCCTCCCAGAAATGTCATGTCAGACTTTGGTGGCGAGGTGATGGCGGAGGTGCTGGCTGAACGGGCACTTGTGAGGCCACAGATAATTCCCCTGGTCCCCCTAACCAACCAGTACCACATGGACCTCAAAGACTACAAATCCAAGGTGAGGGCTGCTCTTAGAAACAGAACTCAAGCACAGAGCTGAGTTGTTGGAACATGAGAGGCTCACATTTATTTCATATATTTAAATTACTCAGCAGAATATTAGGTTTGAGGAAGTTGAGCTGCACGTGAGGCATTTTAGAGTGTATAAATATCTGAGAAGTGTTCTCACTGCGTCAAGGATGATGCTCCCTAAAGGGCTTGTGGTGCTCCACAGTATCATGAAGTGTCTCTCCTTCCCCCTGTAGCCCGAGAAGACTGAAGTTCCCCGGCAGAAGAGGAAGTATGAGAAGAAGCAGAAGGCGTTGCCTCTGTCATCAGGCATCCCCCACCATCAGGGTCCAGCTGTCTTCAATGCAAAGGACCTCAACCAGTATGACTTCCCCAGCTCGGATGAAGAACCCTTGTCCCAGGTACGCTCATACGGATCTGGTCTCATTTATTATCAATATGTAGAGCAGTTTTACTTGAGACTTTTTTATGGGTTTTGTTTGATAATGGGGTTTTCTGTTGTTGTTTTTATGAAACTAGCTCATGCATCCCTCGATGGATTTTATAGTTTGAGTGGTGACACGGGGTTATAGGGCTTTACTAACCTTGACCTTTGTGTCCACAGCTGCACTCAGGCTCATCAGAAGCGGAGGAGGAGAACGACCCAGATGGTGCCTATGCCTTTCGCAGGAAGGCCGGCTGCCAGTACTATGCTGTAAGTGCAGTTATCGTCCAAATACTTGAAGATGAAGCCCGTAGGAGCTTCACTTCTTCTCTCTGGTGGCAGGTAGGCACAGTCATGTGCAGCTGCAGTCTCTGGCTCGACGAGGAACACTTCTTGTAAAATGTAATGTTGCGTGACTTAAGTGTTGAAGGCAATTGGCCTTGACAGTCCATGCCCAGCAGGACTCTGTCATCATACTCGTTTGCAAGGATGCTAAAACCACCACTCAGCTGGCAGAGGTCAGGGGTACTGTACCTTCACGAATGAAAGGTGTGAACTTCAGTGTTTGTCTGCTTCCAGGCTCGCCAGGATCGTGTGGGCAGCTGGCCGTGGTGTGGAGCCTGGGAGGGTGGTCTGGCAGAAGCTCGCTACCGCTACAGTCTCACTACGCTCACAGTACCGCGGCGCTGCCTGGGCTTGGCTCGGCGACGTGTGGGACGAGGTGGCAGGTTGGTTCATTTCCATCCTCTCAAACTTTGTCTTTTTACTTTGATTCCAAAGAATGTGATTTCAAGTCCCTCCACCAGCCGACTGCCTATAATCAGCCAGTGCTGTGCACAAGGACACGTTCCTGCTGGTCATATAGACTTGCTTGAGTCACTGGCGGGGTGATCAATTGAGTATAAGAATGGTGATGATGGTCACATGAAGACTTCTTGGAAGGAGAACCCTGCTTTTACATCTGCTAGATCCAGCTGTCTAGATTAGTGTTCCAGCTACAAGAACTCACCTCCCCTCCCTCTCCCTTGCAGGGTGTTGCTGGACAGGGCACACACGGACTATGACAATGTTTTCCAGGGAGTGGATTCAGACACTCTTAACCTGCCTCTTCCCGCCTGTCCTCCTCCTTCGACTAATTCACGCTCGCCGGCCACCAACAAGTTTGCCAGTACCTCAGAAACAAATACCTCAGACAGAAGCTCCTCCTCCTACAACTTGCCCCTTTCCTCTTCCTCCCCCTCTTCCACGGACCTCAGTCAAATACTGTTGAATATAAAGTCGTGCCGATGGAGGCACTTTAGACCACGGACACTACCACTACATGAGCTGGACAACGCCCACCCACTGTTCAGGAGGTTGAGTCGAGGCCTGAAGCTCCCAGTCTCTGCCTCCACAGCTGGGGGACTGCCCTCGCATCGCTCGGGAAGGGTTGTCCCACCACCCGCACCCACTGCTGGTGAGTAGCTTGACTGTTCCGTGTGTTCTGTCTGGTGCTGCTGTTGTGTTGTGTAGTGGAGAGTGAGAGTGATGGGGAGAGAACAGGTCGGTGTAGTTGGATGTGTGTTGCACACAAACTGGCTGCTGTGTCTTCTATTGTGGTGATCAGCTCAATAATTGGGTTTCATGTAACCTCTTTTGTTTTTTGGTTGTTGTTGAGTGGGGAGATGAGAGTCATCATGTTGACAGTTGAAGAGAAATGAGGCTGCAAGGGGCAGTGCTGTTGGAATGAATGCGTATGAACTGATGAAGGGTTCTGTGTTCAGGCTTTCTCTTTAAGATGGTCATTTATTGTTTTCAGCTTGACATCCAGTGCAGGTCATCTCATGTTTCTCTGAAATGACCGGATTAAAAAGTACTGTTTTAAGATTAATCTGGTTTATCTTTGGTCGTCTGCCCCGGGCTTAATATGTTGTTGCCTTGGAGGTCTTCTAGCAGTAAGTTCTGTTTAAAAAAAGAAGAAAAAAAAGGTTGTTGAGATTCTCTGTAAGAGACTTGATACATTATATCCAAAAGGTAGGACAGCTGCTGTTAATTTAACTTGCTTGGCACTCATTAACCAAGAAGCATTAGATTCATTCTTAATCTTGATATACAATAGGTGCTTCCAGTCCAGTAGACGTGCAGGAGTGTTGGCGGCTGCCGGCCACGAAACATTGTGGATGCGATCAGCCAGCATGTGGTTGTTGTGGCTGCAGGTTTCAGGGCTGCAGCGAGGTTGTCTAGGAGATGCTGCAGTGTCTCCTCACTCCAATCCCGAGTAAATCAGTCAGTATTGACAGAATAGCCACTAGTAGCTGGAGGGTGTGAGAGCTGCCCAGCAGCCAGTTGTCAGTTAGCTTGTCAGACCTGCTTAGCTTGACTCATCCTTCTCTGCTTAACGTTTTACACAAGAATTTGGTCTCAGTGGCGCCATGAACCCAGGCTCCAGGTGTGGTGTTCATGTGACCCAGTGTAGTGCTTTCGTTCAGTGGATGGTTTTATGGTTTTAACCCATCATTACCTACTGAGAGGGTCTTCACAGGAGCACCAGCATCCGCCCTGTCCTGCAGCCGGTTGCCAGCTGTTGCATGGCAACCAGTCAAGTAAAATTGTTAGAGCATAGTGATAGATGTAGACTAAATGCTGCTGGTCCCTCATATGAGTATTATGCTCTTATGAGAGGTTGACAGGTGCTGTTTCTGTGCATGGAAAACACATTCTAACTGATCAGAAACTGGTCTGGGCAGCAGAGTAGCTCAGAAACCAAATTATTCATGAAGGATTGGTTCTGGTGATGCTCTTGGTACTGGAGAAATGACTTGGAATTCCTATTTAGGCTTCATGAATATATGCTCACCAACTGTCTTCAATAAGATGGAGAGGTTGGTCTTATTTCCTCTTGTGCCCTCAAAAGAGAGAGATCTCGTGTAAAGAATTTAGAGGTGTGGGAGGTGAGAGTTCCCATGTCAGCATCAATGAAGCCTTTAAGGAACACACTCACTTTTGAGGAAATACACTTGTTCATCCTCAACAGACCCGGATAAAGTCGATGCCCGTCGTTCCTCCGTGCTGCGTTACAGAGTTGACACCCACAGTGATGGCAGAGCCACAAGCAAATTTACCAGTTGGTCCAGCAAACTTGTGACATCTGTTACTCAAAGTTAAAACCCAGCCCCCCCGTAGTATCACCATCTCCACTGTTAATTTTATCTCTTATTTCTTCAAAGCGTAGTTGGGTGATGACACAACCATGTACGCACCTGTAGGGAGGAACCAGGCTATGTGGAGGTGAGGCTGGGACTCTGTTTCCAGGTGTGTAACCAGCGTTTGTCTCTCTCAGCTTTCACAGCCGAACAGTACCAGCAGCATCAGGAGCAGCTGGCCCTGATGCAGAAACATCAGCTGGAGCAAGTCCAGCTGCAACAGCACGCCAACAGCACCGCCACTGCCAACAGCACACAGGTCAGTATCCCGTCAGAGATGCTGGGGGGGGTGGTGGTGTCCGTCCGTCCTTCCTTCCTTCCTTCCTTCCTTCCTTCCTTCATCACCACTGAAACGGTTGTCCTCTCACCTTACAGGGCCTGGCAACCACGCTGGACCAGGCCAGCGCTCAGTTCGCTGCCTCGGCCCTCGTCACCGCCGACCAAATTCTGTCTCTCAAAACAAAGGAGGAGCTAGGCCTGGGAGGCGGAGTCAATGGCGTTCTCTCCCCCTCAGGTGAGCCAGAGCTTTGAAGAAGTATGATAACAACTGACACTCTCTGCTCAGTAATTGGACATTTTTAGCTCTTTGTGTTCACAAGCAACATGCTGCATGAAAAACTATGATTTCTATTTGGTGCCTTCTTCAACAACAACAAAAGCAACTGCCCTTTTATAAAAAGTAGAAGCACTTCAGACGTAAAGTGCACTTCACCCAAATGTTCAATACAGTGACACTGAGCAGACAATCAGGGTGAAGTAATTACAGTCCTAAAGCCTCTAATGCAGTGCACCGAAAAGCAGATTACAGCACTGAAACAGTCAGAACAAAACCTGCTGCAGCAGCCACTTAACTTCAGCTGCAGGATTTAGGTGATAACAGAGCAAAGTCGCTGGATGTAATTTCCATTTCAGATGATTGTGCAGATGAAAACGCTGCTCTGAGGAGCGCTGGCTCTTTATACATCAAACTACTGTAAAACCTTATGTCAGACGGCTCCCGCTCTAATTATTTTCTCCACACGTTTGCTCTGTGAGAGAAGAGTTCAGCCCGCAAAGACGGGAGACTTCTTAGGAGGCCGTGTGTCTTTTTTTTGTCACAGATGAAAAAGGAGGACTTTCTTGAGCTCACGTCTTGGTTTTAGTCGTCAGTGAGGAAAGCGCTGCAGTCACGCTGTCTGTGTGAGACTTTATTTACCTGAAAACAAAAATGGAAAATCACCAAGTACAAGTACTTTGTTTTGTTAGTGTTCTTACGCAGATTTTCAGAAATCTGTACTTGACAGCTTAGTGTGGTTTAGTTTTCTGACAAAATGAGAGAAGAGGTGAGATGGAGACATTTGACTGAGGAGAAAGACGCAGTACTGTTTACTCATGAGTACTTTAAAAACCCTGTTGTTGTTCTTGAGTAAAACAGGTTGAATCAGTACTACATTTACCAGTGTTTTGGAATATGAGTACATGTACTTGAGTAATGAATGTGTACTTTTATGACCCCTCCCACCTCCCGACCTCTCCTGACCCTCCAGGTGTCTACAAGGGCTTGCACCTCTCGAGCACAGTGTCCCCCTCCCTCGCTGCCCCGGCTCCCTCCACCACTACCCCAAGTTCCACCTTGCTGCACCCTTGCACCACCACCAGCTCCACCTCTGCAACCAGTAACAACAATGGCACCGCCCACCCCGCCAGCACCACTACCACTAACACCGCCACCACTCAGGTCCTGCTGGGAAACAACAGCCTCCGTCTGGGGGTTCCTGCCGGCAAACGTGTCCACGCCCCCCGGACGTTGAGTGCCACCATGTCGACATCCGCCTTAAAGCTTGCTCACGCAGCCGCCGCTACCGCCAACTGTCAGAAACCCAAGGTCACCCCGGCCTCGGCATCCCCCCTGGACATAGTACCCAGGTGAGAGGACACTAATTGCTGTTAATTAAATCTCTAGATGTTGAAAGTTCAGAGTAAAGCACCGTGTTCACTCGAGGGACGGGACGGCAAACGGAGTCCACGTGGTTATTTTAAAAGAAATGAAAGGAAAAGTCATCAGATTTGAAAATGGCATTTCCAGGCCTGGAAGTCGTTTTAAAAAATGAAGCCAGTAAAGTTCTGGGATTTTATAAATTAGTGTCAGAAATGTACCAACATAGGCTGGGTGCCTTTGACGTGGTTTCTGTTTATTCGCCATCATTTCGTGGTCGTGAAAGTTCATCAACTCCGAAGGCAGGAAAGTAGCCACCCAGCTGAAGACTGCAGCCCCTCCCATCGCCGGCTGGGACAAGCGTACAGACAAAACTTTGAGCACTCGTGGCGTTGTTACTGGAAGTGTTAGGTGTTCTTCACGGTGACTGACGGTTCTTCCTGTGTTCTGTTGTCCTCAGGGAGAACCACGAACAAGACAAGCCAGCGCTGAACAGTCTGTCAGAGAACACAATGGCCATGGAGGTTACGTAGCCTCCCGTAGGCCGCGCGGGGGAAGCGTCACTCCTTTGTTGTTGGTTTTTTTAGGTGCTATGCATCGTCTGTTAGTTGTGAATGCAAGTGGTGGCGGACTGAGCACGGCAAGGCTGGGTTTCCATAGCAACCGTTTTGGGACTCAATTGCAATGCTCGTCTAGTATACATATATATATTTTTCCCCCCATTTCCCTATTTGTTACTGTTAATAAGAGATTGTCTGTAAATTCTTAATATGGCAATTATATGTACAGTACTGCATATTTGTAATACCCCCCTCCCCAGCCCCTCTTCTTGTATATAACATTACTTGAATACAGAATTGTTCATTTGTGATGTTTTGCACTCGAGATATTGAAAAAAAAAGAATCAAAATTAAAGAGAAAACGACAAACTGCAACTGGTGCGAGTATGAGGTGTGAACGTTGCACCACACAGATGTGTCATCACATGCATGGTGCAGAACCTGCTGTCTGATCTATTTATTGTGCCGTGTTTACAGTTTTTTTTTCCCCCCAATCATGGTTTTTTTCTGTTGTTGTTTTTTTAATCCGCTGTACCCTCACCGGTCCCCCGTACTGTAGTCAGTGTTTAGCTAGACTTAGAAAAAAAGGTTTTCTTTTTTGGATGTTGTGAACATGGCCGGGAGCTCGTCCCTTCTTTTTTTTTCTTTTTTGTCCTTCCTTCCTCTTCTTCCACAATGTTTCCACGTGTCTCGTTGAACACGCTGACACATTCAGGTGCAGGACAGTAGAAAAAAAAAATATCCAGGTGTGAACTGGTTTTGTCGTAGGCATCAGTTTGTGGGTGAGTGAATCCGTTTCCTCAGAGCTCTTCCATTCATTTATTCCTGAGACAAGTAACAAAACAATGGGGATGAAGACTCGCTTTCCCAGAAGACCTTGCTGCTTCTGACCAATCTAAGCACTACATAATTTTACTTTTTTTTTTAATTAATTGATGCTGCTTTTGTATGATTTGGTTCTCTGGTTTGCTCCAGATGGACTTCAGTCTTCATCCCTCACCTCCCCCTCCTACCATTTTATAAAATAAATATTTTTGTATCCCCCACTTTTTTTTCTTCTCCAAGACTTCATTCTTTTGTTACTTGTTGATCTAAAACAATAAGGGAGTAAAACTGCAGTAACTGACATTATCATTCCAGCTTCTACGCAACGAGGAAGAACCATGTATTAATTGAAAAAAAAAGATTAAAAAGAAAAAGTTTTCTCTACTTAAGACTCTCCTGAAGGCTTCGAGGCCATGAACCACAAGTTATCGGGTGCCTTCATTCGGGGGGAAACAGGAAAAAAAGAACAAAAGGAACCCCTCGCTCTCTTCTGTGAAGAGTTTGGTACTGAACAAGGCTACTTGTAGTTTCTCTTTGTCTGTACCGCCGTCATCCCATCGATGCCCATTCCAGTGGCCCGTTTGACTCATGATCTTTTTGGTTTTGTAGACACTTCCACCACACACATGGGAAAGACTAAGAATCCTCTTGAATTGTCACAATATGAAATAAAAAAATCCAGGGCATTATGTGTTTGGATCAGCATGTTGTCATTTATTGTCTTTGTTTTGATTTTTGATTTTTTTTTTAATCTGTCCTCAAGTGAACCTGTTCGCCCCCCCCCCAACCACAGAACCTCGGACCCGTTTTCAGCTGTTAGGACTGAAATCCTCCAGAACACAAAGACCTGTGAAGGCAGCAGAAAGGTTGGAAGTGGCTGATGAATGGAGTTTTAACGCGGCGGTGCACAGGAGCCGCTGGTCCTCAGGGGCGGTCGACCTCATGTGATTGTATTCCGTTGGCCAATCGGGGTATTTTTTTTTTTTTTTTTTTTTTCAGTTGAACAACTGCACCTATCAGTTTGTCACGTTTTGATCTGATGAGACTTGACTACGTCTCTGGTCTCCAGGTGGTTTGGGACCCAGCAGGTAAAGGAGGAGCCACCAGAGGAAGGCTGTTCCCCTCAGTCTCCCCACCTCCCTCCTGGGTGATCCGTGTCCGCACAGTCCCAAAAAAAACGAGCAGTCATTGAATTTGAAGCACAACTACAGGCCTGGAAAAGTCATGGAAATGTGCTGCACAAACTCCCACGTGTTAGAATAAATGTGAAAGTTAAAAACAGAGAAATACTGGATTGAGTCGTGGATAATACTTGACACGTGTTTATGTCGCATCCAAACATGTAACATCTTCATTTTAGATCAACTGAAACTATGTCAAGGTTTATTTTCAAACAATAAAAAAACGTAAGGTGTTTAAAACGGAGTCATAATCCTGGGAAGTTTATTGGCGTGTCGTTTAAAATGTGTGTGAACCGTGACTGAGCTCCTTCCGCCCCTCTGGAGGAGAGGTTGCTTGATTAAAATGTTTAAAGGAATTAAATAATTCGTGAACGCCAGCCAGCACTTCTGCTCTAACGTATTTTTTATAGCCACCGTAATATTTACAATCAATTAGTCATCGACTACCCATTAATGACACTAAATTACACGCTACGGTGAAATCCACGGCAGAAATTGAACTTTGACTTCACGTTCCTATGCTAACAGTTAGCCTGTGTCTTCGGAACGATCAGATACTGTTTGTCCTAACGGCGCTGCCGTACTATGCTGTATCAAGATGGCTCCGTGCCGCTTGTTCAGGGTGAGACGTTGGAACGTCAGTGGAAATATGCGTGTGTAACATCTTGTAAACTGTCGTTAGTTGGTTCTGCCCTCGCTTCTGTGTCCTGCTGGGAACTGAGCTTCTAGTCGTTTGTTTTCCAAGAGTCGCACGCCGGGTAGACACCGCGTCATCCTCGCTGTTACAAACGCACAGGAAGGCTTGTCCAGTTTCGGGTTTTTCCTGAACGCAACTCCGTGCCGAGCATCTCGATGCTACCCCACAGTTATCATTGAGTTTTAACTCAAACAGTTCAAAGCAAACTTGGATGTAAATGAAATAAACGGTGTAAGAATGAACTCCCTGCAAATGTGTTGCACTTTGTGTCCCGTTACAACGCCAAAGAGGAGAACTTCCAACTCAAGTGTACTACTTGCAGGCCCAAACTCAGCTGTGTGAAAACGTGTCAGGTGTAGAAACCAGCAGGTTTGGCCTGCAGGGGGGGAAGCGGGATGTTACTTGTAATTTTGCGCGGCAGTTTTGCGTTGGACTGGGACACAGTTTAACTGGAATGAATATTCTCATTTAATCCTGATTGGAACTTGGGAATTAGATGAAAGGCCACACTGCACGCGTTGATAGCGTCATGAGAATAACCACATGCAGGGCACACTCCTTATTGTTCTGTTCAACAAACTGAAGCTTGTGTCACTGTGACCAGAAGAGATTTTTCTCATTTCATCAGCAGAAATCACCCAAAAAGATTGTTCTTTGTTGAGGGGATCCTAATCTGACAGCCTCCCACGTCCTCCAGCCCTGTAGATCTCCGGTTCTTCCGGTTCTCTGGAAGGAAATGGCGTGAAAGCAGGATTATTGGTTCTGTTACATCTCTGTGTGTGCGAGTTAAGAGACGGAGGTGGTGAGAAGCCACATATTTTTATGTAATCTTGTTATTTCAAGGTGTGAGGGATGATGGGAGGTGTGACTGTGTGAGAGAAATGAGCGCATGAATTGTTAAGTCATGTTCTGAAGGTTATTTTAGGGTTGAGCTTCAGGTTTGGGGAAGTTTGGGTCTGAGATGGGAGCATGGAACTTTTTAGGAAATTCTCTTGGTGTCCATCCTCCTCAGAACCAGACAAGAAGACAGAGACCTTCCTCTTCTGTGCTACAGTCGTGAGCTAAGACACATGCTAGTTAGCTTAGCACAATGAATGGTGGTGGATGGGCAGGTTAGCATACCTCAGTTTCATCCACCTGTGTGTTGTGGTTCAAGTCGACCAGGTTTAGGCGCTATCACACAATAGTTACATATATGAATAAAGCTGGATAGATAGAGACTGTTTTTGACTGAGCTATGCTAGCCCACCCATCAACTACCATGCTAAGCTAACTAATGGGGTCCTCAGCTACCTGACACGGCTCTGGATCAACCCTGCAGGCACCAGACTTTAGCCATGTTGTCAGAAAGTGGTGAAAGCTATCATCAATCCAAGAATTCTCTGGTTGAAACCAAAAATGTATCATCAAACCCTCACACGGTTTGGGTTGGCAACATTAGGAAATGTAGACGAGTTTTGGTTCCAACACCTCAAGGACTTTTTGGTGTGCGACGTTTGGAGGATGTTGGATTTCTGCCGAACCAAACCAACAAACATTACAACGCCAGCTGGCTCGTAAGCCTGATTCTGATTGGCTCATGTTCGTGGAAGCCCCTGTATTTTCTGATCTGCTCCTTTATTGTGGTTCTCTCAGCTATTGGTTGAGTATTAGAGGAAATACGGTAATCAGCTGATGGCACCTTATTAAGTTCCAGTGAGGTTTTTCTTTGAGTGCCGGTGTTGCCCGTGTCCTCGGTCAGTCTCAGGGCCCGCTGTCCCTCTCCCGGGGTCCCTGGGTCAGAGTGTGTCGAGTTCATCTCACGTTTGAAATTTCATCAGCAAACTGAAAACGTATTCATGCTCCATGAAGCCGTGAAGTGTGTCCTGACTCACTCAGTCAGAGCTCAGAGGTTTTCAGCCTCGCTTGTCAGAGGCGAAGTGGATTTTTTTCTCTGAGTTAAATTACAAAAAAGTCAGTAGAGGGAAGCGTTGCGTCTGATGTGACAACAACAGGCGCTTCTGTGTTTTGTCCGAGGATTTAGCTTTGATTTCCTCCACCAGGACACGTTGTTCACAGGCTCATCGACAGCACTTTTGTTTGTGGGCATCAGACCAGCAGTTTCCTGAATCATGGGACTTTAATCCCAGCGGATTACACAATCTCACTTGTCTTCACAGATACAATAAACCCCCAATTCAATTATTCTTCTGTGGAAATGGTGTGAAGTAGGAAGGTGACGGCAAGCGTGGCAAATCCTAGTTTGGCCCAAATGTGTGTGTGAGAGTGCGCGCGCGTGCACTCCCTCCCTCCAGAGGAACTCGGTTGAGGTCAACTGTGTAGCCAGCCTTGATATCTAGCCCCACCTAGTGGCTCAATGACTAACGTGCAGCTGAAGTATGAAGCAGCAGTGGAGTTGCGCTGGAGGATTCGCAAGAGTTTAACGAACAGTCGAAGAATGAATCAGGATAAATCTCCACGCCGACTTCCTTAAAGACCTGACACTTTTCTCTTCCATCGATCTTAATTTAATATACAGGACAAACCCGGCTTGACTGCAGCTGCTGTCTTTATGGGTTCCGTACCCGCCAGTTATTGTTGTCATTCTGCCTTTTAATCCGATTTTAAGTATCCTAACTGTGTTCCTGCGAGCTGAGCACTTCATGAGAACCCCAGGAAGACCGGGCTGCCCTCTGATCCTGGAGAAGCCTCAAACATGCAGGGATGTATTCTCAGATTTGTACTTTGGCTTTGAAAGTCACGTCTCTTCATTTGGAGAAAGAAAGACAGAATCCATGCATGAGCACGAAGGACAGAACCACCGTCCGTCTCATTTCAACTTTATTCTCTCGGGGTGGAGAAATGAAACGATCATCATTCTGGATTGTCTGTCATATTTAGAGGTTTGAGGTCAAAGGGCACAAAACCAACGTTCCACTCTCAAGATTTCACTTCTGTTTTCTGTGTCTGTGGCAGTTGATGGACTGTATTTTTACCTCCCCGATGCCTTTCCTTGATTATCGCTTCGAACAAATGAAAACCTCGACGAGCATTTTGAAGTCCAATGCTGGCAGGATCCTGCTGCTGCTCACTGTAACATGCAGCTGAGGGGAATACAGACTCAGCAGTGGAGCAGGTTTGCCGTGGAGCTTCAGCCATGACAACAAACAAAAATAACAACACAAGGATATTAAATATTCCTCCGTTCTCACCGGAGGCTTTTACTTACTGAAGATACAGAATTAAAAACTCCTTTGTCCCATTTTGTGGCAGAAAATAATAAAAAAGTGAGATTATAGATACGGTTGTCATGCAATTTCACTGAAATAAATCCACACGTTTCAAAACCCCCACCAGGGATTTCTGAGTGTCTGAGCTGCAGGTGGAAACGTCCTGTGCAAGAACCCCGCCATCGCTCTGCTCCCTGTCACATGGGGAGAAAGCCGCAGGCACGTAAACGTCGCGCGAGCAGACGGACGAGTCCGGAATGTTCTAATGGTTTAAAAAGAGCCACAGAGAACAACAAATCTCTGTTCAGACGAACGGAATCAAATTAAAACACATTTTCGTGCCACACAAAGTCGGTTCGTGCAGAACTCTGTCAGTCTGTCATAAAAAACTCAGTAAAACGCTGAAGAAACTGTTGACGTGGGTCTGAGACCAGCAGCTGACGGCGACCAGCAGTCGCAGCCCACCGGGATGGTTGGGACGCCGCGGTCTCCGGTTCTGATGTTCTCTCTGCCGTGTTCCATTGCTCTACCGTTTCCTCAGCAGGGAGAACGATGTAGTCGTGACCTCACTGTCAAACGTGTTCACATTGAAAACTACAAAAACTCTCCATGCCTTCACCCCCCCACCCCCACCCCTATTTCACATTTCAGAACCTTAAATAACGTCAGAACACACGGATCAGGAATTTGGGCCAGAAAGACCGACAGGAACCAAAACTGGAAAACTGTAAAAACTAGCCCCCCCCCCCCCCACACCTGAGTTGCTGTCACTGTCACAACACTTCCTAATGACACAGGAGGACACGAACCGTGTGTATTGGTGTTTGACCTCTCATAGAATTTCAGGAAATCAAATGACTTTTCTTCCTTTTCAGCCGAGCTCAGAGTCGTTGGCTGGGGTTAAGTGTCTCTGGTTCCGGATCCATGTGGGCACGGCGCTCAGGACGCTCTGCTGAGGGTTAGTACTCCTTTTTTAATGTCATGATGAACATCTTTGCTGCTGAAATACCACAAAACATTTGTCTTTACTGCCTAACTTGAATTGACTTTGCCAGGTCCAGTTTGGGATCCACGCAGGTTCTGAAGCGAAACACTGCGTGGATTTTCTATCCTTTCCTGCTGATTTATGGGTGCTTTTTAGGGATGGATATTAAAAGTAATATCTACTTAAAGTGGAAGTCACAGTAAAACTACAAATATTTGTATGGTGTTTGTGTGCTCAGATCAGTTTTGACCCTGAGAAGGAATTTGGACCCAGAATGCAGCGATCAGGACAGCTTTAAAGTACCGTGACTGCCTCTGTGAGGTGTGTGTGTGTGTGTGTGTGTGTGTGTGTGTGTGTGTGTGTGTGTGTGTGAGTCTGTGCTGTGGTCAAATTAGCGGCCAAAATAAACTTCCTGTTGACTTCCAAACACTGGCGCACTTGTCTGCCTCCCGTCTCGTCATCAGTCTGAATTCTCTGGTCCGGACAGTCAGTGACAACGTGACAAAACCATAACTAAGAATCTTTTAAAAAAACAGTTTCAGGAAGCAGAAGGAGACCAGTGGAAGGACCTGTTTTGGAAGGAGGATGTTGCAAAAACAAAGTGAAGAAGTCTTTGGCGTTAATGAAAGGTTCAGGCACCTGAGCGGACGCCTCAGATCCGGTTGGACATCATCCTGGTGTTCAGTTTCAGGAAGAAGGCCTTCAGCTTGCACAGCCGGCACTTCTTCTTCTTCCTCTTCTTGTTACTGTTCTTCACTTTCTTATAGACGCCTTGATATTCTCCCTCCGTGTCCTCCTCCTCCTCGCCCACCCACGGGACCCAGGCTCCGCCGTGGTCGTTGGGATTGGCCCGTGGGTCGTCGGGGGGGAAGTACACAGGCACGGCTGTTTGGTTGTAGTAGGCGAGTCGGGCCAGCAGCTGTAGGACCACGTCGGGCCTCTGGTCTGCCAGGTCCTGCCGCTCATACGGGTCCCCGGTGATGTTGAAGAGCCAGACGTTTTTGTGGCTGGAGGACTCGTGGGACGTGGTGAAGGCCCGCTCAAGGTTCCACCAGCGACCCGGGAGGGTGGGGAGAACCTGGGGATCCAAATGTGACGTTACTTATGTTCTTGGTCAAAAGTGTTCAGACTAAAACGCTTCACTCCGACGCACCAACTTGCTTTAAAAGGGAACTGCAGTTTTTCAACCTGGACTTTGTGTTCCTAACATTTGTAGCGGAAGGGAATGATGGACGTAACTCTGTGAATAATGGAGCGACGCACGGTTGCCCGCAGCCCCAGGGCGGCGATCATGTGATCTGATGTGGCCACTGGCTAACGGCAAATTACATCTGATAAAAGTTTGCACCCTGGCAGGCTCAGACTGTTGCTAAAACTGCAGCACAACACCGCTTCTTTCTACGTTCTGGAGGAACAAAGAGCTGCAGGAGGACAAAAGCATCAGCGTGAGAGCAAACGCCACTTGTGAATACGTGAGAGGCAAAGGACAGTCTTTGAGTGACGTATCGCTCTAAGAATATGTCCACCAGATTAAGATGAAGTCTAGTACCTGAGGAGGAACCCACTCCCCGTGGCCGGGGTCTCCTGTCAGCAGCTTCCAATCTCCCACTCTGATGGCGGCCTGGACTGACGTGTCCCACACAGACTGGAAACCAACATGTGGCGTCGGAGTGAGTTCAGGGTGGGACACGTTCTGCTGCTGGGTCAACGTCCTCTTCGACTTGGACTTCACGCGTAACTTAAACTGTGTCTTATATGTAGGTGGAGGTGGTCCTGACCGGGACATGTTCTGATTCTGGGACACGGTCCAGGTGGACTTGGACTTCGGCGGTGATTTAGGCCGAGATGTGTGTGAGACTGACAGGTTGCGGAGGCCTGACGGAGCGCTGCTGGCGTGGAGCTTCAGGTGCAGCTGAGAGTAGACTTTGGTTTTAGGTTTGAGGTTCAGTTTCGGAAGGGAGTTCTGTTTGGGGAGGGCCTTGGATTTCAGTTTGCTTTTATGCTTGGCAGCGTGATGAGGTTTCTTCTTCTTCAGCATGAAGGCTGACTTCTGCTTTGGCCGCTGCTTCAGGAGCTTCTTCTTCTTTGGTTTCTTAAAGGCTGGACGCTTTGATGCGACCACTGCCAGAACAAAGACAAAGAGAGGGCGAGTGTATGAAGTCAGGCTGCACTCACTCACTCCACATGCTGGCAAATCACGAAAACCGCACGGTTCAAGCGCAGAGCTCAGAAAGAAACCCAGAAATACTTCACGTTGTTATCTATGTTTTACAGGAGCCGAGGTAGAAGCCTCACACTGTTCACCTGTGGCTTCCTCGGCGCTGGCGTCCCAGGTCATGGTGGGAGCGGAAGGTTTGTGCAGCGGGTCGATGTTATGGAGGATCTCGCGGCGAGGCGACTCCTTCCCCTCGCTGATCGCCGGCCACACATCAAACCCATCCAGACCCTGACTCTACCATGATGGCGAGAACATAGAACGCAAAGAGGAAGAAGAGGTGAGGTGAGTGTTGGGTAAAACGAGGCTGCTTGTCTGAAAACTGTCCATGAGTTCTCTGTGTGAGAGGAAACACAACGTTTACCACACAAGTTTGAATAATGACAGACGGCTTTCAGTAATGGAGCGTGTTTGGTTTCCAAATGAGTCAAACGCTGCCTTGATTCTGGCCGCGATAGACCTGCTTATCTACGCTCGCCATGGAAAACTACGAGCCCAGCCAGCAAAGCTCTCCGGGGGCTGTGCAGACGCCACTGAAGGGCCAATAAAAGTCGTTTAGGTCTGAACGAAAACACAAAGAACCTACGAGGGTCACTGTGGGACGGAAAGCCAGCGCTAGTAAAGTCAGGACAGCTTTACGGTAGCGCTGTAATCTGAAGCTGGAGGTTGAGAGTCGACTGACTGGGACAACAGATAAACTAAAGTATTATTGTACTGTAAAATCACTGGGAGTCGCTCTGCTTGGAAGAGTGAATAACAGCAAAAACCATTCGGTGAAACAGCTGGAAATAACAAGTCTTACATCATCCGCTCGGCTCGGTTTTACAGCACAATCAAACACTCAACGAGGTTCTCGGGGGGAGATTTTAACCTCCAGCTCATCCAGTGAAGACAAACATTCTGCACGAGTGGAAGCGGAAAATCCTAACATGGGACGCTGCACTGACCTGGCTGACGTTCCCCCCTGCCAGGCCCACCAGGGTGGGGAACCAGTCGGTGATGTGAAGCAGGGCTTTAGAGACCCGTCTCCTGCGTCTCAGCAGAGGACTGTGGACGAAGGCCACGCCGCGGACGCCGCCCTCCCAATACGTCCCCTGAAAACAGCAAGTTCACCACATCCAGAGGATCTCAGTTTCTTCAGACTTCATGCTCAAAATAAAGAAAATGAAAACATTAAATTCTAAAAGAGGTTGGTAGGAGAAGGGCAGCAGACGAAAGAGCGATGACCTCAATCACAAGGGTTCATGCTCTGTGTGGCGGAACCTCAGCCACGCGGCGCTGGTCGTTTTACAAAACTCATGGAACTACAAATAAAACGTCTACCATCTCGTAGTAGGTGAGATATTTCCATCGGGAGAAGAGTGGTGGTCTGGCTGGGCGGTGAACCTACGTGCTGCTCACACGGCGAAGACTCGCTCAACACTTCCTGCTAAACTATCCTGATGATACCTTGCGGCCCCTCAGAGGCCAGTTGCTCCCGCCTGTGAACGGCTGAGCGCCGTTGTCGGTGGAGTAGATGATGACGCTGTTCCTGTAGTATCCGTACTTTCTGAGGGCGTAGGTGACGTTGTGGACCGCCTCGTCCACTGTAGAAACCATGGCAGCAAACTTTCTCCTGGCGACGTTGGCCATGTCCCGGTAGGGGTAGATGTAGGACTTGGGAGGTGATAGAGGAGTGTGAACCGCCTGGTGGGACACGAGCAAAGGAACATGGCAACTTTTTAGGAAATACTTTTCTTGTCCACCGCGCTCAGAGCCAGACAAGAAGCTCTCCTCTCTGCTGTGTTAGTCTCAGCCATGCTAGTTAGCTTAGCACAACAAACGGTCATGAGGGCAAGTGCTAGCATACTGTCAAACATCACCAAATCCACTCTTCTCCAAAACCGTCTTTGCCTGTGTTGGCAGAGGAAGGGTTCTGCAGGAGATTCACAAGGAGATCATTTAAATGGATGAACTCCTTTCCTGACAGGGAGCAGAGATTTGATGAAGCTCCTCAAACGCTCCAAACAAAAAACAGCAACATACGTTGACTAGCAGAGTGACTGCTGCTGCTGATCATGGCCAGGAGGAGGAGGAGGAGGATGAAGAGGAGGAGGAGCAGGGCTGGAGGAGGAGGAGCAGAGCAGGAGGAGAAGGAGCAGGAGGAGGAGGAAGAGGAGGAGGAGCAGAGTGGGAGGAGGAGGAGCAGAGCAGGAGGAGAAGGAGCAGAGCAGGAGGAGGAGGAGCAGAGCAGGAGGAGAAGGAGCAGGAGGAGGAGGAAGAGGAGGAGGAGCAGAGTGGGAGGAGGAGGAGCAGAGCAGGAGGAGCAGGAGCGGGAGGATTACTGCAGGACCAGCCAACATCCTGAACCTGGTTTACCTCACAGAGGTATGCTAACATTCCCATTCACTACTACTGATTGCGCTAAGCTAACTAGCAGACAGCTGGTGGGTCTCAGCTTGTTGAGTTCCTTTACAGTCTAAAGCCTAAAGAAAGAATAAAAAGTAAGAATATTTCAGATGTTGAAGGTCTAAAGTTTAGACCTTCAACATCTGAAATATTCTTACTTTTTTAGAACCAAAATGCATTTTAATTTCTCTGTTTTGCCAAATCAGTCACTGAACATCAATGTGCCAAATGCACGTCTTGGTTGCAGGAATGGAGACAAAGCCACGAACTGAGTGGACTAAGACTAAGACTAACTGGACCTGAACGGAGCCTAACCTAGCGCCCCTGCGTCGGGGGCTGCAGGTTGTTGAAACGGGGCCCCGCGGGTTTGTCGGTTCCATTTCCTGCTGCAGTATTTGACAGGCACATCTGATGAAGCGCTACGCGGTTCTCTACGGAAGGGGGGTCAGATTAAAGCGCCCTCTATTTCTCTCTTCCAATTCATGCCATCCTCTGCATTTTCTCATCCTCCCTCCAGGCCACAAGCTGAGATCTAACAAACATGGCCGCCCCAGGAAACAATAGACAATGCTGCCCTTTTGACTTCATACACTTTTAACCTCAAAGTTACATTTCTCTGTGGCAGGTTTTTAATTAAACGGCTCAGATTTATGCAGCCCACATGTTTCTAAGAGGGTTTCTGTTGCTGCAACACTTTGATGTGGCGTCCGGGATGTTTCCAGCCACAGCATCAAAACAGGCTGCTTTGTGTTCTGGCCAGCTTCTGCATCTCTGGCACTTCCATTACGCCACACTTGTGATTCTGAGCAGCTCTGCAGATGTTTGACACGGATCTTGTACTGACGTGTGACTGGTGGAACCCTCGGCGTGGTACCTGGAGGGAGAGCAGCAGGAAGAGCGGCCTCTCTGCTGGGTCGTGACTCTCCAGGATCTTCCGGGCTCGCTGTGTGAAGAGCGTGGTGGAGTACTTTCCCTCTTGGCCCCACGCCACGCCCTCATTGTCATGGAGATCGTACCCACACAACCCCGGACCATCACAGGACCCGTAACTGGAGACAGTTGCAGAAACAGAGTGGGAGTTAAGAGAAGGGTTCCATTTACAGCCGGTACCAACATGTGACCTGGACCTGGAGACACTGGGTGCTTTTGATTTAGCTGCAACTCAAACAGGCCGGGCAGCAGCGGCCGCAGCCTGGCATCACCATGTTTACTCATGAAACATAAATATGAAAAGCTGAATATCATGAAAACGCGGCGCTCCTCCTCTCGCTTTCCCAGCCGCAGCTCCAGTCCTCTGTCCTGTAATGTCAGCTGCCTTCTTCGCAACTGTGAGGCTCCTTTGTTCCCCCAGTTACAGCTGTCATTGTTGTTGTGACGCTGCAGCAGATTTATCACCAGCGTTGGAGCAGCAATTAGCCAGCGTCAGCGCTTCTCCTTCTCAACGCTTTACATGTTTGACATTTGAGATGCGTGAGAACTCTGGGGCTCCTCGGTGACGCTGGAGTGATGGATGTCGTCTTGTTTGGTAAATTAAATTCATCTGCAGGCGCCCCCCCCCCCGACATCGATCAGTGTCCTACAGACGGCCCCTGGTCCCACTAAACTCGATATCCTACTAAAGACGTTACGCAACAGAAGTCCATTCAATGCAAGCCAAGTGGAGTTTGGATAAATCTCCAGCAAAGCTGCTACACGATGCTGACCATCATATTTTCCCTGTTAGTTCTCAAGCTACACACACACACACACACACACACACACACACACACACACCAAATGTGACTCGATAAACAATGGATGTGAGTGATTTTTCTCCGTCACCTAATGAGGGTGGTGGTAGAACACGAGCTGCTGGGTCTCCATTCCTTCGTCCTCTCCTGATCCTTCCTGTCCGTGTCAGAATGTTTGAAGTGGGTCAAATATTAATTTGGTGACTCTAAGGTGAGAGGATCAGTCGTCGTCTGGACTCAAGGTAGGACTCAGGACTCAGGCCCTGCTGCTGGTCTCCTACGGGGGGGGCAGACCATGACTCGTTTGTAACTCATCTAAATTCTTCACCTCTCTCCTCACACAGCAACCCTAGGATGTTGTGTGAGGACAAATGATGAGAACACATTTGTCTTGTTGGACGCTGCGTTCGGAGCACAGCTGGAATATTGAACACAGCTGGAGGACGGGCCAAGCTCGCGTAGCCGTGAACAAGCGTCATTGATCATTCTTTATTTGGAGGGAAAACTCCTGGCCGCAGCGATTACTCCCGCTGGCAGGAGGAGGCAGGTGCGCGTTACACTCGCTCATTGATTCTTTTGGTTTGTCTGAGGATGTGATTTGAAGTGTGCAGACGGGCCCATTTACCCCTGATTACATCCTCCTTCTTTCATTCATTCATTCGACGCTAACAGCAGAAGTACTCAAAGGCGTACCTGTAGTAATCCACACTTCCTGTCAGCGAACCAAAGAAGCTGTCGAAGCCTTTCCTGGTGGGCAGGCACGCCTTCCTGGAGGAAACCACACAGGCGCAGCCACACAGGGATTAAAATACAGGAAGCAGCAGCAACAAACATGACATCAGCGCACCTTCACTGCTTGGCCACATCATTTTCACGATCAAAGATTCCCTGGAAGTCTCTTTAACACAAGAAAAACAAACCTAGAAATCCGAACTGGACAACAATCAGAGACCAGCTGCGTTGTTTCATGTCACAGAACCTCGGACACAGAGAGTTCATCTCAGCTGAACCGCGTGTACGTTTACAGACGTCGTCACATTAGCATGAGAAACTTCAATTTGATCCAGAAACTTCCAGATTCTACATGTCTGAGGTTGGCGGAAATGTGCAATCCCGTCATTCCTGACACTGGAATGAGAGATAAGAAGTGGAGTTGTTCTACGTGACAAAAACTCTGGAGGCGGATAAAGAACATCACTCGGCTTCAACAAAGTCCAACAACAAACAGGTTTATGTGAGGAGACGGATGGAAAGACTGGGCTCGCAATCTGAAGTACCTCACCTGACAGAAAGACAAAAGAAAGATGGCGCACGTGCGCACACGCACACACACACACACACACACTCTGAAAGCTCTGTTGAATCATGTTTCCATTTAAAGGAACACTCCATATCTTACATTCATCCTCTCGTCAGCTCAGCGTGACCTGGTGAGTCTCCATGGCTACTTCCTGTTAGCCCTTTGCTAACTGCTTGTGGATGAATAATTGAACTGCTCAGCTCTTTTAGATGCTGATGGGGAAACGAGAACTTCTGCTGGGATGAAACCAACATTTTGCAGCTCTTGCTGTGACGCGTGCATCTGTTAGCCCTTCGCTGACTTGAAGGTGGACAAATTGTTCGCTTCAGATAAAACGGTGACGTGGACAGGAGCAAGTCATGTGACTCACTTCGTCCACTGTTTTTACAGCTGAAACATGAATGACAGCAGCTT
This sequence comes from Aulostomus chinensis, assembly GCF_037954235.1. Classification (NCBI taxonomy): domain Eukaryota; kingdom Metazoa; phylum Chordata; class Actinopteri; order Syngnathiformes; family Aulostomidae; genus Aulostomus; species Aulostomus chinensis. The sequence goes on from NC_141324.1 coordinate 29,724,226, forward strand.
TGAACTTGAGAGTTAAAAACACTGATATCAGTAGAACAGAAAGGCAAATGGTCACGAGGCTGAGGAGGAGGAGGACGCAGAGGGAGGACGGGTCCGTAGGTGTCAGTCTGCAGCTCACCTGTAGAAGCCCAGGTGCCACTTTCCGACCATGTGTGTGGCGTAGCCGGCCTCGCGGAGCCTCTCGGGCAGCGTGTCCATGTGTGAGGGCAGACAGCTGGGCTGGCTGGGCCGGATGATGGAGTGCTGCAGTCCCGTGTGGATCTGATATCTGGAGGGGAAACACTGGAATTGGCTTTTCTAGCGTGCAGGTTCTCACAGAGGACCAGAACCAGTTCTAGTGGCCAGAGATGTGAGCTGGATCACATCACTGGATCCAACTCAATGATTCTGTTATTCAGTAGAGCTTCAGGCTCTGTTCTGCTCTGTGGTTAGCACATCGTGACAACTCTGGAATAACAAGTATCAGGAAGTTACCCACAAAAACAGCTCGACAGAGCAAAGTCCCACACCAACAGAGATCCAGGAACCACGACGGCTGAGCCCCGCGGGACCTGCTAGCCTCCCTCAGTCTTTCCTGTGCTACTGTAACCTGAATTTACTCCCGCGGGATCACAGCCTTGCGCTAATAATCACAACCTGCTGTTAAAAGACACAAAACAATGTTCGACTGCCATCTGACACCGAACGCAAGAGGAAACCAGAGCAGAAGGTTTGAATTAGCGCTGATCAGGGGACCGTGGCGAGAGTCGGCACATCCGAGTCCACCACCACGGCCGGAACGGCAGCCGTGAAGACATCGCTTAGATGCTCGATGGTGCTAATTAGCAGGAGAAAACACAAGTCTGTTACATGCCAATACGCAGAAAGGAAAAGCTACTATTGTTTGTGTAATAAACACCAGAACAACTGACCGGCTCCTGCCAGCATGGGTGACGGGTTCCTGGTCACTATGGTTACTAAAACTGAAGGAACCCAACAACATCTGGGGAAATGCACGAGTTTAATATCTCTCAAATCTAAGTGATGTGCATTCTAGATCTAACAACGTCTAAGCTGTGCTTGTATTTTGAAAAGCTGCCACACGGACAGAAAGCAGGACTCGGCTTTTTCTACACCTCCGCTAACTCTTCTCTCCTTCATCTCCAGATGTGTTCTGCATACATCAGACGGACCAGTACAGAAGCACCGGTACCTGCCAGTGAGCAGCTGGCTGCGGGACGGCGTGCAGATGGGCTGAACGTAATAGTTCTCCAGCTTCACGCCCTCCGCCGCCAGCTTGTCCAGAGTGGGAGACTTGATGTTCGGGTTGTGGTAGCCGATGTCGTTGAAGCCCTGTCATGGCGAGATGGAGAGATGGAGGAGGCGGCTCTGAGGTTAGACGTTCATCAACACGACACAACAACCGTCAACAGATGCGGGGGGGGGGGGGGGTGTACACACAACTGCAGCTTTCATCGTGACCCAGTGAGTGTGAGGGCTGGCTGTTCAACCATCACACGACAGTAGAAACGACGACTTTTGGGGAATCAAGCAGGCGAGAGCAGAGACGGGGAGTGTCGTTGATGACGATTACATAACAAATCCTCCACCCAAAGACTGCTATGGAGGAAAATGTATTTGATTACTTTTGACGGTGGTAGGCTGACACTCCCTACCCACAAACATTCATGGTGCTAAGCTAACTAGCGCGGGCGTCAAAAGGACAGTGGAAAAGGAAAAATCATCAGATGGTCGTAGTTAATATTCAGTTGTTGGTTTAGGAAAACCCAGAGTCGCGGTCTTTCCCGGACACACACCTGGTCATCTATGAGGATGAAGATGATGTGCGGCTGGTTCTTCTGCGTCGGCGCCGCTGCGTCATTCCTGCCACTCTCCTGCTGCTGCTGCGTCTGGTTCAGCTTGGACCCGGAAAGACTGAAGACACCAGTCAGCAGAGCCAGAGCCAGAGCCGCCTGCATCTTTCCTGCCAGGCGGGAACGGAAGAAAACATGAACACAACAGCGAGATCTTCTCCCAATCAAACGCCAGGGAAGTGCAGCTTAGACATGTCGGCAACGAGCCGGCTCACAGAAGTATGCCATCGCTGGAGGACTCGCGCTGGATGTGAAACCAGACTGGAGATGAAGCTGCCAACTCGGCTGGAGCTGCGACCTGAAACGCATCCATGCAGAGCTCAGAGCTCAAACGCTGAGGAGGGGTTTTTCTTCTTTAACCGTTTACAAGCTTTGGAACCGAAAATAGCCAATAAAAGTTGGTCTGAGTACTCGAGAGCTGATATATGAACGTGCAGGATGCAGAGCAGGAACCGATCCAGCGGGCTGGAGGTGGATCGAGTATCCTGATTCTGCTGGAAAATTAGTTGAGCAGAAGTTTATGTCTAGAGGCCAGTGTTTCTTTTTTTTTTTTTAACTTTTTAAGCAAATGACACATTTGACAACTTCCTCGCCAAATAGAAGGAAAAATAGAGTTCCAATCCAAAGTGGTCATAAAGCAAAAGTGAGATGTTCCACGACATGAAAAATCCTGTCGGGTGATCAGAAGAGTAAAATGTCATCGTGGAGATCAATCGATGGAATCGTTTCAGTCTGTTTCCTGGTCAGAAGGTCCAACCTTGTCTTGTTACAGACTTCTAAAGATCAGGATTTGTTGGGTTTTTGTCATTTATGAGTGACAATTAGGAGTTTTCGAGTGTTGGATGGTGAAAAGGAGCAGTGATGGACATTCAGGAGGATTAATAATCATGTCTGTGCTGATTAATCACTAGTTGCACTTTTAGTAAAGCAGTGGAATTACATGGTAATAACAATAATAAACACATATCTTCATCTAACAACTTCATGGTAAGACGACACAAATTAAAAAATTGAGAAAAAGTAAAAAGAAGACAACAGAGGATCGAACAAAAGAAAACTACAGAACAAAAGGAGTTTCAACATCAGCTGCAGCGGGGAGATGAGCTGGTGGCGTTGATTTATCGCAGTATGACAACGTAGGAACACGAAGTTCAAAACACAACATGTGGAAGATTACAAGCAGTCTCATATTGTTAATGTGCTAATCTGCATTTATTCATCCAGTAATCTCTTTCATGAGAGCAGCTGACACATCATCAGTCAAAAAGTCCAAAATAATCATCGGAAACATTTGTTAAAATCTGTTTCTTTTCTCTTTTTTTTCAGATAATGGACCGGTTGTCTATCAAATCGGAAGAAATTGTTAAAAACACCAGTGAGGAAGTACTGACATGACCTCATCTATCAGAATAGACACCTGAGCTTCAGGCCCAGGTAAAACTGAGCCCATGTGTCAGCTGATGACCTCTGGGATGTTTCTGTCAAGTTTCTCTTATGCTTCTGTCAAGTTTCTCTTATGCTTCTGTCAAGTTTCTCTTATGCTTCTGTCAAGTTTCTCTTATGTTTCTGTCAAGTTTCTGTCATGTTTCTCTTATGCTTCTGTCAAGTTTGTCAAGTTTCTCTTATGCTTCTGTCAAGTTTCTCTTATGTTTCTGTCAAGTTTCTCTTATGCTTCTGTCAAGTTTCTGTCAAGTTTCTCTTATGCTTCTGTCAAGTTTCTCTTATGCTTCTGTCAAGTTTCTCTTATGCTTCTGTCAAGTTTCTCTTATGCTTCTGTCAAGTTTCTCTTATGTTTCTGTCAAGTTTCTGTCAAGTTTCTCTTCTGCTTCTGTCAAGTTTCTGTCAAGTTTCTGTTATGCTTCTGTCAAGTTTCTCCTATGCTTCTGTCAAGTTTCTCTTCTGCTTCTGTCAAGTTTCTCTTATGTTTCTGTCAAGTTTCTGTCAAGTTTCTCTTCTGCTTCTGTCAAGTTTCTGTTATGCTTCTGTCCAGTTTCTCTTATGCTTCTGTCAAGTTTACAGCACCATCGAGCCTGACACTGTTTCCCTCACAGTTCTAAACTGTAACAAATACATACACACAAATGTACTCCACTGGTACTAATTAACAGCAAGAAGCAGCTAATAAGTATTTCATAACTCCTGAGTTCCCTCAATGACATCATCATGTGCCTCAGGCAGTCACATGATCACTGATATCGGTGATATCTGATCCAGCTCCTGGAGTCTGTTTCAGGCCGATATCAGTATTGCATCTCTATTTAAAAAAATACTACAGTAAAACTTCTCAAACTAACATCAACAGGATTCTGTGAGTAAAACGGGAAGAAGAGGAAAAATCAGCACCTTGTGGGATTATGGAGAATGACACTAGATGAATAATCCCCCCGGGGAACTTCTACCACCACATTTATGGCTGAGCCCTAACTGACGGGGGAACCTCAGGGGAACCTTGAGGGAACGTTCCAGAGGTGTTGCCAGATGCTTTAACCGCGCAGTTTGGTCAAATATTACAACACAACAAACATGTTCTAAACTGCCCGAGCGCTGCTCTAACACCCCCGGGAGAGAGAACCTCCTCACACCAGACCTCTGCTTAGTAGAAGGAGATAGGGTCTACAGGTGTGTGTGTGTGTGTGTGTGTGTGTGTGTGTGTGTGTCTGAGTGAGTGAGTGAGTGAGAGAGAGAGAGAGAGAGAGAGAGAGAGAGAGAGAGAGAGAGAGGACTTTAAATCCAGTGACAGACCTCAGTATGAAGGTGCACACACACCTCGACTTCAGAATAAATGTACAGGATCTTCACTTTCTTGACTGAAACCCGAAGTGTTCCGAAACCTGCCGAGGTTCCGTCTCAAATCAGCACGTCTCTAATTGAGGGCGCATCTGTCCGTGCCAGCAGCAGCTGGATAATCCCGAGGCCTAACATCATTACCTCGCCGCGGGATCAATGGGAGTGAAGGGCTCGTCTCTCCCTCCGCTCCGCCGCTTCACTTCATTCTTCCTCCTTCGGCTCCCGAGCGACTTTGGTCTTTGCGGAAAGTTTGTAGGAGACGCCGCATGTCCGCAAGTTTCCACACACACGCAAAAAACAAAAAACAAAAAAAAAAGAACCAGACCCTCCTTCCTCCAGTCAGCGCGTCCACACTCCTCCTGAGACCGCGACCACGGTCGAGCCACAAGCAGTGACACCGGCACGCTTCCGGTCCAAGCTGTCAAAGTAAAACACCCACTTCTCATAAACGAAGCACAGACTGAGGAGTGATTATTTTAACCTGCTTTACTACAGAGTTACTTTTTTTTACGAGCAAAGAAGAAGAAGTTGATGGATCGATTCCAGTATGAAAATAAGTAACCACTGCCGATGACGAGCATCCATAATTGTTAGCGTCCATTGCATTCAATGCCGAAAAACTGGGCCTCGTTTCACTAAATTAACTAAAAACGAATGTTTCTACATCTCTAGACTTTCGTAGTTGATCTCAAACAGTTAACATTTTAAGACTTAAATGGCATCTAAAAATACATTTTTATTCTCATAATTAAACATCAATTTAAAAAAAGGCCCTGAATTCAGTGGCTATGACTCACAAACTACATGTGGCTTGAAAAGGGACGTTAGCTAGCTTAAACAAAACAAGCTAGTTGGCATTCGACTAAACATGCTTACCAGCGTACAGGTAATGTAATGACCAGCTTCTACGTAGGTTTTCTTTGAGTTGCCAGTAAATTTAGTAATAATAAATACAACCCTATAATTCCAGTTTGGGTAGTCATTTTACTGCCAAGTGATCACTAACGCGCTTTCAGTTTTATTTTGAAAGCTGACTTCATGTACATCCTGTTTCCTGGACTCTATGTGGGAGACTTGACCCGGGAGGAGGGAGTAAAAAAGGCGATAAAGGAGTTATTCTTTGACACTTCTGAAGTAGCGGTCATGTACGTCACCTTACTGATGTGGTGGGTTTTTATCTCTTTGGTTTTCTTCTCAAATTCATTCATTTAATTCTGTTCGTGTCGCCGGAATCACGGAGCCGTGCTCCGGTTGTGGTGTTTCCACGGTAACAACATCAGCCGAGTGTGAGTGCGGAGCAGCCAGCTGGCGCTCCCGCAGAACCAGGAATTTCACTCCGAGTGAGAGATCCAGATAAGCGGGGAGAGATCGGAAATGAGTCCGATTCATTAGGAGAGACGGAGGCAGCACGTGGAGCCGCGCCGTGGGGGGACCGTGACTCAGGAAGAGGAGAAGCACGGAACCATCAAGAGTCAATCATGTAAAATCATTTTAAAAAGTGAGGGGTCGCAACACTTGTGAGCTGCCAAAAGTAGAAGTAGAGGAAAAAGCACATTTACACAACAATGAATAATACTGTATAGATTCATACTGGGCCGATATATATCCATACTGGGCCGATATAGATTCATACTGGGCCGATATATATCCATACTGGGCCGATATAGATTCATACTGGGCCGATATAGATTCATACTGGGCCGATATATATCCATACTGGGCCGATATATATCCATACTGGGCCGATACATATTTATACTGGGCCGATACATTCATACTGGGCCAATATATTCATACTGGGCCAATATATTCATACTGGGCCGATATATATCCATACTGGGCCGATACATTCATACTGGGCCGATATATTCATACTGGGCCGATATAGATTCATACTGGGCCGATATATATCCTTACTGGGCCGATACATATTTATACTGGGCCGATATATTCATACTGGGCCAATATATTCATACTGGGCCGATATATATTCATACTGGGCCGATATATATCCATACTGGGCCGATATATATCCATACTGGGCCGATATAGATTCATACTGGGCCGATATAGATTCATACTGGGCCGATATAGATTCATACTGGGCCGATATATATCCATACTGGGCCGATATAGATTCATACTGGGCCGATATAGATTCATACTGGGCCGATATATATCCATACTGGGCCGATATAGATTCATACTGGGCCGATATATATCCATACTGGGCCGATATAGATTCATACTGGGCCGATATAGATTCATACTGGGCCGATACATATTTATACTGGGCCGATATATTCATACTGGGCCAATATATTCATACTGGGCCGATATAGATTCATACTGGGACGATACATATTTATACTGGGCCGATATATTCATACTGGGCCAATATATTCATACTGGGCCGATATATATCCATACTGGGCCGATACATATTTATACTGGGCCGATACATATTCATACTGGGCCGATACATATTCATACTGGGCCGATACATATTCATACTGGGCTGATATATATTTATACTGGGCCATACATATTCGTACTGGGCCGATATATATTCATACTGGGCCGATATATTTTTATACTGGGCCAATATACTGGGCCGATATATATTTATACTGGGCCGATACATATTCATACTGGGCCGATATATATTCATACTGGGCCAATATACTGGGCCGATATATTTTTATACTGGGCCAATATACTGGGCCGATATATATTTATACTGGGCCAATATACTGGGCCGATATATATTTATACTGGGCCAATATACTGGGCCGATATATATTTATACTGGGCCAATATACTGGGTCGATATATATTTATACTGGGCCAATATACTGGGTCGATATATATTTATACTGGGCCAATATACTGGGTCGATATATATTTATACTGGGCCAATATACTGGGTCGATATATATTTATTCTGGGCCAATATATTGGGTTGATATACTGTATATTTATACTGGGCCAATATACTGGGCCGATGTATATTTATACTTGGCCAATATACTGGGCCGATGTATATTTATACTGGGCCAATATACTGGGTCGATATATATTTATACTGGGCCAATATACTGGGTCGATATATATTTATACTGGGCCAATATACTGGGCCGATATATTTTTATACTGGGCCAATATACTGGGTCGATATATATTTATACTGGGCCAATATACTGGGTCGATATATATTTATATTGGGCCGATATATATTTATACTGGGCCAATATACTGGGTCGATATATATTTATACTGGGCCAATATACTGGGTCGATATATATTTATACTGGGCCAATATACTGGGTCGATATATATTTATACTGGGCACCGTCGACGCCGACATCAGGAAGCGTCAGCTGAAGTCTGGTGTCAGCAGAAATTCCAAAGCTGTGCTTCACTGTTACGGTGTTGCATCACGGGATTGTACAGCCTGGAGGGGACGTGGAGAAGAGGACATCATAACTCAGAATACTACACAAAGTACTGGTAATGTAGTATTATTGCTGCAACCGCTGAAGGGGGAAATGGGAGAAACAGCCTGCTCGTGGTATTTATTTGCCTCGGGCGGTGCTGGTCACCCAGGGCCACAACCAACACGGCATCTGAGTGGTGGATAATTTATAGGTACAGCGGAGCAGAGCAGAGCGGCAGGCCAGAGAGCTTGAAGTTTAATCATCTGGTCCCCTGTTTGTCTTGGACGTGGTCGGGTGCTGGAAGGAGCTCCTCGAGGAACTCCTAAACCCACCTGGCCCCCCGCCCTGGGGGGAAGGTAGAGTTGGACGACACGGGAAGTCCTGGAGGAGACTCTCATATCAGTGAGAAGCAGAGTAACTGGAATCAAAGGTGTTACACGTTTTATCTGTTGGCACGTTGGTTTGAGGGATTAGTGATGATGCAGCCAGCCTCAGGAACCAATCCCGTCGTTTGTACCTGGATGATGGATGGATGGATGATGGATCACCCTCATTACTGACCTGTAAATGAAGCAGACAGACAGACAGACGTAAAACCACTGCTGACATGCTGCTAGGACTTCTTCTCTAATCTGCTTCTCCTGAGTCGTATTATTCCAAACATTTTTCACTTTATTTGAATAATGCAAACACTCTGGACTCCATAACTGTGCTGGAGCGCCGCCCTGACCAGCGCTACAAACCTCTCCAAGTTTCCAACAAACATGTTGAAAGAGCTGGTGTGTGATTTATTAAAGCCGGATTCACTGGCAGTGAGGAACTCCAGGAGGAACGCTGCCAGATCTTGTAGCTCTTTTAGAGGAGGAGCATTTGTTCAACCACACCAAATCTACAATTTTAGCCTTTAAATGTCTTTTTTTTCCTCTACAAAAGCAAGTCACTGAAGTGCCTTCGCTGTGAGAACTGTTTGGTGTTGAATCCTTGTCACGGGCTTTCAAGGAATGTCTTCACGGTGGCTGTGGATGAGCGTGTTTGTTTTGGTTTGGACGTCTCATGTTTTGCCAAACCTTCAGAAAAGAGCAGAGCAGATTCAGCTCGTTGCGCCACTCCAAACGTGCAGCATGTGTTTCCTTTCATGTTCACGACAGCAAGTGTCCTTGTTTGACTGAATGTTCTGATTAGACATTTGATTTTATTCAGTCGGAGCTGGTTCCCTTTTTCCTCCGTGTCATCACTCTTGTTGGTGCTACTCTCCTCTTGTGTTACGCCACCGGCGTCAAGTTCTTCGCCACATTCGAGGTGTCTCGTCATACGATACCTGCTGAAAATATCTCAATAAGGATACTAGAACACCAAAACCAGGAGGAGAAGACGGCAGTCCTACTATAAATTGATGAGATACGCGTTTCCGTATCTTCATACGTTCCTTCATTTCTTCCTTCTCATCTCAGCGCCTCCAGATGAGGCGACTCCTGCTCTTCTCCAGATGTTCCACTTGCTCCCAGCCTGACGTTCTCCATTGCTGCTCTCTCCTCAGGTCCTGAAATGCTGGTCATGGCCGGGAGAACGGCACAGAACACAAGGGGCTGTAAAGGGTTTCTTCGGGAGTGGGGCTGGTACCTGAGAAGCTCCTCTGGGTCCATCTAGGGAGCTGCTCCACACATCCAGCCGCTCCATGTGGCCAGGCAGAGGGAAGGGAGGGTCCCCTGCTGGAAGTGCCACCTCCAACACCCTGGATCACACACCAAGAGGCCTGTAGTACCAGTTTGATCTTTATGAACTCATTCAGACATTTTTAATCATTTTAAACTCAGACAAAAAGTATATTTTAATGATGAAAAAAGTATTTTAAAGTATTTTGCTCTTTTGGACTTGACAAAACAAGGGTTTGGATGGAGTCTTGCTCTTGACACTGTGACGCTAATACAGTTAGCTTGTCGTGTAGCCTGAGGTTCTGTACCTCGGACCGTCCCAGGATGGACTCACTCTTCCGGACTCTGGTTTGGACCAGCTCTGTTCTGTAACTTTTTATTATTTATTTGTGTATTTATATGAATAGATTTTGTCAAAGTGAGGATGTAAATGAGCATTTATGCTCCAATCTGACACGTTTACATCTGTTACTTGTGTGATCGGTGCGTTTGACAGAATCAATTATTGAATAAAATTAAAATATTGACAAATAATTCGCTTACAATATAAATAATATACATATTCCCATTGTTAATAATAGTATTAATACACCGAAATGCATCACAAGCAGGGAATAGTCCAAGGGTGCTTCTCGCTGGAATACTCCATTTCCCATGCTGCCTTTCGAGGGGGGGCGTCGTCAGCCCAGTCATGGACGCACGCTGAATAGCGAGCATGTACTGATGTGTGAATAAGTCCTTAATAATATTTCACTTTTGTCCTCCTTCCCCAGTCGTGTCTGTCGGTGCCCGGCGGGACAACATGGCCTCGGAGGAAGACGACGCGCTGCTCTTCCTTATCTTCCAGCACCTGAAGGTGAACGGCTACCGGAGAGCTGCGAAGGTGCTGGAAAAGCACGTAACCCAGGTAAGAAGTTCGGTGCGTTTATTCCTCATCTCAGCCTGCTTCCCTCTCTCTCTCTCTCTCTCTCTCTGTGTGTGTGTGTGTGTGTGTGTGTGTGTGTGTGTGTGTGTGTGTGTGTGTGTGTGTGTGTGTGTGTGTCGGTCCGGTTCATTCCCGTGCTGCTCCATCTCGGTGGCTCGTGAGCCGTTCACGTTATATAAGTGAATAAATTAAATATAAATCCGTGTTGGAGGCTGCGGGTCAAGCGTGTTAGTGCGGGAGCACATGGCTGCGTGTCCGGGCCTCCTGCGTGGAAAGGAACATTATGTTACAGGAGGCGCGTGAGCATGCGAACACACGCCCGCTGCCGCGCGCGCACGCACGCACGCACCCTCCCTCCACGCGCACCCGCCTCGGGTTCAGAGATTTAAAATTCGAAGTCCGAATTAAAGAGCTCCATAAACGACGAGCAATGTTTGGTGGAACAGCAAAATAAAGGAGACACTTCAGCGTCTTTTCATGGTTACCAAAGAGATCTCACCGGCACCTGCAAATATTGGAATTTGTCTCAGAGGTTTCAGGAGTTTCTCATGATCCATCGGTTCTGTCTGGCTCATCTTCTGCTGTTGTGATGAACAAACAATGCAGGAAGAAGATGACGTGCAGCTCCGGTCTGCTTGTGGTGTGCAGGTTGCTTCCCGGATGCGTGTCTGTTTATATCTTATCATATTTTATATGATGAGGAACCTGTGTTTGGATTTAATATCAATCCTTTTTTCCAGTTTTCCTTGAAATGAGAGAAGTCTCCTTGTTGTCCGTTCACACTTTCAGCAGTAAACTAACTTTATTTTTCTTCCTCTCTCTCTTTTTGTTTTTGTGATTTTCTCGTGCTTCTAAATGTGTCTGTTGTGGGACAGTTTGAGGTGTCACGCTCGTTGGTTAAAAATATGCTGACAAGAGTTTTAAGTTCGACCACATGCGGATGAAAATGTCCCCGGCCAGTGTCACAGTTTAGTCGTAGGAGGTCACGGAGGACGCGTGATCCCTCACTCTGTCAGTCCTGCATGTTCCTGCATGTGGATTCATTTCCGGTAGCGTGCTGCATCAAAGCGCACGACCGGAAAGCTCCCTATCCCCCGTTTTCCCTTGGAATGTGTGTCTAGAGCAGTGGATCCCTGTCTTGAACCCCCTGAAAGATTCATGGTCCTACTTTGGGCCTCCTCCTCATGATCAAGCCTGACAAGATGTGCCAGGTTTGAAAGAGGTTCTAAAAAGGACGTCTAGCAAACAAAAGCTGGCCTGTTACATTGAGACTTTATTATGATTAACATTTTTTACATCAACATTATTTACTTTTAGTCGTCCTCTAATTCATCCAAAAAAACAATGATGCACACCAGTTATGCCACAATAAGAGCGACTTCTTATTGATTTATCCAGACTGGGGAACTTGACATTAGCTGCCTTAGCTGCACCACTGGCCTGGCTAACTCCACTAGCAGCTAGGCTAACTCCATTAGTGGCTACGCTAACTTTACCAGTGGCAAGGCTAGCTCTAAAAGTGGCTAGGCTAACTCCACAAGTGGCTCGACTTACTCCATAAGTAGCTAGACTAACTCAACCCCTAGCTAAGCTAACTCCACCACTGGCTAGGCTAACTCCACCACTGGCTAGGCTAACTCCACCACTGGCTAGGCTAACTCCACCACTGGCTAGGCTAACTCCACCACTGGCTAGGCTTGTCAGACCTTCACTGGATTGTTGTGACAGTCGGCTCTTCAGCCGCTGCGCTGCGTCCTCTGACGGTGTCCGCGCCTCCTGAGTCACTGAGTTTGACAAACATAAAACACTTGTTTATTTCTGATCGAGGATTTGTAAAAAGTGTGTGCTTCAGTCTGGGAATCCAAGGGTAGGAGGAATGTTCTCCAGCCACGCGGTCGTAGATTCAACCCGAATGGAGGAAGTTGAATGTGTTAAAATGTGCTTTATTGATCAATTTTCCGCTCATTTTTAAAGGAATTACTGTGGCTCCTGCAATGCGATCATCATCTGACTGCGTGAATGCGTTTGTGTTTGTAGGTGGAAACGCCGAAGGAGAGTTCGAACCTGCACGACATCTACACAGGCTGGATGAAGTAAGTCCTCCCCCTCGCCGCTGGTGGAGGGGTTCAGCTGGACGTGGGCCAACTATGATTATGAAGAAGCTTGTATTTACCCCAAATTAGTGAGCGTTAGAGTTTCAGTCCTCTCATCCCGTTTACTTCTCATCCTTACCTCTGTCAGACGGTTTATTTACACGCTTGTGTGTCAGCCGGGTCACACAGAAACTACTGGACCGACTCCAGTGGAACCGTTCCGGGATTAACCCATTAATGCCAGGTTCAGATCTGCACCGGAGGCTGAGCTTTTTGGTGAAACTTTTCTGTTTTCCCAGGAAATATTCCAGAAGAATTCAGGCGTTTTTACAGTGGTAGTTTGAGTTTATTTGGAGATCATTTTTGGTAGCACGGTTGATTTTTGGAGACAGACACGCCACCGGAGTGAGCCGGTTCAGGTGTGGTTCAGGTCAAAGCTCTCTGCCATATTTGAAATATGAAATGCAAATGTGCAGCACACCTGACCAGAGGAAACACCTGCTCAGACTCACCGAGCAGCCAAAACCTTCCTGTGGAGGATAAAACAAGCTGAGGGAGACCCACCAGGTTCTGTTCCTACTGAGTCTGTTTGAGGGAGGCCGTGATCTGGTGTGACGGTCGTTGTCGGATTTGCTTTTTGGGGGGTCAGTTTCTCATATGTTCTCATGGTCAAAGTATTTGCTTCAGCTATCAGTGAGACCCAATAGAGTTCACCAGCACCGCTAACTGCAGCCTTTAGAGCTGAGTCTGGATCCTCCATCAGAACCCTCGACGGCAACGTGGAACCAGGGCTGGATGAAGGATCCAGACTGAGTTTGTTCCTCCTCCTCCTCCTCCTCCTCTTCATCATCATCATCACTGGATATTATGACTTTGCATTTTGGAATGATGATGGCTCAGCAGTTCGCTCAGTCCTCAGACACGCAGCTTAAAGGGATCTGAACAGGATGCAGCTCATTGTGTGTGTGTGTGTGTGAGAGAGATTGTGAGAGACTGCCTGGCTTTCTGCCCGGTGCATTCTGGGACCTGCTTCAAATCCCTGCCACCCTGAAAAGGATTAAATGTGCAGCTGATGAATGAATGAATTGATGACATTACCTCATGGGCTTGATTTACCACAATTAATATTACACGAAAATAATCTGGTCAGTGAAAATGTGACGCGTTGACCCCGATATTAGACAGTCTTGATCATAAGCACCTGTGTGTGTGTGTGTGTGTGTGTGTGTGTGTGTGTGTGTGTGTGTGTGTGTGTGTGTGTGTGTGTGTGTGTTCTGGAAAACACATGACAGGGAGTTTCCTCAGGACACAGGTGGACTAGAGAAGCTGCTTTTGTATCATTTTGAGATATTTTCTCCACCAAATTTGATTTCTTCTGGAAATCCTCAAAATTACAATCTTCCTCTGCCTCACTGATAAATAAACACAAATAAATGGATACATATTCGTCATTTATTATGCTGTCTTTTTCAGCTCCATCGGCCTCAAGTATTGTAGTTCATTTGTATGCAATACGCACATCAAGAATGGCTGAATCATGATCCTGCTGAGCAGTTTTAGGAGTTGTACTGTTATTAGCCTTCCAACGGCTAAATTATGCTCGCAGGTACACTCAGAAGTTGGGCACAGAGAATCTTTCCACTCCCAGCAGATGAATGTGAAAACTCTTCTGTCAAATTCTATCAACGTCGTTCTGCACGGTGGAGCTCACGCACCCGACCGCAGGATGGAGAGGACTGGAGGGGGTCATAAAGTCTCAGACTTGTGTTGTGTGCTCAAGACTTCATGTCAGAGTTGCTCCAGAACTCACCGTATGTGTCCACGAGGTCTGACAAATACATCGGACGCATTCCTTCCCAACTATTCAATTTGTTTTGGTTCCTATCAATCATTTTGACCTAAACACATGGAAAAGTAGAGCCCAGGCTGAAAAATACCTGAATTTTCTAAAGCAACATGCCAAAAATTTGGGAAACGTACACATTGTCCATTGTCCTCAGAGCCGGACAAGATGATTGATGCACCCCCCTCTTCTGTGCTGCGTTAGGGTGCTGTGACCCACGCTAGTTAGCTTAGCACAATGACTGGTAGTGGGTGGGAAGTGTTAGCATACCCTCTTAAAAAGCCATCAAATAGATCAGGGTCTCGGTTTGTTAAAGAACTAATCCTCTGCATCCTCTCTGACAAAGTCAGCCATGATGTGGTTGGTTTATTCTAAAGTTTTGAGGTTCTGCGTCATATCACTGCGCCCAGGCAGGAAAGTAGTGCCGCCTATGTCTCTGATTCTGAAAGTGGAATGTTTTCTACTTCTAAGTTCATAGCGAGTGTTTTGCTCAACCGTACTTCTATTAATGAAGACAAATGATGATGGAGGTTGTATGCTAGCGTTCAGTGTGCTAAGCTAACCAGCAGGTCTCTTTGGGCCTCAGCTTTCAGGAAGAGCATCTGTCTTCTTTTCCGCTCTGGAAAATAACCATATTTCCTCTGTGTGTGTGTGTGCGTGCGTGCGTGCGTGCGTGTGTGAGAAGGCTGTGCTCGCTCGCCCAGCATGCCAAGCAGGAGGCAGAGGATGCCACCAGTTTCAAGAAGCAGGGCATCAAACCAGAACCCGCCACCAGCGAGGAAGACGACGATGCGGTCAGGAAACTCGCCTGCAACTCGGAGGACCACGTGGATGCCAAACCTCCGCTGGGTGAGTTCTCCTCCCTGACTGCTGGATCTGGTCCTTAAATGGGGAGGCATAGATGTACTTGATGTGATGACGTCACGTATAGTTTTGTTCCTTTTGTACTAACTGATATTAACCATCATATCCATGGGCTCCTCTGCTTCAGAGCCCATGACAGATGTTGGTGAGTCACCTCATGCCGACGTCTCTGAGCAGCTGCTGGATCCTGCAACTAAAACAAAAAACTTGGACAACAAGAGCTGCGACTCATCTGGCAGTGCAGCAGAAAAAGAAGAGGAGGAGGAGGAAGGGGTGGAGGAAGAGGAGGAGGGAGAGGGGGAAGAAGATGAGGAGGGGGGAGAGGAGGAGGAGGAGGGGGAGGGAACCAAATCCCAGCAAGAGGTGAGGAGACGCCACATAAACACAATATAACACTCACGCCGAACTTTGGATCATGAATTCTTTTTGCCCTGATAATCACAAAGATCCAACATTCCCACCTTGGATGCCATCGCCTTAGCATCTACCGTAATGATCAGAATACAAGTGCACACCAAATTACACGGGTACCTATTTCACTCTGCCTACAGAGACGTGCACAATGAGTGTAAAGCCTGGAAACGGTGGAGAGAATGTCAGTCTTACCAGCTTTGCCTCAACCTGAAGCTCAGCTAAGAGCAACTTTGCCGCCAGGTGGTTGTTTTTAATTCAATGTTAACACTTTGATCTTTATCTCTGTATTCATGTTCTCATTTTGTCTGATTTTGAAAGCTGATTGCATAAACCTGAAGTACGAGTGCGATTTAAATATCACACTCCAGGATCTCAAACTAAGCAGACGTATTCCTGAACATTTAACAGCAGTGAGAAACCACAAACACACACACACACACACACACACACACACACACACACACACTCACACATTCTCTCGCTCACATAACTGCGGTCCAGTCACTGTGATAATGTGTGTGTAGATGGACAGTAGCTGCAGTGTTGTTTTTATGTCTCTGAAATACTCACAGACACATTTCGTACCTACGTATCTGCCGTGTATCTGCTGGTTTGTGTTACTTTGCTCTGTTGTTGTTTCAAGTGAGTGAATATCCGAGTCTTGTCTGGTCTTTTATGTCGGACCAGTGATGCAGAAGACGATGTTGTTTGGACAGAAACTTTGTGTTTGACAGGACGATAATCTTCCGAGACGAATCGCGTGTGTTAAAATCCGGGCATCCTGTTTTCTCTCTTTTGTGTCTGACAGCAGAAGAGTTTTACTTTTTACAGATTTATATCTCAGAGTAGCACAATCCTGCGCTGATTTATTACAGAGCAGAGATGTTTCTGCTGGACGTGATTAAAAGCAGACGTTTACGTTTTTGTTCTCCTGCTTCCAGATAATAAAAGTCGACCTGGCCGGCGTGCACAGGACGTGATTATTACAGTCTGCCAAGTATATTTAGACATCATCTGTTTTAAAGCGGTTTGTGGGAAACCATTCTGTTGCCCATTGATTCCTCGCTTCACTCTTAGCGGGTGGTATTAGGTCGGCTCACGCCACTGAACAAGCTGCATCATTTTCATGAACACACTCTGCAGCTGATTTTCTTTACACCAAAACCTGCAGCTGTATTACTAACAAGCCCCTCAAGTATGTGCCCCTCAAGGCTTTTGTCCAAAAAAAAAAATCATTTCTGTTTTATCACCGCCGCCAAGGTCATGGTTTTGGCGGTATTTGTTTGACTGTCAGCAGAACTACGCAAAACTATGAGGTAGACTTCCACCAAATTTGGTGGAGACGTGTAGAATGAGCTGAAGAAGAAACCATTACATTTTGAGGCAGATGAGTCGCAGTGCCACCTGGTGGCAGCAGGAAAAGTCTGATTTGGTTTTTTCTTATTCATATCTGGAAGTATTTCTCCTGGGTGGCTCGACCAGATCATCTCAAACGTGGTCAGGAACATCATGAGAACCTGGCGTTGCCATGGCGAGGTGAGGTGTGTGTTCTCTAGCGCCACCTAGCGAATACAGGAAGTGACGTGTGCTCCACAGCGCATGTTTGACTCTGGTCCTTCCTGTAATATCCAGATATTATCATTTGTCGCCTCCTTCCCACTTGGACACGCGGGGGTGCGTGAGACCCGTCGCTGCTTGCAGTTGCAGTTAAGACCTGAGCAAGAACGTGCCAGCAGCCCAAGGTTTGTCCTGGGAGGGATGTCAGGTCTCAGATAAAGTTCTACATCTGTGGATCATTTCTCTTGGGTTTTTCAGGAGAGCGATGGGCTTAGAGCTGCCACAGACAGGCTGGGTATCCAGAAAGTATTATTAGTTCTGATCTTTTCTTGGGATTTGTTTGCTCTGAGAAAACTTGAGATGTTTCTGTTCCAATTCCACTTCAGTTAGCAGTAAAAAGATGCTGAAACTTATTTAATTGGGTCTCATTTGGCTAAGAAAAGAGGAAAGTTGTTAGCCATGCTTGCTGTTTTACACTGCCTGCTTGTGTTTTGCAGTCAGCTCCAGCTGAAGTCTCGGTTGAGGGACTTAATGGAGCAGAAAGCTCCAGCTCCGACTCCGAGGAGGTGGCTGAACCCGCCGTGAGCACCCGTGGCCAAGCTGCCTCTGATCAGATCTCTGACCAGCCGGAGGCTCCAGATCCAGCCGGGATCAGTTTGACTGAGCCAAAGCAGGTTAGTGACCTGAGGGGGAATCCTGGCCGTGCGGCGGTGAGCTCCTCCCCCCAGAACATGAAAACTGGAACACAATCTTTACGTTGTAACATTTTTTCATATGCAGGTGTCATATGGCTTTAATTATCAGAGTGGGATGCTGCTGCTGTCTCTGCTCGTCATTCACCCGACGTCTTTTTGCTCGACAGCAAATTTTCTAGTATGTTCTCCAGCGGACTGCTCTTCATGTGATCAGATATGGAACTCTGGTTTCAAATCTATAAAAACAGAAGTAATTGGTGATTGCTGGCGCTGCGAGCCTCTTTCCCCTCACACATCTGAAACTCATTTTGTCGAGGATCAACGCTGGCTGGTTCAGATTGTTTGTGCACTTTAGCTTCCAGGAGGCAACTAGCAAACAGGGTCAGGCTCTACCCCTCGTAGCATGTCAGCGTGCTGGTTGTTATCTGCTGGCTTCAGGAGCTAAATAAGCTGCTGCACCACAGTTGAGCATTCAAACCACCGAAAACTGAGGGCAGAGTCAAACACAGGGAGGCAAACCCAGAGCTCAAGCACCAACCAGGGTTTTGTCTGTCTTTAGCATGAAGGTGCAGGAGGAGCATCGCCATAGATGAGCAGCGTCCTCACTCGTTGGAAAATACTGTTTTCAGAATGGCAACAGAGAGGTTTTGTGTGTTTGTTTTCAGAGTAGCACTGACGAGCAGATCAGCGCTTCGACGTTACCCATCGTTGTTGCGTTTCTGAGGGTGGAACCATGAAACTGCATGAAATGATAAAAGGCTGCATCTGTATTGTGTTCTTCATGCTCAGAATATTAGATCATTAATAGATCTACAAAAATTGTTATCATGACAGCATACTGGACCCAGGACTGACGACTGGAAACGAGTGAGCTAAATGCTGTCCCGTCCGGTAGTCGTAGCTGTTGTAGCTTGTTCCTCCTGGCCGTGTGTCGGCCCTCTGCTCCGTAGAGCCCCTTGTAAAACCTGCAATATCAATGAAGTTGTTATTATTATTATTAGAGTACCATAAGCAACACATTTAGATGGAATTTGTTGAGTGCAACTTTTCATCACTTTCAAAGAGCATCAGACAAATCAGGAGAGATAAAGACACTGATTGTGCTGCAGGAGTTCCTTGGTGATCTGCGTCGGTTGCAGAGCTTCTGCTGCTCAGAAGAATTCGTACCTTTCCAGCTTTGCTTTTGTCCCCTGAACCCAACAAAGCCCCAGCGATGCCACCTCAGTGTGTGATTCTTAGATAGCACGCCGACGTTCTGAAATCAGAGGTGTGACGTCTAACACAGCAGTGTCGGCGTCTCGTGTGGCGCTGCCGTCCCACCGCGCTGGCTGGGACTCCCCAGTGTGTCTGAAGGAAGAAAGCTTCTTCCTTTGTCGCAGCTGAGTTGTATTTTAATGGTACGTCAACATTTAAGAGCTGATCTCCGCGTATGTGTAAGACCTGGCAGCGAATGCGAGGTCTTCATCTCTGGTTTTTTTGCCTCCTCCAGGAGTCAGAAGCTGCCACAGAGGCGTCAGACATCACCGATGAGAAATCTGCATCAGAGGAGGCAGCTGTCAATCAAACAGAGGCTGCGTCTCCCACAAAAGTGTCCGGCGACTGCGCCGAACACGAGGAGGTGCAGTGTGGAGTGTGGCTGGGGGCAGTTGTAGTTTCAGTAAGAGGGCAGAAGTATTATTGCATCACTGGAGATAAGTGGCGTGTTCTTCTTCTACTCGTTCTCGTCGCCGTTTCGTACCTGAAGAGATGCCACTCACGGTGTGTTTTTACCGACCGCGTCTGGTGTCAGAGACTGTTGTTGACTTGTCGTCTCCCCCTGCAGAAGACTCGCCAGGCTGAGCCCGCCGCCGCGTCCCCGACAGCTCAGGAGACCAATGACCAGCCGGCGGAGGGCGAAGCCCCGCCCCCTGCAGGTATGAAGGACCAATCTTTGTGTGGTTCTTTACATGTTATGTATGGCATCTTTCCTGACTCTTTGTCACTGCACTGACAAGACTCACAAGGTGTTGTGAAGAAGCTGCCGCGAGGCCTCGAGCAGGTTTGAAGTGGCTGCAGATGAAAGCTCCCAGTAAAGTTGTGTCTCGCAGTGGGACATTAAAAGAAAGCTGCACATGAAGGTTTATAAGTTTGGAAGACGTGAATGCCTTTAATCACACAACTCTGAATAAAAACGTCTGAAGCGTGAATGTAGGGGGCAGCAGATCCTGCAAATTCCTGGAATCTGCAGGCCAGAATCACCAGATTTAGAGAGACGAACATCCAAACCTACATGGCAGCTTCCGGACAAATACACTGAAACTCTTTTTTGCAAGCCAGTGACCAAACAAGAGTCTCCAAGTCTTTAAATGTGGTTTTCTCATTTCATTTCAAAGAGGACAAAATGGACTTTAAGACATAAAGAATGTGATAGCAGTACAGAGGGCAAAAATAAATAAAACCCAGTTGAAGTTATTTACTGAAGCACAACTTCAAGTTATCCAACATGACTCCAGTAACTTGTGGTAGGCCTGGATTGTGTTGCTGGATCAAACCAGTGGGGTTTTATGATTTCTGCATCATGGAAAACAGGGACAGAATCTTGGAATTTGAGCATGAAAATGTTGAAACAGGGAAAAAAAAAATTTGCTGAACATCGTGGAATGTGTTGAAAATGTGGATGCAATTTACGGCGGACACGCTCAACTTCTGTGGCTTCCTGACCATCCTGGTCGTACCAGGTTCTGGTTGCCATAGGAACCCTTTCCATGACCACATGTGCTTCACTCATAAAAGGCCAGTTCAGTAAAGATAAAGTGTTGGTACCTGAGAGATCCGCTGGGTCGCCTGCTAGGATCGCTCCTCCTTTAACTCAGGAAACATTTGTTTCTGGAGTACAAACAGACATTCTTCCTTTTTCTTGGCAGCACTTTGTTTCTTTGAACTTAAGGATCATTTGAGGGGTTCTTGCCAAAGCCCTGGGAAGTAGAACCGCCTGGGAGTTTTCCACCACGTCACTGTCCTGTTACGCTTGTCAGAGCCGGTGGAGAAAAGTGAAGTGATGGCGATGAGCATCTGGGGCGAAATCCCTCTTTTCTATTATTATCTAGTATTTGACATTGAGTCTCCACAGAAATTTGTGATGGCTTTAAAAACATCAACAACAACAAAAACCAACAACTGAGCAATGTGAAGGTGACTGGTATGAAGTCCAGTACTGCAGTGCAAAGTTGAGGCTTGAAGTCTGAGGTGGAGGTGGTTAATGGTGCAGGACTGGGCTGTAGTTGAGTTCCTATGTCATGGTCAGAATATTTCCCTGCTCCGGTGAAATGAAGACACATTTCTGGGACATAAAATACCCCGGTTGTAGTTATTTTGATGCAGTGGTCAGCTTCAGAAGTAAAGGGGGCACGTGTGGCTGGGGGGGGGGGGGGGGGGGGGGTCTAGTTGCCAGTTGGTTCCTCCACAGGTGTTTTGAAGACTCCTTCCAGTTTCTGATGCCTGAATATGAATGAATGTGTGAATGAACTGGATGAAAGCGCATGCTAGCACCTGCTGAGGGTATGAGTGCAGGTTCTGGTGAACCTGTTGGTTCGGTTCCAGAACAGCTGATGGGAGTTAGTGCACATTCCTGGAGCGGTGCAAAGGGTCAAGACGCTCGCACAGCCAAGTTTTATTCGTTGTCAGCCATTAATTCATTAACTCTTCAACAGAGGTGGCGCGAATGGACACAAACGTTGGTCGGCAGGTGTGTTCAAAGAGGGTGAGGACGTCGGCCATTTTCACAGGTGTAGTGAAGGGTGTGGTGTCAGGAGAGGAGGAGGAAGAGGAGACGAAAACAGATGTTGAAAACTATAGTTGAGAGAAACAGAGAGGAATGTAAGGTGAACATCTGAGGTAGTATAATGTAGTAATGCCATGCAGTAACTGGAGGTACATCTACATCGTCAGACATCTGTTTGCATCTTTGTGCCGTAAGTTTGTCTCAGCTACTTCTGGGAAAAGTAACCAAGTAACCTGCAGCTGCACCCGGATCCTGCTCTTTCAGAAAAGTTAACTTTTAAAATCCAACATTCTCGGAATTCTCTTCTATCTGAGAGTCCATGAGGCCTCTGCTCCTGGAACCAGGACCCGGTTCCCCTGGTCCCTGGTATTCACGAACGCTGGGTTCTCTCAGCCGACCGCCTTCAGTCTCCCTCCCTCCCTCCTGTTGAGATGCCAGTAAATTACTGCAGGCAGCCAAGCCCAGCTAACAAGGCCCCCCCCCAGCACCAAGACAACGGTCCATTGTTTCTTAAATAACTCTGAACAAACACCATTAAATGTGTGAACCTCATAGGCGCCGACCTGCTAACGGGCTGCTGCTGGTAGTTTCATTTGCCCTGGATGGGGCCGTGGTCATCCCGCCGTGGTTATCCCGCCGTGGTTATCCCGCCGTGGTCATCCCGCCGTGGTTATCCCGCCGTGGTCACCCCGCTGTGGTTATCCCGCCGTGGTCACCCCGCCGTGGTCATCCCGCCGTGGTTATCCCGCCGTGGTCATCCCGCTGTGGTCACCCCGCCGTGGTTATCCCGCCGTGGTCATCCCGCCGTGGTTATCCCGCCGTGGTCATCCCGCCGTGGTCATCCCGCCGTGGTTATCCCGCTGTGGTCACCCCGCCGTGGTTATCCCGCCGTGGTCATCCCGCCGTGGTCATCCTTCCGTGGTCATCCTTCCGTGGTCATCCTTCCGTGGTCATCTCGCCGTGGTCATCCTGCTTGGTTACCCCGCCGTGGTCATCCTTCCGTGGTCATCCTTCCGTGGTCATCCTGCCGTGGTCATCCCGCCGTGGTCATCCCGCCATGATTATCCCGCCATGGTCATCCCGCCGTGGTCATCCTGCCATGGTTGTTCCTTCCAATAAACTTGTCTTTCAGACATTTCATGCTTCGTCTTGTCTTGATTCTGGTCAACAGCTTTAGCCGCTTCACTGCCTCTCGGTGACCTTCAGTTTGTCTTTTTTCCCTCCCTGTGTGAACACAACGATGTCAGAAATCTCTGGGTTGAAAAGGCCAACTTCTGTTGTGAGGCAAACATTAAATACCAGATGTAAACAAGGTCTTTCTGTCGTTTCGCAGGATCGAAAACTCGGTGTCCAGACCCTGAGTGTGACCTCACATCTGAAGAGGGGGAAGCAGAAAAAGAGGAGAAATCCAAGGTACCTGAAACCAAATTTAGAATTGAATCAGTCAGAATAAACTAAAAGATACATAAACAAACAAGAAGTTTCTTGTTGAATACCTTAGATTGAAGGTTTGTTCATGCTTAGTTATCCATTAGTTAGCAGTGAGTTAACTAATTTGTAATTATTTAGTAATGACGTTCATGTTAATTTGGGAGGTCACAGCAAAGATGGATGGAAAACTGGGGGATGTTAGTCACAACGATGGTTAATAAAGGGTTAATTATGCTTAAATGACGCTTATTCAGCAGCCTTGTAAAAACTAAACATTAATTAACTATTAATTAAGCCACATCTTAAACTGATTTTGATCAGGATCAGCGAGAGAATTAGAATAAAATGAATCATCCATAATGATCGAGTGAATGTGTGTTCATTCAAAGATGGATGCCGGCGAGCTGACAGCGCCTCCGGAGCCTGACGAGCGAGACGCCACTGATGACGGTAACATGCGTCTATGACTCGGTTGTGAAAGTTCTCTTATTCTGCATAACTAGGATAACAAGTAAACATCTTTTCAAATTACGCAATCACTCTGAAAATTTTATCTCAACATTCAAAGAACAAAGAACATGTTCCGCGACAGGAAAGGCGGCGGCGGCGGCTGCAGGAGAGCGAGCTGACTCAGATGTCTCCATCATCCTCAACATCGCAGACGAAGACTGTGAAGCAGCAGAGCGAGAAACCAGTTCATTGCTCCCAGGGGAGGCTGCTGAGTCCTTCAAAACTCCCAAAAGAAAGAAAAAGAAAAGCAGAAAAGCGGCAGATAGTCCGACCACAGACGCATCCCTGAGAGATGCACCTGCTGAAACGCCTCTCGCCAGCAAAAGGAAGAGGAAAGACAAACCCAGACAGGAGGAGCCGGTGGAGGAGGTTCAGACGAAAGAAGAAGAGGAGGAGGAGGAGGATGCGTCTCCGACCACTTCATCAAAGAAGAGGAAAGCAAAGAAGCGGAAAAAGGAGAGAGATGAAGTTGAAGAGAAGGACGAGGGGACGCCTGCCCCGGCGCCTGAACGTAAAATCAAGAAGAGGAAGAACGTGAGAGATGTAGAGGAGGAGGAGGTGGTTGGAGGGGCAATGGAGGAGGAGCAAAAGGTGGAGGATCATGTGAGTCCAGCTGGGGAGAAAAAGAAGAAGAAGAAAAAGAAGAGGACGGAAGGTGAGGTGAAAGAGGAGGTGCAGGGCGATGAGGCACCAGCAGGGGGCGACGGCGGCACAAAAACAAAACTGGAGACAACAGGTAGAGTTCAGAGGTCTGGTTTTCCAAGATGGAAGTTCACTTCAATACCTTGTCTTTATACATCAGCAGACTAAAGGAACACGGCTGATATACTTTTATCATTTGGTCTCTTTTCTCCTAAGATGGCAACTCTTCTCAGGTCCCTTCCACCAAAAAAAAACACCGTCTCAGGAGGAAACTCAGCCTGAGGAAGAGGCTGCGCCTCCACATGAGAGACCTCTCAGGCAGAAAGAAGTCAGTGGAGCGTTTGATCTGATTCCTCCTGCAGCCTGTAGAACTTTAGGCAATAACTCAACTGAAAAAAACATACTTTGCTTTTAATGTTCTCACAAATAGGTGGCTTGTGCTCATAGAGGTTTTTTTCTCCCTCTTGCATCACTTCCTTGTGATTTCAGAGTGCAGAAACAACCGGCCGCGTACATTTAGCTTGAAAGCTAACGGCTACAGTTGGCTGTAGCAAACTTGCAAAAACAAGCAGCAAAATTGTCTGAAAACTCGAGTGATTTGAGCTGAAAAAACAAACGAATGTACTCTGTTTGGTTCAGTGCTGCCAGGACATTCTCTCTTTTTGTTGTCGAGCTAAGTGTGCGTGTCCTCTGCCTCCTGGAGTCCCAGACCCCGGCAGGGGGGAGACGACCATCAGCGGCTCAGGACTCTTATCTGTGAGCACTAGAAAGAAAAAACTGTTGTTTGGAGTCTGGCTTCACATCGACGATGTGGGGCATCCAGACTTAAAGGAGCAGCAGAGGTGGGAAGTACAAATACTGTACTGAAGTAGATCTCTGAGGTATCTGTATTTGACTTGACTATTTGTTTTTCAGACAGCTTTTTCCTTTTAACTCCCTACATTTTAGCACAACTATCTGTACTTTCTACTTCATACTTTGGTTAAAAAATAGTCTTTAGTTTTGAGAAACCAGCATAGAAGAGGAAGAGTGAGGAGACTTAATCCTTGACTTGAACACGTTTCAGACTGAAGCAGAGCCATGACGAGACTCCTCGACGGAAACCTCCCAAAAGCCCTCAGCCCGAGCAGGATGCCACCTTGGAGGACCACATACCAAAGAAGAAGAAAAAGATGAAAATGAACACGGAGCAGGAAGAAAATTCATCGAAAGAAAACCAACCTCCTCCGACAAAAAAAGGGAAGAAGAAGAAGACGACGACATGGACCGGTGAGGAGACGGACGGCGGTGTGGCGAGCCAGCAGGACACTAAACTTCCTGCGGAGGCCTCGTCTCTGCTGCCAGAGGAAGGGAAGAAGAAGAAACAGAAAAAAACAAGGCCTGTCAAAGGTGCGGGGACGACCGGAAGCCTCGCCGCTGCCGGCCGAGACGCACCTGCGAGGAAAAAGAGTGAGACCTTGTCCGTTATTAGATTTGACTGATTTCCAGGGCAGATGTACGGAAGTTGCAGCACTGTTCTGTTGCTCTGTTGGCAGAAAGAAAACTGAAGGCGACGCCGGGAGCGCCAGAGTCGGACCCAGAGGCCGCCGCTCCCAACGCTGCTTCCACGGTGAGGCTGACACCGGCGCTGACAGCTGCTCCAGGAACAGCTGCACAGCTGCTGGTTCTCGCTTTAAAACGCCTTTGCAGTTTCTCCAGCTTTCCTAGTCGAGCCGGTCAATGACATCACAAGATCACATGACTCACAGAGGAAAGGGAGAAACGGGGCTGACGATCAGGAAATCTGATAACAAACGTGGAGCCGTTTCAGCCAGCAGCTGCGGGCTCGATGCTCACATTCAGTCGGAGCTTCCCCAGACATCTGGTGGTCCTGCGCTTCGGCCAGCTGACGGCTCCAGATTTCAATATTTGTTTGAAGACGAGTTCATTTGGGGCGATTCCTGAAAAACACTTGTCAACACTGGAATTTAACAGATGTTTTCCAAAGAGCCTGAAATCCTTCGTCAGAAAAGCTCTCAGTCTCATAGTTTGAATGTTGAAATGTTTCTAAGTAAATTTATGAATTTCACGATTTTCCAGAAAAAGAAGTCGTCTAAAAAGAAGATGGTGCCCTGTTAGCTCTGGGTGAGTGGCACGTGTGGGCCTGGGGCCGCGCGCTTTGAAGGAAACTCAACTCAATCGTCTGATCGCCCGTTTATTGGCGTTTTTGTCCTCGAATGTGAAATTGCATCTTCATTCCCGTTGTTTTCTTCTGTTCGCTTTCATGCAGCGGAAGAGCTCGGCGCCACTGGCACGTGGCCACAACTGTGCTGATGAGCTGTGAAACCCACTTCAGTCACCTTTGACCTCGACCGTGACGTTGATGTTTGTCTGGCGACACGTTTACCTGCTGTGACGGTTTGGTTTTTGTTCCGTTGTTCCCGTTTGCTCTCGTCTGACCTCACAACTATGCACCGGACTTCCCCGGCTCTCGTTAACGTGAAGTGTTTCACTACTTTTGATGTTCGCTGATCCTGCAGACCAACATGTGACTGAACAAATAAAACTGTTCAGCCGCTTTGCTGCAGTCACGCTGGTTTACTTTCACACTGGCTTAAGTGTCCAGATGATGTCATCAAAGCCGAAACACAGTTAATTCAAGTCCAGATTCAAACGGAGTAACGAGGAGTCGCTCGTTCTCGCCGCAGCTCCTTCGTCTCTGTTTCTCTCTGTTGCCACCTCAATATTCTGACGTTAATCTGAGTCAGACGGAGTAAATATTCCAATCTTAGCCGCGCTGTTGAAGTGGCTAGTATGCATGTGTACTCCTCTGTAGTACTGCGAAGTTCTACCACCAACTACTTCTTCTTATTTTTTTTTTGCAAGAAAAAGTTCAGAAAACCCCTCAAGTAGTTTCAGGTTGAACGCCAGCAGGCCGTCAGAGTGACGTCATGAGGGCGTGTCTTCAGTCCCTGGTCCGACTTTGATGTGCGGCATATTAACAGCAATGTAAGTGGAACGCTGGGATGAGAATGAAGATCACCAATCTGGTTGAACGCAGCCGCTGCTGGCAGTCAGGTGACCATCAGTAAGTCGGTGTTTGACACATCACCACCGCCATCAATAAGTCGGTGTTTGACACATCACCACCGCCATCAATAAGTCGGTGTTTGACACATCACCACCGCCATCAATAAGTCGGTGTTTGACACATCACCACCGCCATCAATAAGTCGGTGTTTGACACATCACCACCGCCATCAATAAGTCGGTGTTTGACACATCACCACCGCCATCAATAAGTCGGTGCTGACTTGAACGCGTTAGTGAGGGAACATACAGGAAGCAGGAATCACGCCTATCACACACCTTTCATAACTTTGAATAACATTTCTGGATACCTGCCCGGTCATGTGACCTAGAAACAGGCCCGACATTCATATTGACATTTTACCTCACACCTGTTTTGCTACAATTCGATATCCTTGGACCCTCAATTCTTATTCAGGAAGTTCGACTGATTATTAGAATATTTTAACATTCATGTCAACTTTGACCTCCGGGTCGTCGCTCCAGCGATCGTCAGCATCAACGAGTCCTCAGAGAGGTTGAAGTTTGTCTCTGATTTTTCTTCTTCTTCTTCTCCAACACGTCAGTTTGTTCACTCTTTACTCTAATTTCCACCTTTCGAATTCAAAACAAACAAGTTTTCAGGAACCAAAGGGCGAGTTCTCCTGCTGCTCCGGCAAACCAGCAGGAACGGCGTCCGTCCGTGGCGCTTTAGTCTGGGATGATAGACGCAGATGCAACGACCTGGGCTGTGATTGCATACAATTACAGCCGACTCGTGTACAACTTGAGGTGTTGAAGTACCCATTACTACAAACTAGTACCGTGCTTTTACACAACCGCGTCTCGCTTCCATCAGAGGAACATCAGCCGTCATCGTCTGCCTGATTCGTCTCTGCTCTTTGACTTTTGTCCTCTTTCAACTTTTTCACGTGATTTATTTTATCAGCCTCCGTTGAAACTTAAGCTCCAAAACTTGCAATGAATCGGTGTCGCGAGGCCCCCCAGTTTTTGGCGAACGGACCAAACGCCTCGTGGTGACGCAAGCCAGAGATGTGTTGCTTCAATCCGCTGTTGGCAAATGGAAAGTAAATACAGCAGAAAATCAGTGGGTGAATCAACAAGAACATCTCCTCGAACATCCTCAGAAGTCACAGCAGCTCAACTTCACCGCCAGCCTTTCTATTACCAGGAAAATATTTGAAAAATAATGACGATAAAAAAATCAGGCCAGACACTTTAAATTAGTTTTACAGCGTCTGCTTCTCTGGTGGATGATGGTTGCCCGGCAAAGTCAAGGCTTGAGTCCCTACACCGGAGGAGGAACCGACCCCCACCCGCTGCAAGATGTCTTCTTTGTCCCGCCAGCAGCGGCGGTGACGAGCAGAGCCTCACCACGAAACCCGACGCGGGCGGCTCAGCCGCTGCGGCGCCCTGCGGCCTTCGTCCATCCAAGGTAAGACGTCCCCAGCAGGCTGACCCCTGCCGTCGTCCATGAGAACGACAGTGACGCATCTGCAGTCCGATAGTTGCTGCTTTTTGATTGACGACATACGTGGATCCTCCATAACGGCGTTTAAAAACCTTTCAGCCCCCAGTCACGTCACGTGAACGCGCTAAAGCTGGAGCGTCTCCTGATGGATTCTGCTGGGTTTCCTTGTCTCACCTGTTGCTGGGTTTCTTCCCCTCACCGTGATTAAAACCTCAGCCGAGAACAAAGTTTGTCTCCTTGTTTTTTCCCGCTGAGCGTTTGAATAATTTAACAATTGGTTGTGTTCAACGGTCCAGCGCCATTTCTCTGATAATTATCGAGTAAATCTAGTTTTCTGCCTGAAAAACAACCAAGTATAATTATTATGCAACTGAAATACAACCCCAGATGTGATGATTATCTTACGTTTGCTCAGAGATGTAACATAATTAAACTTTATAGCCGCACGATGCAGCAGAGCTCCTGCCTCCCCCCAGAAGTAGGATTCAATAAAACATTCCATCCATGTTGTCTCTCGAGAGTCTCCGAATCAGGATTTATTGAACGTGTGATTAGTTTTGAGTCATTTGAAAACAGGTTTAGCAGAAGCGCACACAGCGGCCTGAACGTGTGCTGAGCTCCAGTCAAGTGTAAATCTATGTAATCTTAACATAATTTTCCCTCACCAAGACAAATGAGGGATTATTCACATGAATGACTTTTGCTGCAGAAAACCAATTATGTGTAATTACAGGAGAACTGGTGACGAGCCGGAGAGGTGGGGGAGCAGCCAGCAGAGATAACCGCCGCAGACAGGAGCTCAGAGCAATGCTTCCATCTTAAATCGGCTCTGTCGGACTGAAGTTACTTTCTCACCTGAGCTGTCGCTCCCTGAGGTGAGCGGGGAGCACCGGAGAGCACAGAGACAAACTATTGTTCGGGCAAATTAATTCTCAGCGCAGACTTCTTCACGGCTGCTTGATCTCAAAGTGAAACAGCAAAATAAAAGCCTGCGGATGTTGCGTGGGAGCCCCTCCACAGCTGAGATGAATATTCGCCATCTGCATCTTTTTGTTCCAACAAACTGCGTTTCGTGCATTTAAGTGAGAACATCCTTTGTTTCCTGACGCATTCCAGAAGCTCCAAGGCTGCACTCGGAGCGCTTCCTCTGAATTCAGTCTGACATCTACACCTCTGATGGCACGGACGGCCCACGCTGCAGGGCTGGCGTCCAGACGCCGAGGCCCCACGCCGGTATGTGTGGGACATGGCGTGCAGCTTCTTCCTCTCATGTGCTGATGGATAAGTCATTGTCCCCTTGGGACACACATGACCAACAACCACGTATGATCAACCCCCACTTGCCACATTCCTAATACAAGGACATGTGGGAACAGAGACATTCGACAATATGAGGTGACGCACGATCCCTGAGCTACGGACCGGAGGGCCGAGTGGCCAGGGTTGCACGTGCCTGTTAGAAAGGATACATAAAGACGGCGGGAAAAAAGACGTATTGTGAGACTGGCTTCTGTTCCCTGCCGACCTGCTGAGCAGTGGAATTAAACCCTTCCATTAATATTGGTTCCAGCTTCTCTCACGTAGCCTCCCGCTGGGGTTGCCGTGGCAGCGGAGGTGGTGGTCTTCACTGATCCAGGACTGCAGGCTCTCCTCCCTCTCGAGCTCATTTATCCAACACAAAACCTTGAAAGTGATTCTCCACCTAAAGTGAGCGTCTTAGCGTCCGGGGGCTCAGTCGCTGGTGTCTCAGCTCTGACATCCATCCATTGTCTTCCACCGATTCCTGTTAAGGGTCGCGGGGGGTGGAGCCTATCCCAGCACCTACGGGCGAGAGTCAGCCCTCCCCCTGGACAGGTCACCAGTCCATCGCAGGGCCAACATACAGGGACAAACAACCATTGGCTCTCACATTCACACCTACGGTCAGTTTAGAGTGTCAATCAGCCTCGTTCCCAAATTGCATGTCTTTGGACTGTGGAGGAAGCTGGAGTACCAGAGAGAACCCACACAGGAACAGGGAGAACATGGAGACTCACCCAGAAAGACCCCTTGCTGGAGCCGGGACTTGAACCCGGAACCTTCTTGCTGTGAGGCCACAGTGAGGACCACTGCACCACCGACTCTGATTTCTGCCTCCTGCATTTCTTCTTTTGCTTCTCTAGAGTGCAGAGCGAGCAGGGTCATGGTCGTTAGCGTGGTGCTAACCGAACATTAACAAACTAACAAACTATTAAAAGAATGTCAGTTTACAAGCTCCCCAACCACAGACGAGTACGGGGGCCACCCAGGGGGAAAAAATGGGAGGAGCTGAAACACGAGGTTCATAATACTTAAGATTTGAAACACATTCATGAGACATGCAGCTGCATGACTTCAGAAACTCCCTCCTAACGTTTCGCTCGCTCTCCTCCCTGGATGGATGGAGGAGCAGTCGGGACGGACCCAAGGAGACATCCACCTCATGCTTGAAGTTGGATGTTGACTTTTTTCTCGAAGCAATGACAAAAAATTCGGCCTCCTCTCATTTTTTTCCCTCTGCTGGGTGGCCCTAACAATCTTCCCTCCAACACATCATAAGCGTTCAGCTGAGATCCCGCCTCCCACCTCATTCAAGGTCAGGACTCAGCTGACGGGTGTTCAGGGCGGGACTTCCGGGAAGGTTTCTGGGCGAGTTGAAGACATTTGTTGGTGAGTAACTGATAGATAAATCAGCCCGAGGTTTCACGTTCACCAGCAAAAATAAAATCAAGCTTGAATTTCCTCTCATGCGTTGTTTTTTCTTCATGAATGTGCGGCAGAGCTATCGATGACGAGAGGTTTCTCATTTACGTTTTCTATCTGTGAGATCATCTGGCAGGTGAACGTGTCCCTGCTGCTGCTGACTTTGATTTGCTGATGAAAAACCTGCTGAGTCTAATAAACCCTAAAGCCGGGTGTTGTTCACCTGAGGGAGACATCTGAGAGCTCTATTGATTGGCGGCACCATAGAGGGAAACCAAGCAGTGGACGCAATCCAGCTTTGGGTTCTTCATTCGTTTTTCCACGTTTATTTTTGACTACGAACCTCGACAGAAGCTCGCAGAGGGACAAACCCCTCACATCTGAAGACACCAGGTGAGCGTTCAGGTCTTCCAGCAGGGAGCAGTGTTGGTGTGTGATGGTGGACGCCTGCTGAGGTTTGTGACCGTGATGTGTTTGTCCCGTTGCCGTCAAAGCAGCCAAGCGGGGAGAAACAGTGTCTGCCTCGAGGCCCTGTGAGTTCAGCTCTCCCCTGACTCGCTCCCTGTCGATATCCGTCTGCGTTTGTCTCCGTCTGTCGCTCTCCAGTCACCTCCTCCATCACTTGTCGACAGGAACTCTCCATCTACGATTCAGGGGTTTAACTGATGCTGTCATCCAGAGCTGAGAATATGCAACACTGTGTTAATGTAAACGTGCACCAGGAGGAAGGAGGGCCTCTGGAAATCCACGTTATTGCTTTGTAGCAAAGAAGCATTTTCTCATTCTCACTTTTAAAACAAAGAAAGTCATCCGGCCCTGTTTTTGAACAGCAGCTGCAGCTGAATGGGTGAGCGGCCCCCACTGGTTGGAGTCTTGTGCACCTGTGGGTGCGGTCACGCCTCTGCTGCTGATCTCCAGTCTGGCGTTTTGTCGCAGGCGTGACAGGAAGTCTTCATGAGAGGTGGATGAAGTACCGAGCCGCTGAATGAAATGAAAGCACGTTTTTTTCCTTGTGAAAGAGAGGCTTCAAGTTATACTTCACACATAAAATGTTTGTTTACCTCTCAAATACTCACAAATACACATTCCCCCCCCCCCGCATCACCTCTTTGACCCCTGAATGCAGAAAGAGCCAGCCATGTACAGTTAGCTTGAAGCTAATGGAGGCTGACAGCTAACAACAGCTTCAAGCTAACGATACATGGCTGGCTCTTTCTGCATGCTGGAGTCATTTAGAGGAAACGCAGTGGTGAAAGGCAAAAGTACTATTTTAACCCTGAATTACCACCTCATAGCCGTACGTGACTCAGGCGGGAAAACACCTTCGAGAACTTGAGACATGTATTTGTAAGAACTTGAATGAGAAAATACATTTTTCAGGTCAATTACTGCTTCGAAGGTTAGATATTCAACGTATAGACTCAGACTACAGGGGGCCAAGAACGTGTTCAGGTGTCAGTTTAAGTGAAAGTACTAGGTTCCAATACACAGAGTATGAGTAAAAGTCAAAAGTTTCAGAACAATCCTCTCCAAACTTGTTCACACAGGGCAAAAACAAAAGTCTGCCTCCTTCCCACCAGCTGTGTCATCAGTGTGCAAGGTTCATGTGGATCCCTGACTCTGAGGCGGTCGCTGGCCCACGCTCTGAGCGGCAGTGACGGAGACGTGACACCCTGCTCATCTCACTTCACCTCTCCAGCACAGCTGCTGGTGCAACACCAGAAACACGACAAACGCCTTCAGGAGGATAGAAATATTCGTTTATTGTTGTTCACTGTCATCAGCTTCAGGAAATGGAACTCTTTGTCAGAATATCATGTTTTATGCAGACTCTCCTCCATGTTTACGTAGTTTATATTCTAGTAATCACCTGGTGACCCGATGATGTGTCTCTACCTCCCGGAATATGAATCCGCTGCTGAGATAAACTGATGATTTATCTGTCCTGAGCTCCAGCTAAAGGACTTCAGCCGAGACGATAAGATGTCTGTGCAGCATGAGACCGTCATGAATCAAAGTGGCGGAGGTTTACACATGCAGGTGGAGCAGCTGTAACATTCCAGCGTATAAATATACTGCATCCTCACACGGGTGGATGGTAGAGCAGCCGTGTCACTCGACAACAATATACACCAAGGCTATGATATATTACTCAGGCTGGTGCATGTATGTGTTTGTGTATATATATATATGCATGCAGGTGTGTGTATATATATATATACACACACACACATATATATATGTATGTATAAATATTTATGTGTATATATACATATATAAATTTGTGAGATATACATCCATATATATAGGTATGTACACATATGTATGTAATATTTCTTTATACATATATGTATATATATACACATATGGGTATATATTCATATACATGTATATACATAAGTTAGATACATATAAATATGTGAATACATATGTACATGTATACAAATATATACATGTAAACATATATACATATGTATAGAAACCAAGTAATTACATACATAAATGTATG
Source organism: Aulostomus chinensis (assembly GCF_037954235.1). NCBI lineage: Eukaryota > Metazoa > Chordata > Actinopteri > Syngnathiformes > Aulostomidae > Aulostomus > Aulostomus chinensis. Next base: position 29,758,459 of record NC_141324.1, read on the forward strand.
TTTCTAAAATATATACATTTAACAGATTTTTAGATATACGTAGACATATTGATACATATACATGTATGTTTATATACGCATATAAATAAACATCTGTGTACATTTACATGTATGTATACACGTACATATATATGCAATCATGTATATATATGTAAGTATATGTATTATACATATATGTATAAATATACATGTATACATATATACTTGCATATATATGTGTATATATATTTTACGTATGGATATATACATATAAAGATACATACATATATGTATATATATACCTATACATTTATATATAAATATACAGATATATGAATGAATACATATACATATATGTACATATGAGTATGTATATGTATATATGTGTCTATATTTAAAGATACATGTATATATGTATTTATGAATGTTTTCATATATACATGTATACATATATACATACGTATATATGTGTGTACATATATGTATGTATACATCCGTGTATAAATATATATATGTTAGATACATTTGAATATATACATATATGTGTATAAACATACAAATGTATATATACTTATACATGTTTATGTATACACACGTATATGTAGTTATGTATATAAACATATATGTATATACATATATATGCATATATACATATGTTGGATACATATACATATATACCTGTGTATATCTACATATGTACAAATCTGTATACATGTATATGTGTGTGTACATATACATGTATGTATGAACATATTTACATAGGTATATATGTATGGATACAGTTATAAATACATACATATATACATATTTATGTATGTATGTATGTATGTATGAAGGCAGCACAGTGGTGCAGGGGGTAGCACTGTCGCCTCAAAGAAGCGTCTGCATGGCGTCTGAATGTTCTCCCTGTGCCTCCGTGGGTTCTCTTTGGGGACTCCAGCTTCTTCTTGGGTGAACCCCACCTCTCGCCTGTAGCCGCTTGGAATGGCTCCAGCCCCCCCGTGACCCTTAACAGGAATAAGTAGAAGAAAATGAAAATGGATATATACATGTATGTATATACATATATGTATATGTATATACATACATGTATATACATATACATGCATGGATATGCAAATACATATATGAATAAATATTTATACATACAAATATACATGTATGTATTTCATATATAGATAATATATGAACATACGTATATGTACAAATATACGTATATATGCATATAGTATATGGATATATAGTAATATTTAGATATGTACACGTTAGATACATATACATATATACATATAAATATATTCATATGTTACATGCATATAAATATGTGTTCCTATGTACATATATACATGTATATATGTATAGATATGTGTATATGTATCTATATATAGATACATCTATAGGAACATACATGAAAGGCTAGATACATATACATATGCAATTATAGCAACATACCTATATATATACTTCGACACAAAGACATATGTATAAAAATAAATGTGTGTGTGTGTATATATATATATATATATATATATATATATATATATATATATATATATATATATATATAAAAAATTTTTATATGGCTGATTGATACCCTAAATTGACCGTAGGTATGAATGTGAGTGTGAATGGACTCGCGACCTGTCCAGGATGAACCCCGCCTCTCGCCTGTTAACGCTGGGATAGGCTCCACCCCCCGCAAATGGATGGATGTACTTAAATACATATGTATACGTGTGTATAGATGTGTATGTACACAAATACACTGCTTCATATGTACATGTACATATTTACATGCGTTACATTCATATATACATATATGTATATATGTTCACATATATAAGTGTGTATATATACATATATACATAATCACACATATATAAACATATCTATATGTATATAGATACATATATACATGTATCTATATACAAATATACACATATATGACTATGTTACAGAATAATTTATACATATATATGTATCTATATATTTTGGTTCATATAAATTCATATATATATATATATATATATATATATATATATATATATATATATATATAGACATGTTTGATACATATACATACGTACATATCGATATACATACCAATATGCATAGATACATATATAGGTATATAGATATGTTAGATACCTATAAATATATACATATGTATATACATATAAATGTATGTAGACATATGACTATATAAATATATGTGTATATTTTTATACATACATACTTATTTTGGTACATACATACATATGCATATATATACACAAATATAAAAAATATATACATACATATAAACATATGTACATATATACACACATACATATGCATACATGTATGTATATGTATACATACACATATATACCAATATATATAATATGTATACACACACATATATGCATTTATATAAATGCATATGCATAAATACATATGTATATAAATATGCATATATATTTTCATATAAATATACATTTATACACATGTATATATAAATATACATATATGCATATACCTATATACATATATATGCATATACATGTATGAGTTAGAGACATATATACATACACATATATATTCATTTTTACATAGGTATATATAAATGCATATGTATATATGTACATACATATGTACATATTTATACATATATACATGTATATACATATATGTATATATCCACATATGCATATGTATGTATATTTGTTTATGTACATATATACATATGTATACATATTTGTGTATATATATACATATGTATATACATGTATGCAAATATATATATGCGCTTACATATGTATGTACATGTGCATGTACATGCACATATATAACAATACATATACCATACATTTACATATACTGTATATACATATATGTATATATGTATACATATATACAAATATACAAATATATGTATTTGTATTTATATGTATACATGCATATATTCATGTCTATATATGTACATGTAGATATATGTATACATACATATAAAATACATATATGTATATATACATATGTATATATACACAATATGTATTTATAGAAATTCATATATACCTATCTACATATGTTAGATTCATATACATATATACATGTATATATGTAAATATATATACATATATAATATGCTAGTTACATATATACACATACATATATACACACATATATACCTGTGTATATATACATGTGTATATGTATATACACATGTATATGTATGTATACATACATATATGTATATATATACACTTATATGTATATGTACATATATGTATATGTATGTATATATACTTATATGTATATGTAAATATATATGTATATATTAATATGTATACATATACACATGTATACATATACATATATATGTCCATACATGTATATATACATATATACACACATATGTGTATATACATATACACCTATACATATATGTATAGGTGTATATATAAGTAAATATCAATATACAGATATTTATACATATATGTTTACATACATATGTTGGATACATATATACATATATGTGTACATATATGTATACACATATATGTATATATATACATATATGTATGTCTATATACATATATGTTTATTATACATATGTATTAATATAAGTATGTGTATATTTGTGAATATGCATATATGTTTATATATACATATTAAAATATGTATACACACTTATATATACATACATACTTACATATATGTATTTATATGTATACACATGTTAGACACATGAACATATATAAATATATGTATGTATATATAACATGTATATATACACATAAATGTATAAATATATATATATACATATATTCACATATATATATATATATATACCTACATGTATATGTACCTGTATATATAGATACATAGAGCCGATATGTTTATGTCTATACATATTTGTATACATGTATACATGTTTATGGTTCTTACATTGTTTATTGTTATTTATTGTATCTTTTCTGTTGTATATGCCTTTTGTGGTGCATGGTGGCTCTGGAAGAGCACTCTTCTTCACGATTTTCACTGCACCCCTCCCCCACAGCGACAATTAGTTTTCTGATTCAGATGTATGAATAAACATATTTACATATACAGATACATGTATACATAAATATGCATATATATATATATATATGTAAATATGTGTATATATATATATATATACACACACACACACACACACATGTACGTATATACGTATGCGCATACATATATAATTTTATACATATGTATATATACATATACATGTTTATGCATTAGTTCCTGTGTTGTTTTGTGTGTGAGTGTGTGTGTGTGTGTGTGTGTGAGAGTATTTGTGTGTTTATTTATTTATTTAACCTTTACTTTACCAGGTAGTCACTTGAGATCAGGTGATCTCTTTTCCGAGCCAAATTGACAACATCTAAAACAGACAAAATAACACAAAATCAGCGACGTGGTACAGAGAAAAACAACAACAGTGAAACGAGGCCAGAAGCAGATAAAAGTCGAAGCAAGAAGGCAGGGGGAGGCGGGGCTTCACAAAGGGTCACTGAGGAGAGAAGTTCAGGTTCATGGACATGTGACACATTGTCCAGCAAAACAATTCCATCGTCCCATTTCAGTCTTTAGAATGTCCAAAGTCTGTGTTTTGAAATCAGATATGTGTGTGTGATATTCCCCTATCAGAACCTCCCAGCCCTCCAGACCACTCCTTCCCAGTAAATCCAGATCATTGCTGGACAGGCCAGTCTGGGTGCAGCCTCTTCACTTCCGTCTGGGCTCCTACGTCGGCCCTGCCGCACACCTGTAATGAAACGGTCGTCCCTGTCACAAATGGATGTTGGGAGCCTGTCTGCTGTGGCAGGAGGCTCATCAACCCCCCGCCTGCTCGCTCGCTTCTGTATTGTTGCTCGACGGTCTAAAATCAATTGCAGCTGGGCAATGAAAAACAATGGCGGATCGTTTTGTCCCTAACAACACAAAAACTGCAATCCATTGTCAGAGCCATCAAGGTTGCAGTGTTGTGGATGGACGAGGAGGCGGGGGAAGCGGCGGTTGCTGGAGAAAAACTGCAACTTTGCAATTACGCAACCATCACAGGAGCCGCTGTCAGCCTGGGCTCGTCTTTGTCCTTGCCAAGGACGTCGGGAGGTATTTTTACATTGCAAAATAGTTTAAAAAAACAAACATGTTGTATCTGTTGTGCCACAGTTGCTGGATTGTCCTTGATCAACTGTCTACAAATACCCTTGAACCGGGACAGCGAAGAGTTGAAAGGAGACGGTGTGGACGCTTGAAGATGACTCGAAGCGTCTTCAAATGTGAATCCTAAGAGTCTGTGTTGCTGCAAACTGCTTATTTCCCTCTAAATGTTATCAGAGAAGCACAAGAGGAAGAAGGAGAAAAAAGGATGTGTTGCAGAAGGAAGGATTAAGCAAGGCAAGGAGACAGGCCGGTAATAAAAGTTGTTGTAGAGAAGGATGGCCTCAGCACATATTTAATGGATTTTTACTGTGATGTATCAGGCCTGGCTGTAGTAAAGTTTAATGCTTGAAGTTAAAAAATCTCAGATTCAAAGTATTCATTAGTCAGAGAGAAGAGAAAACTCTCAAGAAAGTGCAACGTGATGAATAGCAGCACAGCGACAGCAGCAGAAAATCAGTTTGTGGAGGAAACAAGCGAGACAGTAGGAGTTCAGATTAGATTAGATTAGTGGTTGTTGTCCCAGAGGGGCAGTTTGATTTGCAGCAGTACTCAACACAACCAGCAATACGTAATACAATAAATACACAAACAGTAGATGTCATCAATAGAAATAAAGGACACTCAAAGGGGAGCTTTGTTTCCAGCCTGTTTTCCAAACTTTTTTAGTCTGCAGGATGAAACCAAAAGGGCGACTCCAGCGAGAGCCATCACATCCAATGGGCAACTGGCTGCTGTCAAGTTACACCCGCTAACGGTTCATCTTCCCCACACTGACAGGTTTCAGACTGTTGTTATAATTGTCTAACAAGTTGATGGAAAGTAGAAATGCACCTCTGCAGCCGGGCAACATTGAGGTTCAGAGAAAAGTATGTGGGGTTCGTTCTCATTTTTGACTGGCAGACGACTCCCTGGTGGAAGTGTTCAGAGCGGCGAGCTGCGGCGTGTCAGCAGGAGCGCTAGCGTCCTTGCGCGTTCGCATCAACAGTCAAAGCGAGACTGACGTGAGCAGACACACACCGCCACCGACAGGGCCGGATCCCGCTGACGGGAGATAGACGTCTGTTTCTCTTCATATTAAGTTGTCAACAACAATATCAGCCTGTCAAAGACGTGCACGAGCGCTGTGACAAAACCTGACTTTAGTGCAAGTAGCCGGTGAGGCTGCACCAAACCGGAGGGATTGCATCACCAGCTTTCATTAAAACGGTTCGGAAATGTGTCCGACTGAAACAACCCGAAGGTCCTAAAAGTGTAATACGGGTTTTAAAAAAAACAACAACTGTAAAAAAAACAAAAACTAACTCACTGGTGTCAGGAGTCAAGAGTCAGCGTGAAGAAGGTGATGAGGATCTTGACCCTTGACCTCTGAGCAGCCCTGGCCCGGTAAACACGACCAAGGTGCCAGCGGCCCTCTGGGGCTCTGCAGGAACGAAGAGCAGCCGTTAGATGGAGAGCTTGTGGTGACCTCAATGATCACCTCAATGCATTTAGTAAGTGGAGGGAGGCTCCACCGATATTTGCAGAACCTTGGGGGAGTTCTGTCATTGTCTGGGGAACTTTGCTGGTCATAAAGATTTGACATCCACAAGCAGCAGATTCGATAAGAACGACTTTGTAAAATGGCACCTGAACATGGAACTTACTTTTTTTTTTGCAGTTTTATCAAATACTTGCCAGGTGGTCAGAGCTTCCTCTTCATCCCTCATTCACACGCTGCCTCTGCCGCGTCCTGGTGTCCCTCTGCTGCCTCCTCGCCATGGCGATGCCACATTTCCTCCAGCGGCGTGACAACGTGTTGGCCCGCCTCCATCGCGTGTCATTCCGCTAAAGCAGTTGGCTGTTGCAGATGCATCGCTCAAGCTACACTCCTCATTTTATTTGAGGAAAAATTGATCCAATATTCCAACGTTCTCAGTGGCTCGTGTGGCCTCAGGGGACTCGGAGTTGTTCTAAGGTTTTCCTAAATTCGCCATCTGTGCTGCACTTTGAAGAGACTTTCAGCACTGCAGTCCTCACGTTCTCAACTCCAGCTGCAATATCAGATTATTGAGATCTTCACTGTCCTGTGACTCGTGACCGGAGGCAGCGTTTGTAGTCCAGTCGCATGTGGAATTGCTGCAGTTTGTTCCCCCAAGCAGAAGAAGTTGTCCTGTTTTCCAGCTGAACAATGATGTTGCACTCATTGAATCAAAGTGTGTTAATTAGAGCTCAAAGGAAAAGACAAACTTAGCAAAGAGAGTTGGACAGAAGATGTCTCTCCCCAAAGGACTGACCTTCCCTGTAAGGGTGAGCAACGTTTCTCCAGTGGACCAGAAAGAGTCTTCACGGGGGGACATTTTCTGCATTAATCCAAAATAAACAATGTCAGCCGTCTCTGACGTCTGGTATCAGGAGGCGGGAGGGGGTGCAAACAAAGGAAACACCACAATGATGCGCAGCAGGAACGCGTCTGTGGCACCCAGCTGAAAAGCCAGTGTTGCTGAGGTGCTTTTAAAGAAGTCGGCAGCAGTGGAGGAGTTCGCCATCTGCCTTCATCGTGAGTCGACGTAGAAGCTAACCAAGCTGAAACCCGGCCTCAGACCTCCCAACCCACCATCACCTGCAGCCGCCGCCGCGCTCGGCCTGCACGCAGAGCCGCTCTTAGCTTCTTCCCCACAAAACCACCCAGTGACCTGTGTGACGATGGCCGGTGGATTCAGTGCTGTGCGGCAAGGGAACCTCCCTGGACACAGATGCTGGTTAATGTAGTTCTTAGCCACATTGCTAGCACGCCAACACAGCCCAGGTTACATGAGCAGGGGTCAGGCAGAGAGGAGGCGCAGCAGGATATCTGTCCCCAGATGTGTTGGTGCTTCCAGAAAGGCTCTTTGGAGTCTTTGTCTTCACCCAGAAAGCATTTTTCTGCGGTTAATGACTTAATTTACAAGTCCTGGAGAGAATGTAACAATCACAGCCAAATTACCAGCAGAGTTTGTGTGAGCTTCTTAAATTGAGACGAGACCAAACTCAAATGACCCCTTTGAAACTCCTAATTTCCTTTAGCAGCATGTGCCTCTTTTATTTGCATATGAAATGTGCTGAATTGTTCTCTGATGTCTTTCGGCTCCCTGAAAACCCAAATTTAAACTTTCGGAGTCTATTTGGTGAAGCAGGATGAGAGCGGTGTGATTGTCTCAGATGGAGGATTCAACCTCGGTAAACGTCTTCATTTGACAGAGAGAGAGGGAGAACGAGGGAAGCAACAGCCAGATATCTCAGGACTCGTTGTCTCGCCTCAGCAGCTCCCACCTCTGTAGTCCCAGTCCTCAATCCTGTCTTTTTACTCGTTAGTGGAGGCTTTCCAAGAGGAGCGTATTTATAATTATATCTATAATCAAGAAAAGATTCTGCCGAACACAAAGCTGTACTGACTGTCTGTCCGCTGCATCGCTGCAGCAGAACGTCTTTTATGTGTCTCACTTCAGGGTCTGAATGTGTCACAGCCAGAGAATCCTGCCAGCTCAGAGGTGGAGTCAAGAAACGCGGCTGTTCTTTCCTGATAGAACCCAGAATGCGGCAGCGGCACTGAGATCTGGAGTCAGGCTGTAATTTGTGTGTTGTCATTCTTTTAGGCTCCCGACGTGTTCACATCTGTTCGTAAAGTTTAGCTTTAGCTGTGTTTCCCTGCTCGCTCGTAGGTTTCGATAAGAGGAAAATTAGTGCTTGAACGCCATGTGGGAGGTGTTGTGATGTCAGCCCAGAAGGTCAGTGACACTCCGGATACACAGCAGGCTGATCGGAGTCACACCAGCTCCAGCCACCTGAGCCGACGACAGCTGGGCAGTAAAACTCGCAGGAGTCGGCGTACGGTACTACGGCGACGTTGGGGAAACTCTTCTTCTTTGTTGGCGTCCTTTGTTGCACGCAGGCCATCAGACACTGACGACAGAGCCGTTCCTTGCTGCGTGTTCCTGGGAAATAACAGAACTTCCAGGGAGAAGAGTTTAACTGCATTCTTTGACGAGTGGGTGTGATAGGAAAAATACAGTAAAGTCTGCTTTCTAAAAAAAAAAAAAAAAGGAGAAGGAAAGAAGTTATGTAGTTCCACTGAGTTCAGAATCCAACTCTCTCTTTGTCTGTGCTATAAATATTTCACCTGCCTTGACATCTTCATCTATCAAGTGCAGCTTTCATATCAATAAAAGAGCCTCAGATGTAAAAAGTCTAAGACAAGACTGACAATTATCGTTGGGAGCCAATCGCAGGCCAGTAAACAACTCATGAGATGCAGAGACGCGAAGCCGGCGGTGCACAAACACTGAGAATGGACCATAAAGGAGACATCCTGCCGTTAGATTTCAAATGAATGTCACTATTTCTCAGCGCAATCGCTGACATCGAATCGCTCCTAACAAGGAAATTGAACATTTTTGTGAGGGAAACCTTGATGGGAGAGATCTTGATGCAGAACAAATCGTTGTTTCAGTCGGCCTGACTCTGATTCGCAGCAATAACAGGTGGCGCCAGGTAATAACCTGGTCTTTTTGCTGATGTTTAAAGCTTCCTCATGATGGACAGGTTTGTCCCGCTGCTCGGGGACGTTTGTGTCACAGGGGACGCTCCGTTTCTGAATCCAAATCCACAGGAGGGAAGGATGAGGAGTAGGAAGAATGAGAGAGATCGATGCATCTGGCTGTGGGCGTATTGGGCTTAAGTTTGCAGAATGGTGCCTCTGATTGGATCGTCAGCATGCAGGAGATGAAAGAGAGAGAGAGAGAGAGAGGGAAAAAAAGCCTGAAAGGGACAGAAGGGACGTAAAGACGAGAGAGAAAGAGGTAATGACAGGAAACACAAACAGAGAGGAAGCAGCAGCACATTCACTCTCCGCCTGGGGTTAAGTGAAAGTAAAGGTTTTTCCTCCGGTTTAAAATAAATGCCAAATGACTTGGAGGTGGGGATGTCTCCAGGGAGTGACTATTTGATTCCAGGAAAATAGAGAGAGGAGGAGAGATAAAGGTAGATCCTCTAGGGAGCTTCACAAAGGAAACGGCAAAGCTCTTTGCCTCCTTCACCTTGACAGCCTTTCTGGCGTTTTCTTTCTCCCTCCCTCTCTGATGTCCACTTGCTGTCATGAAGCTTTACCTCAAATAACACAAGAGACAACACGGAGAGCGAGACGTCCCAGGACTGCATTTCTTTAGTGTTTGCACGGTTTCTTCAAATGTCTCCATAACACCGGTGTTGTGTAAGAAACTGGAACCATGTTCACCGGGCGAATTCGGTTAAAGCGGAAATATTTTCCCTTTATGCCTCAAAAATAACCTTTCCTGAAAAAGCTGTCATATGGCAGAGTTCATCCGACAACGAGCAGTTATTTTACGCCTCTCACCCTGAACTGGTGCACATTTCTCCACCTCTCAGGGGAAAACTGAAGAAACAAACAAACAAACAAACAAAAACCCACTGATGTGAATGCCGAAGGAGGCAATGAGGCGCTACAGGGGACAAAACCAGACCGGCTTCCCTTTGACTTCCATCTTGAATTCTTGACATCATTGTGTGGGTCTGTTGCTACCTGATGTGACCATATATGGAGGAGGTATTGGGGTGGGAGGGGAGGGGCGGAGACACAGATGGGTTGCTGTGGTAATGACTTGTCAATTGGAAAATAATAATATAATATATAGGAAAATAATAACTGCGCTAATGAGCCGAGTCTTCTTGCGTTTGTAGATTAACGTAACAACCCTGCTTAAATGATCAGGAGACAAATTCCCCTGCAGTGTTTTTTCTCCTGTGGTGTCACGGTCGCCATCAGGGAAGTTCTGGAACATGCATTCCTACCTGGACACACCTGGAGTAGATATTCCTGAGTGGAACAGCCGTCTCTGAGGCGCCGCCACGCCCGCCTCTCTACCAAGAGTCGCCTGCAGCTCAGAGTGATGGGAATCTGAGTTCCACCGTCACTTTAAGCTGCAGGCGGATCGGAGGCTGCTGCCTCAGCAGATTGATGCCTGTGGCTCTGACATCACATCAACAATCAATTACCGCTCATATTGGGGTGCTTTTGTATTTTTCACTGGCGCTATTTCCTGTGTTCAGTGACAACGGACATCTGGTGAGCGAATGATCAGACAAACGGCTTCAGGCTGCTGAGCAGCAGCTGTTCTCAGCTTCAACAGCAGCGCCACGCTCATGCCCAAACACCACCAGAACCCAGACCCGTTCAGCCGGTCTGGAGCCAATACCTGAACAGAACCATCGACTCCGACATGATTAATGACCCACTGCTCTGAAAATGTTTCACAGCTCCATGAACACAGAGTTAGAGGTGGACGACGGAGGAATATTCTGGGTTTATATAAGAAGAAGTCAGAAAGTGGAAGACAAAACAAGACAAAGGGAATGTCTGACAGCAGCAGGGACGAGGAGGTGAGAGGGCAGGGGGTGAGGAGGAGGAGGAGGAGGAGGAGGAGGAGGAGGGAGGCTCACAAGTTCACTCACTCGTCTGTCAGCTGATAGAACCATCACAGCTGCGTGCTCCCTGACTGAAGCCCCTGCTATCAGCCGGCTGCAGCCTGCCATGATGGAAAGAAAAAAGAAACATGGAGGAAGCGAGAGAGAGAGAGAGAGAGAGAGAGAGAGAGAGAGTGGCAGTCGCGCTCAGCAGCATAATTATGCAGATTGCAGCGTTAAAATGCCTCCATTCTGCACATCTAATTTCTATTTCATGGCCTCTCTGGGCATTGAGATGATCCATTTCAGGTTGGCGAGGAGCAGCAAGGTCAGACAATCAGACGAGCAACACGTCTCCCTGCGACCACCATCGATCACGCGCTCGCACAAGTCTTTCCTTCTCTGCCGCTACGTTCCACATTTACAGGAGGGAAATGTAGGAATGCCGCAATTTCTGTTGGTTTGTTAAACGGCAGAATGAAAACTGGCTCAAGGTTAAACACATTTCCACTCATAAACAAATAACAGGCGTTTTATCTTCCTCCCTCAGTGAGGCTGCGGCAGCAACGACGAGCTCATTAGAATCAATAGTTGCTTAAAGCAAACAAAGCGGCTTTGTACTGTATATATTATTCAAATATAACCTTATAATAGGGGGCTGCATTTAATTCCTGCCGCATCTGTTAGCTCATTGTTCTGCTTTCATTACGTCGCAACGAAAATGTCTGAAATGCCGAAAAGGTCAAACAGAAATCTACAGACTTCACGGGAGAAATATTGTAAATCAAAGTGATGAATATTCATCAGAGTGTTTTCATTTTTAAGATGATTTACATTTCTAACTAGGACTCCCAGCCAACACGTGTGAGGGATTTTCATGCTCTTTAATAACCAAACAAATGATGTAAATGAAAAGTCGTGTTTCCATTCAGACGTGTTCCAGTCAGTCTTATTAAAGTCAGAGACGCTGCAGACGGGATTCTGACCACTGCTGGCGCCGCCGTAACCGTGGCGTTCTGATGCGCCTCTCTGGTATGAAGGTTCTCACAAAAACTCAGGAACCCCAAAATAAAGGCTTCAGAGTCTCACGACCTCCAGAGGAGGTGCAACATGACACAAGGCTGTAACACAGAAGAAGAAGAAGAAGAAGAAGAGCAAAAAAACTACAAAAAAGATCAAATATGGAGGAGTCTTGATCAGCTTCTGCTGCACCAAGGTACCAGCGAGCGAATGATCAAGAACTAAAGAGTCGTCGTGATGGAAACACGACTTGGGGGCTCCCGTGTTTCTACTTGAAGGTTTTTACGGCGTTCTGGAGGAGGGATTCGTGATGGATTCCCGACCGCCTCACACATGCCACGCATCACCACCACATCACGACCGTCTCCAAGCGGCGTCACTTACCTTCCCATCAGCATCCAATATTTAAACAGCATCAGATGAGCGTGCTTTCTAGTCTCGTCTGCTCGCTTCCCTCTGGTTTTGTTACTTTGAAGTCATGAAGGTCTCAGCTCCTGTCTTCCCGCCTCTGCTGCTGTGTCTGTGTGCAGCGCCGTGAAACGTGGCAGGATTTTCTGTTTACAGTTATTACAGTAACACAATGTCACAGACAGAAATATTGGGTGAACGTACTCATATCCCTCCTCTGTGTACTCTTGTTTCGACTTTTACAGTAAACTTTTACATGATGTTGACATCTAGAACGTTGGGTGTGATCCACAAGAACGGCGAGGCTTCAAGGTCTGTTACCACAGTGGTTTGGGCTCATCGTTGCTTCTCGGCCAGGTTTTCAACGCGCGACCTTTGGTGTCTGATACCAACACGCGCGGCGCCTCTGCTTCTGTGTGAGATGCAGCGGGATTTATGTTCACCTCAGTAGAAGTAACACCACCACCACCACCAGCTGGTGTGTGTGTGTGTGTGTGTGTGTGTCTGTTTACACGGACCTGCAGTAAATACGTCTGCGGCCAGAACAAACGGTGGGGCAGGTTAAAAACCTCCTTCACGCCACCGCCGAACGACATCATGCACGTCTCAGCGACCTCAGCCAGGGAACCACAGAGCTGAAATGGAACAAAAGTATCTTCTTTTAAACCACAGTTTACAGCCTGGAGAACCTGGATTTGCCCCACAGTCTGGACTCCCCAACAGGAGTCAAACATCCGTCTCCCACTGCCACGTCCAGTGTTTGTGTGGCCCATCCAACCCTCCCCGACCCTGGGGATCGAACCAACGGCCCCCCGTAAGTGTTCTCAACCAGGAAAGGCTGCCTTATGTCTCGGTTTGAAACCCAGGCAGAACGTTTGCAGAACATGGAACCTCAACTTTTGACGTCGCAGAATTAGAAGGTGGTGACGTACAGCAGCTGAAGGCTCCTGTCATACCCGGGGGGGGGGGGGGGGGGGGGTTCTGCTCTCAGCTGGAACCAGGATGCTGGAATTCACCGTCTCTGCCACGCCAATCACGAGAATTTGCTTTCCTGCGTTCCATATCACAGCTGACAGCCCACATTTCTCCAGGACTGTGAGAGATTTGATCCTTTACCCCTCCCAAAACACCGTTGTGTCTGTTTACATTGATCTTAATCACCACAACGAAGCGCGTGCAGAAAACACTCCGCCGGGGTGACTTGGATCACTTCAGGCAGCCCTGATTCATCTGCTCTCAGCACACTACAGAACATCTTATCAGTCGATGTAAACATCAAACTGAGATTGGAGGGAGGTGATTAAATTCTCTCCTGAAATTTAACGGGACTTTCAAAAGTCGAGACTTAACAAACACACACACACACACACACACACACACACACACACACACACACACACACACACACACACTGTAGAGGTGTCCCAAAGCATCTTTAGCACTTCAATAATGTAGAAAGTCCAACATCCTAGTAACTGTGTGCTAGCCAAGCATCAGCGTTTCTCAACCACGGCGCCGGGGCCCATGGGTGTAGCGTGAGCGCCATCTCATGGGCTGTGAAATGCTTTCAAGTAGAAGCTCAGTATCGTAGAACATGAGTCTAAACTTATGACGGTGGGTACATGGTTTAAAAATATAACGTTCATGAAAATAATCCATTTTAAAGATCCATCTTCAAATCACATCATCAATTTGAGGCGAGCTAACGGCTAACATTAGCCTGGGGAGGTGGCATTTCACGGAAAAACTGCTGAAGCATCCACAACATCAATGTGGTGGTTTCTTATTGCATTTAGTTATTTAATATATAAATCTTTATTGCAAACACAGGTCCTGGTTTCAAGGCTCCCACCTGTATAACAGGAAGTGGTCCTCTCGGACCGTCGGCAGACGTGCTAGCATGGAGGCTCAAACCCAGTGCATCACTCACTGCTCAGTCATTTAAAGTGGACGAGAACAGAACAGATCAGCCGACACTAATTTGGGATCTTTTCTGTCTTTTAAAGGGGCTCGACTCGTCTTCCTCCCTGCCTCCACCTGCGCTCTGAACATCAGGAGAACGATGCTTCTCCACTTGAATCCTTGCAGCTTTGAGCCCGTTAACAGCTACAAGGGAACTAATTCCACTTATCAAAAGTTGTTCTCTGATTGGGAGCAGTTAATTAGGACTGAGCGGGAGTGGCTTTTCGGTCTCGGGCGGTGAGGCTGACACATTAAATGATGGATAATGACACTTGTGTTTACTCAGACACTGGATGAGAGATTACCCTTGAGCCTCTGGCGCCGGTCCAAGGCATGCAGACGGAGTGTTGGGTGGTCAGCGAGTTGACATGGTAACAAGCTGTGAGCCAGTGGCCTTCTGGGAGGAGGCAGCCATGACGGACCGCTGGCTGAATGAGAAAGAAACCCCCAGACTTGTGATGAATGGCTGCGGTTGGTTTCAAAGCAGAGGAGGGACATAAAACTACATGACAATAAAGGGAGCAGCAGAATGTTTTGCTGCAGTTCCCGTAGTATTTTTGAACCCCTCCCACCCGCGTCATCAGCCGTGTCTCATTTTCTCGTTAGTCCTCTTCAACTCCAACTGTTTCTTGTTGTGTCAGTCGCTGAGTTTCCAATTCTCTTGGTTCAGAGTCTCAGTTTGTCCCCTTCTCATGTTCTCCAACTTGCTATATTTGAGTACCTGAGTTGAATTTTTGTTTATTTCATATTGGAAAAAAGTATCTGAGCTCTTTATGTCCTGCTTCCATCGCACTTGACATCAACAACCTGAGCCCTGTGACCTGATTCAGGCCTTGGGATGCGAAGTTAGAGAAGATCCAAGTTCTGTTCTGAACTGCACTTAATGGCAATCTTCCCTGACAGGTTTGGGTTCGTATCTCTGGTTTGAAAGTCTGTGTGATTGCTTGTTAGTTACAAGATAACCTCAACAGATGTCAGGAGGAAGGAGGTAACAATAGTTGTCAGGCTTTGCTTCATGCCCGCAAGACTAAATCGAGGGCTAACAAGGTTGTTCAGCGTGTAAGAGCACATGAGGAATGACGTCCAGTCGCCAGAATCCTCCTCTGACTGTCTTCACGGTTGTCACCAACATCCCCACATATGACTTGACATTTTTTCAGTTCAAGTTCCATAACAATGCTTGAATTTTACTCTGAAGAGCTGATTAAGTTGCAAGTTAATGGATCATAGTCACACATTTTGACCTGATGCTAAAACATAAAAGCAGAAATCCATCCAGTAGTTGTTGCAATAGTTCACTCAGATCCTCTTGTTGGCACAAGGACTGTGAAAAGATCATGAACGTCAGTATACAACCGAGGAAGCTAAAAGTTCGACCTGCGCCAGAGGAGGAGGCGGAGGATCGCTAAAGTCTTCATAAGTTTTGCTCCAAAGACCTTTAATATCTGTAGTAAATGTCACAGCAGTCCATCAAACAGACGCCAGGATGCCTCACGCTCAACTGCAAATGTCAGCGTCCGCAAGACAAAAGTGGAGGACCAACAAACCAACCAAGGAGGCCGCAGCGTCGCAGCCACGCTGCTAGCGCCACGCTGCTAGCGCCACGCTGCTAGCGCCACGCTGCTAGCGCCACGCTGCTAGCTCTGCTAAAACAGATGTCCAGCAGAGGTCAAACTGGAATCATGTGACTCAGACTGACCCTCAGGGAGACGTTGGACAGCAGCAGATAATGTAGTGGAGACTAATGTCACCCGCTGACATTAAAGTGACCAAAACCAACACCAGAACATGCCTCTGTGTGTGTGTGTGTGTGTGTGTGTGTGTGTGTGTGTGTGTGTGTACATACGGCTCAAATCTAATCTCCAGGTAATGGAATGTCTCTCCTCCGCTCTGCCACTGCAGCGAGTGAGTAAACAACCAAATGATGTTGAAATGAAGTGAATGGATCAGACCTCATTATGACAGCAGGTGTTTCCTTTCATCCATGCATGTTTTTGTCCTCTAATTAGCCGTGTGTGTGTGTGTGTGTGAGATGAGAGGTGATTTCAACTAGATGTTAAGGACATGACACTCCTCATCTGGGCTGGGATTGTGGCTGGGTGTCAAACGGCTGGTATTCCTGCTGAATGTGATCATGAAACGACGCGCGTCCACAGCGCTGCCATCTGCTTGTGCGGCGCCGCTGTTCTTAATGGATGAGACCGGGCAGAATGAACCCGGCTGCCGGATGAAAGATGCAGCAGCAGCAACCGTGGTTTGACTGCAGCCAGCGAGCGGATGCATGTGTGAGCGCTGCGTGTGTTTGCCTTTTATCTTCTGGGAATGAATTCAGTTTCAGGCCTGCAGAAATACCTACTTTTCTCAGAAGGGGAGATAAACAAGATAAATGACGTGTAAAGAGTTGTAAACATCTTGAGCAGCCGAGAAGATAAACACAGAGAGCTGCTGGGGGCTTCCTGGGACTGCAGGTAACAATGTGCTGAAACTGTCTCAGTGCTGGATGTTGCTGGACTCTTTATTACGCTCACAGGCACACCGAGCGCCACCCGCTGGTACTCAGCCCAACCAAGTCTGTTCCTGCTCGCCATAGCGCCGCACTGGGAGGTGTTAGTTTGTTATACATCAAATCAAAGTGGGAAATACTGAGCGTACGGCTGGATTATACCCAGATTACTCCCGGATTATACTGGACGATGTGCTTGAGAAGTTTTTAAACAAATGTTCTGAGGCAGTTTTTCTGTTGTAGCTGCCATGAAGCCTCCGTTAGCTTCAAGCTAAATACACGTGGCAGCAGACTGATGTATCATTCACTTTAATACAGTTTAAAAAAAAAACAAAAAACATGTGGATTGTTTTCTTGAGTACATGCGCTCTACATTTATGATACGGTGCACGGTGGTGCAGTGGTCAGCGCTGTGGCCCCCCAGCAAGAAGGTTGTGGGTGGAGCCCCGGCTGCAGCACGGGGTCTTTCTGGTTGAGTCTCCATGTTCTCCCTGTTCCTGCTGGGTTCTCTCTGGTACTCCAGCTTCCTCCACAGTCCAAAGACATCAAGAGGGACCAGGTTAATCCAGACTCTAAATTGACCGTAGGCGTGGCTGGGAGAGCCAATGGTTGTCTGTCTCTATGTGTTGGCCCTGCCACGGACTGGTGACCTGTCCAGGATGAACCCCGCCTCTCGCCTGTTGACGCTGGGATAGGCTCCACCCCCTGCGACCCTTAATGAATGGATGGATCCAGTCGCACCTGAAGTCACCTGAATGTAGCAGGGTGACATGGACACAAGGGGGAGCACTAACTTTACTCCACAGGCAGCCACACTGAGGGGCCGCCTGCAGACCCTCCTGTGTGCAGGTATCAGCTGATGCTGATGATCTCAAACGATCAGCCGACTTCTACTTGAAAAAACCTTTTTTGTGAGAGGTGTTGCATTTCATCGTGAACATCGTAGAACTCAAAGACAAATTCCAGGCAGGATCAAATCCGACCACTCCTACAGCTCAGTCTCGATCTCAGCGATGAGCCGAAGCGTTCCGATCACCGTCAGCTTTTCTGTTTCCACCTGAACACTGATGATGAAAACCTCCTGATGTTTAAGTGATTTAAATATCTCATATGTCGGTATTCTTTTCTTTTTGTACTACAATACACACCTATCCTAACTTTGACTACATAGTGAGGTGCACATGTCAAAAGACAGCAAACACAAGCTTGTTTTGTTTCTATTCTTCTGTTTTTTTGGGAGCCTGAAATAATTTCCCCTCCACCAACAGCCACAGTCAGGCAGCCAACACACCACCCACTGAGAGAAGCACAAGCCTGGTGACAAACACCGAGGAAGAGGCGGGGGCTGTGAGACGCACCCAGACGCAGCTTTGACACGATCAGAGGGTTCACGGGAAGAGACACTACAAATGCAGAGATTTCCTGGAAGATGAACACTAATGGGAGCAGAAGGCAGGCGTCAGAGTGCCGGCTGACACCTTTGCCTCAGTAGCAGTGGGACAGCCCCACGTACGCTGTTTTAAAGGTCCGAGGTTTCGTTAATTATCAAAATCGACGAGCTGATGCTAAAAAAAAAAAGACACCTGACTCACAGCCTGCGCCGGTGTCTGAGCCACGGCGCAGGCTGCCGGGTAGAAGACAATTTCTTGCATGATTAATCCACTAAAGCTCCTCTCACCCTCCGACCACTGATGAGTTTCCCTTCTTCCTGCAGGTACACAGAAGAGGGAACAGGTGATGCACAGAAGAGGGAACAGGTGATGCCTCGGATGTGTGCAGCATGAGGCCAGAGAAGCTCATCATCTGAATCATGATGCATCTTTCAGCGAGGCGCTTTAGCAGCAGGTGTAGCCTCCAACAGCTGCTTGTGTTACCTAATGGGCCGGGCCGGGTTTGATACAGATGACAGATAAAAAGAATGAAGCAGATGATGATTCTTGAATGTCACCTCTCTGCGTCATCTACCCGGCGAGACCCTGGACTCGCTGGGTATCCCAGCCTGCTGAGGCTGTTTTGCTCTGTATGTCAGGTTTTATGGAAGCTGAAGGGAAGAGCTCGTCTCTGGTGATATTACAAGGTTCCTCCTAGAAGCTCCTCTTCCTCCATCCCTGATCTGGCACCCATCTCTCCGTTCAGATGAAAGGATTCTCGCTCTGAAAGCCCGAAGGAACTTTGAGCCTTGCCATCCTTATCAAAACCCCTGAGACGAGGAGCCGCAGACAGCAGTCAGACTGCAGCAGGGCTGAGCGGCAGCGAGCACGCTGGAGGTTGATGTAACGGCTCCTCCAGGGTGGAGGGGCGTGCTGAGCCCAGCTGAGGCTGAACATGAAAAGCTCACGGCAAAACCGGGACGTGATTTCCTTCCCAGGTGAATCTGCCCCCCCCCCCCCCCCCCACTATGATTTTGAGCTATTTTGTAAAAACTAAACACGAACTGAATGACATCAACACTAAATGTGGTAAATATTTAGTTTTTTTGCTTGGAATAAAAAGTAGAACACGTTTGAGTGATCCGTCTCCACGTGCTGGGCCAACCTAGTTTTACTGTAGTACATTTATACTTTGTTAAATGGACGATTGACTGCAAATACAGCGATGACATCAGCACGTCCAGCACCTCCCCTTCTGTCCTCTGACGTGTTGGAGTTCCGTTGCTATTGTCAGTAAACCAACACATCTGACAATATTTGTCTGACGAACATTTATTGTTCTTCATCATGAACCCGCGGTGTCAGCACGACGCACCCCCCTACGTTGGCAGCGGCGGCGCGGTGATCGGAGGGATTCCGGCTGCAGCTCGTCGTCCCACTCAGGACGTCGTTTATCTCTCAGTCACTCCGAGTTGGGAGGTTCTCAGAGACAAACGGCTGTTCCCTGACTTACTGAGATCCGTCACCGTCTGCTGCAGGCCAGAGCCTGGTAAACTCGCAATCCATCACCGAGCTCCACCTCACGGATGGGTTGGAGATACAGCGTGAGTGATGACACCGAGCCTGCGGATGACCTTTCACACCCGGCCTGACTGGCTTACAACCCCATGAACCAGCAGGAACACGGACGCAGGTCAGGTGTTGGAGATCAACAGATGATAGGTGAAATATTCCTCAAATTAAACCAAACTACAGGTTTGTTGTCAGAGCGGCAAAAAAAAAAAAGAGTTTCAATAAAATCGACGCCATGGAGCTGTGAATGAGCGCCACAGCCTTGTGCTGCGTTCAGGTGAAGTCGTTGCCGTTTCTCGCGCTACCATGAGAGCATTCAGGGAGTTCGCAGAAACTCTCCTTTCCCATCGTCGGCCTCATGTTTACCAGCTTTATTCCAAATTTTATTAAAGGCAGACCAGAGATTAAAACAAGGACTGGTGATATCGATCCCCCCCGACAGAGCGCTCGGTCAGGGCTGTTTTGTATTTCTCTTGCAAGTTTCAATTTGTCACTTTGTATGTGGAGAGTATTTCTCACCAGCAGCTGCACAAGTCCTGAATTTCTATGATACAGTCGAGGTAAACGTATTGGCTTCACTTGGAGCGGCCAGGATGCTCTTGAGTGCTGCAGCAAACTGAGAAATAGGCCGGTTTCTTTTTTGGGCCTGGTACCGCTTTAATCATGTTTCCCTAAAGTCCATTGCATTTGTACAGCCTTTAATCAAGGTTGCAGTCTCACAGACATTCACAGAACCAACGTTGTGAAACAATAAATTCAATTTGTGATGTTTACTACAATCAAATTCTGCCCGTAGGGGAAATTAGACTGTAGCTGTCAGCGCTCAGCATGTCAGCACACAAACAAACAAACAAACAGCAAACACATCTCAGGGTAAACAGATCTGCATTATTCAAAATCCCTCAGTGGGATTTAAACTGGTTTTAAATAATGGAGCCGTGCTCCTGCCTCGTTACTGGGTGAATTCTAGGGATGGGCAGCAGTCAGAGTCCCCCTGATCAAGTCATAGCATGAAGCACTGGGGGGGGGGGGGGGGGCGATTCCTGGCGGAGGGAAATCTATTTGTAGAACTCATCTAAACGCACAGTGAATACAACCGAAGCGTATCAGACAGTCAGAGAACTGCTGCCAGCACAGTTATTAGTACTATTTGTAGTATCAGTACTAATTCTGCATTAATGCTCATGTTTATCTGAGCATGTTGTTTTACTGCCTGTCTCTGTCTGCCTCTGTTTCACCCTGGCTGGTCGAGGCCGATGGCCGCCCACATAAAACCTGAGTCTGGAAACTAGAGACCGTTGTTGGTCCCCGCTGTGTCCCAGGTCCCCGCTGTGTCCCACGTCCCCGCTGTCCCCTTCACCTGACACATTGCATGCATTTACCAACGAGTCAGTCGGTTTATGGATTCAACAGATTAGAAACCTGCGATCAGAGGGTGGAAGTGGAAGTGGAAGAGGTGAAAATATACAGACGATGACAGTGAGGGATGCTAGCTTAGCTGCTAGCAACAAGCCAGCAACAGCTTTAACTCTGAGGACAAGACCCCCCCGCACTGGAGGGGATTTCTGTACATAACTGATCCAGAATCATAGACCACAAGATGGATAAAAAAATAAAAAAAACACACACACACGGAGTTTTTTCATAACGGCGAGCAATCGATCACTCACAGCCATCCCTGCTGAACACACCGGCCTTTTCAAGTGTCTGGGGGGCTGCAGCAGGAGACCTTATCACGCAGGTGGTTGGATTCATCTCATCCTGTGAAATATGTTTACCTGCAACAACTTAATCTGCTGCCATATTAGGGGGGATTTCCTGGGTGGCTCGGATTAATAAAAAAGTGTTTGATGGGTGTTTTATCAGGCAGTAAAACACACAGCAGCTGCCTGAGCGATGTCATGAACCCAGCCAGGCGACTGTCAAAGCATCTTTGTCCCTCTGCCTGTCACCTGGATTACAGCGACACCGAGGCTATAATTGAACAAAATACCCAACTTTCTTTCTTTTCACAAGTTGCAGTGCAGACAAAAAGTAGAGTTTACAAAGTTGTGCAGCGATGGAGAAATACAGCAGCAAACTGAAAAAAGGAAGACGGAAAAAAGGGAGAGAAAGAAAACCAGAGATGGTGATTTTTGAGAGAGAATGAGACGAAGGTCCCCGCTGAGCAGAAAATAGCTCACCTCCTCGGAGAACAACAAATAGGAGGCTTCTGTAAATGTCACCTGTGGGCGGCTGTAATGGAAGGTGTGTCATGGGGGTAAACGGGAAACTTAAGCTGAAGAAAGCCTCCAGATATTGACTATAATGGGGCAGCTCAACGCCGGAGGCTTCTGGAGATAATTACACATGATTCACACCATTTTCATAACCATCCGCAACGATTGTCACTCAGCCAGGATCATTCCACATCACTTCAAGGCTGCCCGAGTCATTTATGCTGAAAAGGAGACAACAGACAGAGCAGACGTTGGGACAATGTACTGAGGGGCGTAGTTTGGTTTAACCTCCACATTAAAGCTGCGCTGTAGCAGACATGAGGTAAATTATCATGTGGCTTCATTCACAGGAGTTTGGCTGCTGAATTATTTAGTTTTTATTTGCATCATTCGAGCAAGCTTGGATGCACGATGTGTTTATTTGACCCTCGTGAGAGGCAGTCCGTCACCAACAGTCGTCTGCTAGCAGCTCCTCCACAAGGAAGGCAAAACTGCTGCTGCTGCACTATAACTGTTGATGTACATTTCAGGCTTATTTTTTGGCAAGAGTGTAGGTGTTAAGATATGGCAGTCATTTTATGTACATGACCCACACAATGCGTTGCCTTTATGTTGAACCGTGGATCGCGCACGAGGCTGCAGACGAGTCCCGAAGCATGCGAATTAGCCGAGCTGTCCCTGCTTGGAGGGACTCACATCTCATGTTGACCCACTAGAGGGACATTCAAGCCAGCAACAAACCTCAGTAAGATTTGCCCTCAAATTCTCAGCCATGCTAACCGCGACCACGCGACCCAGCTAGCAAGGCGAGGGGCAGGCTAGCTACAGTTAGCAAAAATACAGCCCCCGTGTCCACAAATCATCACAAAATTCCCCGCCAGCTCACATCTCTGACATCATCTCCTGTTTAACCACGTGAGACATGCGGGCCAGCACCAAACATCGACATAATTCTACTCAACATGACGCTAGCTGTTGGTAGAGTAGACCGTTAGCATCTCCCAGCTTCCAGTGACGGGCGGAAGCCGGAACAGACCAAGCAAATTCAGGTTTATTTTGTATCTTTGCGTTGACTTTAAATGTATTTTCTTATTATCTGATTATTTTAATTCTTTTCTTCGAACTTTCATTACATTTTTGATTTCTCAGCTGCTTGCTCTATATTTCTTCAGCTGGTGAGGAAACATTTCCCGGTAAATGTCGCTTTTGTTAAGTGATGTGTTATGTGACGTTAACACCGCGCCGCGTCTGGCTGCCGTGAAGGTGTCGAGCCTCTACTTCTCCAGTTGTGTGGATCAGTGGTGTACAGTCAAGGGTCACCATTAAGACTTGTAGTTTTTCACGACCCCCTGATGGTGGTGGTCCAGGGAGATGAAAAGAGGAGCTCATTATGGAGCAGTCAGAGAAACCGTCGAACTTCTCTCAGCTTTCGCTCAGAGCTTTGGATGTTTGTCACGACGCTCTGCAGGAGAGAAAAGATCTCTTCTCTCCTAGCAGGCTGCTGGTAATTATCCAGCCCACCTACAGTTTATAATCTGAGCGGCTGTGGAGATGTTTCTCACTGTAGAGTTTGAATTCAGTCGGATGAGTACTTAGATGGCGGAGTGTGTCCAGGTAATTACCAGCCCACCTGCAGGACGGAGGAGAGACGCGGTCCACTATCAGGCCCCTTCCCTCCGCTTCACTTCAGTCAACGTGGGCTCGTTAATTGAGAAAATCACACATTTGACACAGTAACTTTGAATAAACAGCTCATTACAATCAATTAGCCTCACGGTCCCGCACCCCTGACATCACGTTACCAACCTCAAAGGCCAACTCACAACATCACAACAATTGCCACTTTACTGACAGTAACCAGAAATGCTGCATGGCGCCGTGAGCCTGCGCCTGCCACAGCGACCTTGACCTTCGACCACCAAAAGGTCCTCAGGTCGTATCTAAGGCCCAGCGTGTGTTTGTGCTACATTTGAACGAATTTCCTCAAGGTGAGAGCATGTTGATGTGAGGTAACCTTTGACCTTCACAACCTTTTTATTCTTCCAGTCCCAGTGGACCGTGGCACGAATACGCTTGCTGTAGCATTTATATGAGTTAATGAACAGTATGCGTGTGATGTGACAGTCACCTTGCCCTTTGACCTTTAGCGTGCTGTCGGTTGATACGGACAACCCAGACTCACCATGCCTCTGGTCTACAGCTGTCGCTACAGAAACGTCGCTGTTATTTTTCTCTTGGGACTTTTTTTCTACAGCAAGACGTCGCTTGCTGGGAAAACGTCAAACAGGCAACAAGCTTGTCGCAGGCTCTCTGTCAGCGGGGCCTTTAGTGCTCATTTCCAGCTCTGCATTTGTATTCACAGGAGCTTTTCATGATCGATAGGTTTTGGGGTTTTTCTACTCTTTTACTGTGTAAAACAATAGTTTGTGGCCTCTTGTTCCATGAATTAGCGGTCGTAACGCTGAGCTTTTAAATCCAGGATGTGATGGCGGAAAGGAGGGAGGTGACAGGTAAGAATGGGGGTAAACTGCTGAGGTCACCCCCTGCTGGTCAACAGAAAGAATGCGATTTAAGACACAAAGCAGAAAAAAAAGTTGGAAACAGTTTTTAGAGCAGCCTGAGTTCTTTGTTTACACGGATTATATTTACATACATTTACCTCATTATTCAGGTCTTTGTCTATGTTTCTATACATACATAGACATACATACATATGTGTATATATGTGTATGTATATATGTATATATATATATACATATATATATATATACATATATATATATATATATATATATACATACATATATATATACTCTGTATGTCAGAACATGAGGGGCAGGATGTTACAGATACAACAGAAAAAGTGGAGACTGATGGCCCCCCCTCATGGAGGGATGAATATCTTCTGCATGTGAGGCTGAATTAACACCGTCGTAGCCTCGGAGTCTGAATTCTCTTATCTGAGGGATTTAAAACTTTAAGGGTTGGACATGAAATAATTCATTGATAGTTGAGATCGTTTTGATTCATCTAAGCTCTGCAACTTTTCCTCTCAGCTCCCCACCTGCCTGATAAGAACCTGAGGAATGTTTGCTGAAAATCAATTTAGTGCTGCCTGTATAGGCGGCTCTGGCACGATAACTGATAGGTATCAGGTTCTCTCCTCTGTGTGGAAGGGAAGCTGGAGACGTTTTGGAGAGAGAAGGCGACGAGTGTGAGGACAATCCTTAAGTACATGTTGAGGCAGACCTGGTTAAGTCTGTCCTCCCCGCTGTTATGTCTCTGTCACAGATTAGCTCTGCTTCTCCTGGTCCTCTTCTTTTTCCATTAGAGATTAAACCAGTTATCTCCTGTTATGAGGGGAGGCCGGGACGAGTCCGGGCGCTCTTGGACCGCGGCCGTGAGATCCGGAGCAAACCCTAAGAACTTCTTTGTCTTCTGACTGCAGTCTTGCTCTCCTGCTTCGAAGGTCAAATGTTGCCAAACCTGTTCGGCGCTTTCACTCACGCTCATTCGTTGGTTTGATTTGAAGTTTGAACTCACTAAATACTGCAGTTTCAAGTTCATAGGATTCTATAAAGAATGTGTAGTCACGTCATGCTGTGCTGCATGCTGGGATACGTGCGCCACCTTTACAGATGAAGAAGAAATTGGGGGCTGCCTACTAGGACTCATTTCACTTTCTCTCCCACTCGTCTTGATTTTCTGGGATGGGTTTTAGTCAAGTTTTTCTCGGCCCACATGAAAGCGATTTACACCCAGTGGAAATCAAACGAGTCTCAACTTCAAGCGACGTCAACTTCAAAAGGTGAAATTTGAATGATATTTTAATCACCGTTCTACTGTCCACCGTACAGTAAAGCCTTGCATCGTCACCGAGAACATGGGGAGCTGGCGCCCGTCATCCTGCTCCCGCTAATCTCTCCTTTCCGTCATGTGACCAACAGCTTTTTAAACTGCTCTTTACACCACTGACGAGGACTTGAGTGGAACAATGAAGATATTAAAGTCAACAACGCAACAGCTCATCATGTCAGCAGGAGGAGAAACAGAAGCAGAATAAATCTGTGATGAATGGAGGAGGAGGTTTCTGATCTCGGCAGGGGTCCTCAGTTTTAGTTCACTCTGCTTCATTGTTGTTGGTGTCTTTGGCTTCTGGTTGTGTGGCTTATAGAGATGTCGTATTAATGAGCCAACGTGTCCCACTCTCTCAGTGCATGTACAAAACAAAGGTAAACAAAGGCGAACAGACTCCAACGGTGCTTCAATTATTCATATGCAAGGAGGCGGCGGCGCTGCAGTAACTCTTCATCTGCCGGCAGGTTGGTGGGGTTTCGATCGATGTCTGTGGCACCGCTCTTAGACAAGTTGGCAAAACACATCCTGCTGCATTTATCTGGATAGATAAAGGGTCCACACCCACACGCTGCAGTTCAATAAACATTTGGGGGCGGACGCTGCATGCTGGAACGAATACGGACAACAGCAATGGAAACGCGGCAGCCAGCCAGGCGTGGAACCGCGTCACGTTTGGCAGAACCAGCGTGGTGCTCGGAGACGGATGATGGATAAAAGAGGAGGGGCAAGAGGAACGTCTTCAGCTCATCTTTGAGTCCCAGTTGACATTCGAGCATCTGACATTTGTGTCCCTGACATATCACGTCAACAGGAATGGGACATAGGGACAACCCGAAGATACGAAGCTACGAAATGATCCTGACGGCTTGTTGCCACATTTGGAGTCCAGCACTCCCTGTGAGACATGGGACAGCCATTTTTTTTCGATGTAAACTTTGTTTACCTCCCATGTATTTGTGAAGCATCTCATTTTTTAATTCCAGCACATTAACGACTTTATACTGCAGCTGCAGGTACTCTGTAAACGGCGCAAGCTAAAACAAGCTAACAAGCTACCAGTGAGCTAAAAAGTTATCTCAGCTGTTTCCAGCAGATATTACGCACATCTCAGTATTGAATACCAGACAAAATTAACTTCTCGCCCCAGAGGGACTTGAACATGCTCTGTACATGGTACAAAAGGTCGACACCTGTCAGCTGTATGTGGAAACGAGGCCCACTGACTCTCTAATGGCGCCGTTTCTACGCTGACACAGAAGTTGTGCCACCGTAACGTACTTAAGATGTTGTGGTCATTTCCATTAATCAGTGAGATCCGGCTCCACTTTTCCATTCGGTGTCTTTTCTTCTTTCTTTTTTTTTGTCTGAAAAGAAAATAAGGAATGGGTCTCAAGTTGTGAGAGTTGATATGAAACCCGGTGAGCCTGCTGACAGCCGTCTAAGCTTAAAAAAGTTAATTTAACACACCAACAATTTGCCTGAGATCTGATTAGTTTTTGCATTCACATTCTTGAGTGGTGAGCATCAGGATTTATTGCTGCTGTTTTGTATTCACAGCTCAACAGTACTGAAGCTCAGTGGCTGACAACAAGGGGGGGGGGGCTGCCCAGTGGAATTTCACACTAATTAAACGTATTAGCTCGATGCCACCATGCTTAAAGATGAGACTGAATCTTTTATCACATTTAAGATGTAAAACCGGCCAGAGAGAGCAGTTGAGTCTTGTGATATTTGCTTTTCCTTCAGTGATTCTTTGACTCTGATCGCTGCTGATGCTTCGCGTCGTCTCTGATCACAACCAATAAACCAATAAGACGAGATTTGATGAAGGAATCCCTGATCTGGAGCATCTGAATCAGCTGCTAACCTCGGGCCGGAGAGAGTTTAAACAGGCTTTAAGTTACATCATCTTTTGCTGGATTCTTCCCAACTTCCCTTCATCTCTTCAGAAAGATGCGCATCGATATCAGATGTGAATCTGCCGACACCAGGGCTCGAAGCTGATGCATGCAGATTGTTCTTGTTTGGAAAATTCTTTGCTGTTTGCCAGTTTCTTTTAACAAAGAAACCCAAGAGCGCTGTTGTTTCCACTTCTATTAAAAAACAAATTTTACTTTGATGAATGGAAAATTGGGTTTCATTTTGTTGTAGAGAAACCCGTCAGCTGTCCTTGGATCATGTAAATACGAGCAAAAAACAGGTTTCAAAGACTGCAAAATTACAGTGTCCCCTGATTTGATGAGTCCTTTGTAAAACAGAAACCCTGCAGCTACGATGGGGGGGCAGAGACACATAATAGCATAAGCGCCCGTGAATCACGCGTCCAACAAGCTCACTGGGTTAGCAAACAGTGAGCCAAGCTAGTGACGTCACAGTTTTGGCCATCTTGATTGAAATGATGAAATGAACGGATGAGCCGATGTGCAATCCTGAAAGTGAAACGCCTGCGAGGAGTAAACTGGACAAACCGAAGAGGAAGGAAAGTTTCTTGAGCTAACATCTCATAGCTGGCTAGCAGGGGCCACGCGTGTGACTGGAGTCCCCAGAACGCAACGGCGTCACAAAGCAGATTTGATTTGAGCTCAAAGCAAAGACGCATCCCGGCCGGCGCTGCGGTGAACGAGTGTGACCAGCTGGCGCATCCCGTTGAAGCAGCTTGCTGAAGCTTTGATTTTCGGGTGGTGTTTGGCCTTAACTGTAAGATAATTTTTGTGTGATTTGATGGCTGCTAACGCCTGAAACTTGCGGTCGAATGTTGCCAACTCAAGGCTAAGGGTCAAGCACGTTTCCTCGCTGGTCTCTTTGTGCTCAGGGTCTGGCCGCTAACTTCATCCTGCTTTCCCAGTGAATAGAATCTAAAAAGTTGAAAACATCTCTGTCAGTCTTGATGAGGGCTTCGCCTCGTCCTCTGGCTGAACTTTGTCTAGAAACTGTCATGGTTACCTGTCGACTTCCACTCAGCAATCTGCTGCAGGACGGGGCGGGGCGGGGGGGGGGGGGGGGGGGCAGTCACGACTTGCTCAACAACAAATGTGAGGCGTCCGCTGTTGCAAGGTGGGGGAAAAAGAAACACACAAACAACCAGATGAAATGAATAATGCACTTTGAAGTTTTAGCAACTTTTGTCATTAAAATCCCATCTGTGCGTTGGGGTCTCGCAGAGAGACCGGGTGTTTTGATAAACAGCTGCTGTCGATCCTCTCTCTGCTTCTCATCCTCCCGCCATCAGCATCACTCTTTACACATGAGCTGAGCCAACACGTGGAGGGATTTGCCTCATTTTCAAGTGTTAATACGGGAATGAGTTTTCATTACTTTCATGTCTGCTTCAGACGTCTCTCGGATTATGTCCCCGACTCATTCTGATCATGTCTTTGCTTTAGGAGTCACAATCCACCTGTCAGACGGAGGCAGATTAGCATTTCAAAAACACATTAACTGTCTGTGTGCGCAGCGAACGATGTTATAGAGTCTGTGCCGCTGTCAGTGTTAAAAGATTTACAGTTAAGAGACGTTTGAGGAGGCTGGTGGAGAAAACATACAGGGAGGAGAGAACTTCTGGAACAAAGTGAACAACCTGTACAAGTTGCTTCAGAGAAGCTTGTTCAATAGACAACTTCAATGCTCTCGGACATTTTTGTTCTCATTTTCTTGATCTTTTATGCTTTAGATGAAAAGAACTGAGGAGACCTAAAATATATGGAAGACAAGTTCAGAAAATAAAGCGGAAAAATCGATTCCCCCTCTGTAACAGGCACCTCACTCAATAGCTGCCGCACAGGAGTGTGAAACAGCACCGGCGTGCAACACCGGGCTGGAAATTATTCCAATATTGAAGGAACTCTCAACTTTTGGGGAAATTCTCTTATTGGTCAGGCATCAGGGCAGCATGGCCCGGCGGTAGAGCGGCCATCTAGCAGCTGAAGGGTTGCTGGTTTGAGCCTCACTTCTCCCGGTGACGGTGCCAAAGTGTCCTTGAGCTCCTGGTGAGCAGGTTGGCACCTTGCACAGCAGCCTCCACCAGTTGTCCATTTGCCTACAATAACATAACTCAGACTGGGTGTAACAGCGAAATAGCAATTTAAAACGACAAGACATGGTTGGAACTACTTTCTGGGGGAGGGATTTGACGCAGCACCTAAAAATGTCACTGTTTCCAGCGACTACAAGAGCGGCTACTGCTCCTAATGGTGACTGTGTGAGCGAGGAAGAGGAGGATTACTGCTGGACAAACCACCACCCTGAGCCTGATGTAGCTGGTGACTTTTGGCAGAGGTATGCTAACACTTCTCACAGACTATCATTCATTGTGCTAAGCTAACTGGCGAGGGACTCTATCTTCCTGTCTGGCTCTGGGGAGGATGGCTAATAATCACCTTTTCCATCAATCTGACATCGTGATTAGTATCTTGGCCTCCGACAATTTAATAATCACGATCAACTACAACACTAAGATACCAAATCAAGAGTCCGCCATCGGTGCTCTGGCTTCACCGTCGTCACTGAGCTGTCGGTTCACTGCATCTGCAGCCTGCAGAAGAGCAACACCACAGCAAAGACAGACAAAACCAAAACCACTAAATGAAAACCCTTCCTTTTTCTGATGTTTGACGATGTTGAGCTCTCGTCTGCAGTTGTCTCTAACGGGGCGTCACAGCACCGCCTCCCACCTGCTACCTACTGGTATCTGACGTTACGTGATTGGTCGCACACTTCCAGCGAATCAACCAAACAGTCACTGTGTGTGTGTGTGTGTGTGTGTGTGTGTGTGTGGCTGAGGAGTGTGTCTTGTTTCAATTATGATAAAAAGAATTCGACCTCGATGACCCAGCTCATCACACGTGGCAGCTTCAGTTGATGACGGCGAGGCTGAGCAACTGTACGTGTGAGACGGACTTGACACCACAGGCCACAGACAGCGGAGGTACTCGGCGCCCTCATACTCAACGTTACACATCGACAGGAGCCGGGGCGCTCTGACTGAGTGGGCACCCACTCGTCTTTAACTTCAAATGTGAGGAGACGTGAAGTGTTTTCCTGAAGAGTCCCACACACCAAGAACCACTGCCAACAAACTGTGAAAGAGAAGCTGCTACCACCGTTTTGATCTGGAAACGTCCTTCTGAGAGGAGGGAATTTATTCTAAACCCTACTTTAATTGCACAGAACCATCTTGACCAATAATTCCCAGACTGGGGTACGTGAACCACCAAGAGCGAGCACAGTAGCATCAGGGGGTAAACCTACGTGGAATCCTCTGAAATCCTGATTGGCTCTGGCCCTGATCCACCCACAGGCCCCAAACTCTCACCAATCAGAGTCCGAGCAGGGGATGCACACTCGGTAGGCCGATGACCATTTCTTCCTCAGTCGGCAAAAACAAGGAACCTTCCGGCGTGTGTCCACGCAGTTCCGTGTACGTATAGGAGTCATTCTTCTGAGGTCCTCCAGGATCCCCAAAGCTCTGGAATATGTGCCAGATATGTTCTAATTCCTGTCAGCCTGCTGGTTAGCAGGTGGCAGTCCTGTCCACTCTTAAAGAGATGCAGCTCCTCCATCGAAACAGCAGGGAGCGTAGCAGCCAGCTGGCTAACCTGCGAAAATATGGGTGAAAGGTTTTTCACCTCAGCCAAACCGTGGGCATCACCGTGTCTGGTAGAGCTAGCATCAATGCTAGCGCTGCTAGCCTAGCCTAGCCAAGCCAAGCCACAGGCACCACTGACTAAGAATAAAGAGCAGTCTCTTTGTATTACAACATGAAAGCAGTACACTTTTTTATTGTAAATCTTAGTGCAACAAATATATTGTGTCCCTTCTTCCAATGAATAACCGCGATCTGAATATTGATCAAAAGTAAATGTGAGTGTCATTTTATCTTTCTGCTCGTGGCGGCGGCGTTAATCGATACGTGGTAGCACAGTGCTGCTGGGAGAAAATCTCTGATTGTGTACAGTCATTCATGTGCTGACTAGGAAGCACTCAAAACTCCTGACACGTGAGCTAAGGTTGACGCCTGTCCAGGCTTCAGCAGCCTGTAAATAGTGCATCCTGATATTCCTCCAAATCACTGCCCTCAACAGAAACAACATCACCACAAGTACAATCCAATAAATAAAGAACCTCGACCCAAATACACTGTGGGTCGAGCATTTTCACTTCCAATTATCGTCATGCTTGTAAGAAAGAAAAGAAAAAAAAGAGGTGCATCAGCAATATGACTCCCGCCACGATAACGAGCACCCTGTTTCACTGGAATAAAGTTGGATTTGAATAATCTGGATCAGAAGAAAAAGACAAAAAAAAACAACATCCTTTCAATATGACATTAGCAAGACGTTACTGTTGACGTTGCTTCCACATTTACATCTTTTAATATGTGCAAACAAGAATATCAACACCTCCGGCCCGCTTGTCCTATGTACACTATAGACAGAGGAGACCAAACTCTACTGTTCTCTGCTCTCCATGGAAACGGTGGAGCCGCTGTCAGTAGATAAATGTCCGTGTGGCTCTGAGCACAGTGTCAAGTCCTCAGCTTCAACGCCGCTGTGGTCAGGAGGTCCCGACCTCTAAATGAAATACTCCTTGGGGTTTTCGCCGGAGGCGTTCTGGGAGTCCGTCTGGTTGTTGAAAGGCAAATCTTGGCTGTCCTCCTGTTTGACCCCCTTCACTTCCTGGTTTCGATACGTCTCTTTTCTCCGGTAGAGGAATCTGGCCGTTACCGCCAGGCCGGCCACAATCACAAAGATGACCACCGCTATGACACCTGCACCGGAGACAAACACGTTCACACCTGTGGTCGTGGTGCAGCGCTCCAGCCTCATCCCTGCAAGTCCCTCCAGTGATTAGGCTCCACCCCGCCTTCGCTCGCCACAGACACTCCGAGCAGAAGGGAAATATTTGCCAGGGTTGATTCTTTCCCACCATTCAGAGTCTGTGCGGGTTGAACGCCTGGAGTAAAACCAGCAGTTTTACTCCAGGCGTTCATGGATGAGACACCATATGCAGTCTTAAGAAGTTCTGAAACTTTTAATTCTTATAACCACACATCCCAGATTGACTCTGGATGCAAACCTTAATTAATTAACTATACCTCTAAATTAGTAGAACTCTCTTTTTTAGATCATTTAAAGAACAGATAATTGAAAGGATTCCCCCCCCCCCCACTCTCACTCTCACCGGGACCAGAGTTCACTCAGCTACATCGCGCCGCGCTGAACAAGACTTGAAATCGACGATTGAACGTGCGGGAAAATCTTCACTCAAATAGTAAATAATCAACTTTATTGTCCTGGTGAAACAACGCAAGCGTCTTTATGACCACGAGCAAAGCACCCACCACGGGTCCAGATACACGGGCCTGACCTCCTGGTCCTGTCCTCACTTCAACCCTCCTACAATCTATGTGCCTTGTTGTGTTCCTATCCGATGCGGTCCAGTTCTAGTCCAGGAAGTCCTGATGGGTTCAGTGGTATTAATGCAGATCAGATCATTGCTAGCACGCGTCTCTCCACTGTTGGATGAAAATCAGATTTCATTTGCTTCATCACCAGAGACTCAGACATGATGACGGTGTCAGTGACACCAGGAGAATATTCTGAAGTCTCACCCTCCCATCGAGTCCCAGATCAGGTATGCGGACCTGATGGTTGCTGGGCTAGCCTGGATTAAACTGCTTGCTGACCCGCTAAATCTCTGTCCAATTAATCCACCACAGGGGTCTGCAGTCACCCGGGTCGAGGACCTTCTTCAGGCGAGGAGCCCGTCGCCTCCTCCCTGGGCGGGTCACTGTTGAGCCCCTCCCACGGGTCATTCCGCTAATCTAACTTTAACACACACTGAACCCAATTTCACACATTTGGACTCTTCCGTTCAGCTCATTTCATTATTCAGAGAAAGTTTCATATAATTGGAATTCTAAAATATAGCTTGAATTAATTTTGCAATATATGACTTTGGTTTTAAAACATGCATTTGAAGATAAAGTTTCTCCCTCAGCCGAGTCATTTCAGCAGAGCTGTAATTAGTTCGGCTGTCCTTTGTGACTGCGACACACAGCCCGACTGATTTAATGGACTGTTTTGAATGAATTTCGACTCTTTCACTTCCTATCTGCATGTTTACAGCAGCCCCGCTATCTTCACTCTCAATCAGTCTGACCTCACACAGGTGCAAAAAAAATCTAATTTATTTTTGATGGATTTTTTTGGGGGGGTCCACCTCGTTCGTTACCTTTGCTTGCTTTCAGTGGAATGTCTGTCATTAACGAAGCAGCGGCGCGTCATCTATGACTTTACCTTCATTAACAAACATGTTCCAGTAGAGTGTGAGATGGTGGGACAGTTCAGTACCTCCGATCAGAGCCGAGTCGGTCCGGATGGCATTGACTAGAGGTTGACCTGAACCCACTGACCCCGACTGGTCTACAGCAGAGAGACAGTAGGAGACAAGGAGACAGAAAAGGAAGCAGAAAGAAATGAAAATCCGAAGAACCAAGAGCTGACAGATGAAGAGGCGTTGCCAAGCAGGATGGCGGCGCCCACAGGCGCTGGGTCTCCATGACAGCAACAAGACCAGAGGAGAGACATGTCTGGAAACTCCCGTCTGTGGTCCAAACTGATTAGCTCATCAAGCACATCGTCATTAGTCACCTCAACAAGGTAGCCTATCAGCTCACTGTATGTAAGAAAAGAAAATGAGAAGCTGCTAATCATTGCATCACTTCCCCTGGAGCAGGCCCGCCCAGTCAGACTGCTGCCACATGGCTGCATTTATTGTGAAACTTAATGATTAGCTGCTTAAAGGAAGACCAACTGGGCGGATTAAATTCCACAACCATCCAGTGTTTTCATCCTGGGCCCAAAGGATCAATATGGACCAAAATAATTCCTATCGTTCCACTACAGCCAGAGCGCTACGGGCAAATACCAACAAACGGCCGTGATGCAGTGACATGGGGCAACTGTGGGAGTCACAGTCCGAGGATCATTCACGTATCGAGCGCTGAGCAGTTCACAAAGCCCTGGGTGGAAAGGAGCAGAGAGAAGACAGCCTCCTGACCCGCCCCTTGCTCCTAAATAAGTTTGTCCCAGTTTGTCACTGAAAGCCTCAGATTATTTTCATCATTCGCTTGACATTCGCATTTAGTCCACTGCAACTTTGAGGAACTGCTGGAAATGATGATTTGGGTGTCGACGAGGTCTTGGCTTGTCATGGCACCTGTATTTCTTTGAGCCAGATTAAACTGAAGCGGGGAAACGGAGGAGTTGGAGGTTGGTTGCACGTCAGTTACGGTTCTTTTGTGCATGTAGCTTTCACGCTAATCAAATGAACTGGACTTTGGTGTCAAGTGTACGCAGGACCAGGCCCGGGTCCCTAAAACCGACCACCAGCATGGACGGCACACTGTCAGTAGATTTTGCCTCACTGCTCGACATCGCTGTGCTGCAGATGTTCTTCAGACCAAAGGGACCATGTGACAACATCCATCGATGTCGGATCCTTGAAAGACATCACCAGACGCTGATAACGATCGGAGCAGCTCGCCGACAACAACAAGCTCTCTCTCTCTCTCAGACTCTCATGCAGGTGGCTGCCATGCTTGCTAAGCACAGACATTTTCTTTTGTATTTCCTATTAGCTTTTTTGACCAAAGCACGGATGAAAATAATCCATTAAGTTTTGTGTAAATTTTGGCAGCAAACTAATTTCCCTTTCAACACTATTAGAGACACCTTGAACTTTGAGAGCAAATAAGCTAATTTTACAAAATGCTGAACTTCTGATACGAATGCAGGACTTTTGACACTCATTTGTAGATTAATCCTCTCACAAGGACAGAAGCTGCACAGGTTAATTAAATGGAAACCTTGTTAAACTGTGCTGTCAAACAATGAAGGGTCCAGTTTGAAAAATACTCACACCACTGAGGCCCACCCTCACGCACTCCCGTCTCAGAGTGAGAACACATAAGGCCGCTTCATTATCACATTCAAGACCAGATCGATGACAGCCTGCTGGTGCAGCACAGACGGCTCCAACTCTAATCATTGCATCAACAAAAACAAACAAGAAGAATCCGACCTGTGTGCTGTGATGGAAGATATTAAAACCACAGGGCAGAAAATTGAACCCGGACAGTAAAATATGACATCCTCGTATCAAAACCCTATCAGGTTTTTGTTCCCATAATCTCTCTTACATTTAGATCCTAGTCTCTCCAGCCCACATCCACAGAACAAGCCCACTGTTTCTGAAATTGTTCCCCCCTTTAGGAACCCCAAACACATCGACTCTCTCTGCACCTGGAAATTGATCATCTTGTTCTTAATTAACTGCAGTACTTGTCCATCTTACCTGACAGGGTGTGTGTGTTCTCCGATGCGTAGTGATTGGCTGAGGCTGGAGAGCCGCAGTTGGACTGGACCAGTGGTCCGGTGATGACGACGGGGCCGGCGTCCCGGTGGAACAGAGCCGCTTTCAGAGGGGTGAGGGAGTTGAAGTGAACCACAGACAGACATCCGGTGAAACCGAGGGAGGCCAGTTGGGCCAAATCTGGATCCAGGTCATCAGAATCTGAAGTGCAAAAAAAAGAAAAGAACTAATAGCCTCTTTCCAAAATAAACAACTTCTGATTGTTAGCTAATTATATCTTGTCAGCTTAACCTGAAAAACTGCGTGGACATCAAAGTGGCTTTGTTCTCACTCTGGAAAGGGCCTGAGGTTGACAATTTTCTATCGTGGTGTTGTTAAATGTGTCTAAAACTAAAGATATTAAAATCAGTTTTAATATTCCTCTTCCTGTGTGAACCAGCGGTAGCAAACCTGCTAGCATTGGGCTAACAGAGAGCCATAAATATTCAGCTATTGTTCTCAACAACAAGCTTCAGGCGCGACAACTCTGGCACGATAATTTGGCCAGAAAGCTGACGTCTCAGACAGACAGATTGTTATCATCAGAACGGGGCAGCACGGTGGTGCAGTGGTCAGCACTGTCGCCTCACAGCAAGAAGGTTCCGGGTCCGAGTCCCGGCTCGGGCACGGGATCTTTCTGAGTGAGTCTCCATGTTCTCCCTGTTCCTGCTGGGTTCTCTCTGGTACTCCAGCTTCCTCCACAGTCCAAAGACATCAAGAGGGACCAGGTTAATCCAGACTCTAAATTGACCGTAGGCGTGGCTGGGAGAGCCAATGGTTGTCTGTCTCTATGTGTTGGCCCTGCCATGGACTGGTGACCTGTCCAGGGTGAACCCCGCCTCTCGCCCATAGCCGCTGGGATAGGCTCCACCCCCCACGACCCTTAACAGGAATAAGCGGAAGACAATGGATGGATGGATGGATCATCAGAACGCCGACTACATCATTACGGGCATTTATACTCCTGTGCTGGCGTGACTGTGTTGCAATGACAATGCTAAAATGCTAGTTGGCATTAGGCTAATTACAGTGACGATGAAGTCCTGCGTCCGTGATGTAATTTGTTGGTAGCGTAATGTTGGCTTTTCACTTTCAACAATTGCAATAACACTTAAAAAATATCAGTGTGGTGTTTGTTTAGAACCCTGCTGAGCAAAGTTTGAAAGTCTCATAAGTGTTTGATTGTTGGTGGAGGGAAGTCATGGCAATCCGTCAAAAAACCCGTCATCCTTGCAGTACTCTACTATATGACTACTGTACTTTGACAAACTCCTACAATTCTGCCTACTCAGGATGTAGTGGTCCATTAGGGTTTTGTGCACTTTGTATATTTTTAAGTTTTGTGTGTATCCGTGCTGCAGCTAATTTCCATGTACAGGGCAATAAAGACACTTGTGAGTTTAAAAGCCAATTTCCCAAAATGCTGAACCGTAACAACAAAAGCAGGAATCTGTCTCGAGACAGCGACACTCATTTGTAGATTAATCCAGTAACGAGGAAGGAAGGAGCCCAGGTTAATTAAATGGAAACCTTGAATGTCACAGAACGGCAGCAATATTTCGGAGGCGCTGTTCTCTAAATATGTGTAGGGACATGGTCTTATAGCACGATAAGGGACCAAGTTTAGAACCCAAAACCCGTTCGACGCCAGGTTCTTTAGTATGGAGTCACAGTGAATTCTCCAGTGATGGCGCGTCACCTCCTTTGTGAATCACAGACAGCTTCATTGACTGCTGCTCCTTTCCTTGTAATACTGATGTGCAAAAGTGGCAGTTTATTGATTTTAACGATTAGTACTCGCACATAACCTCATATACACCCATATTACAGTAGACAGATTATCAATGATTCAGCACTTTATCACTCCACAAGTCAGATGTGTACACTGGCGCCTGTCTGCTCATTTTATTGACTTAAATTCATTCATTATTCACCCCCACTCCTCCTCAACAGCAGCCGGGGAAGTCGACATCACCACTGTAACCAGCTGCATCAGTGTCTGCTCACATGACTGATAGGCGACGGCGCTTCTACCAGGACACATCTGCATGTTGATGAGATCGGCTGAATCAAGCAGCAGCAGCAGAGCGAGAGGCAACACGCGGCTACAGCACTTCACTCCATCACCCCCCCACCAACTCCTCCACCTCCCCCCCGCTGTATTCCTTCCAGGTCCATTAACTAGGCTGATGGATGACGGCACTGGCAGGATGCGACAGAATATCCACTTTCCTGCTGCTTTTCTGATTCTCATCTGGCAGATGGGAGGTGCGGTCACATGTTGACATGACGGGGTTAAGACACATGGAGCTGAGTAAGAACGTAAAGGGGAATCTGGAGAGGTTACGCCGCAAGCACAAACGCCTGGTTATTATCAAGAATGAAGTTGCAAGATTATTGACAGGCATGGGGAGGAAAGCAGGTACATTTCAATTTAGCAAACATCTAAAAGTGCCATTTCCTGCCATCTGCAGTCTTATCATGACAAATAATGCTGCTCTTTCACAATAAAGTTCAGTTTATGTTCCGCTGTATACTAAAACATTGTTTTTTCATTATGTTTTACACTTTCAGCAGTGACTGATGTTTCTCTAGAGTAATGCGATGAGAAAGGGAGAGGTATCCATCACTTTGTGTCTCTGCGTGTGTTTGGATGGCTCAATTAAAGGGAGGGAACGTGATTCAAGTCTGCTTCTGGGCTCGGCAGAGCTGTTTGTTTAGGACGGCTGTCTACGGCTCTCAGCAAGGACAACAAACTGGCCTAAATGGTCAAGATTTGAACTCAGAAAATGTTTGAATGTGATTATTTTCTACCACTAATCTTTTTTTTTTTCCGTTTCTATTCAAATTTTGTGGCTAAAATTATTCATATTTCATTTCATGAGCAAAACAAATCAGTGCTTTCAGGGTTCAAGTTTGTCAGCAGTGTTTCACTTGAGTAGCTAGCTAGTTTAGCTTAGCCTACTTTCACTGAAGAACAGTGAGTGTCGAGTAACCGAAGGGTTGCTGGTTCAGTCCTGGTTGGTACCTTCTGTGGCAGCATTCGTGGGAACGGAAGAATGAGGCAACACTGGGAAGCGTTTTGAGCGCTGCTGAGGTAGAACGACGATGAAAATCACCTGCCTGTCACCTGTCACTACAAACGTTCAGGTGAGGAAACAGCTTAGGTAGGAATTGGAAATGCAGTTTTCAATCATATACAGGGTCTGAATTTACCAGATAACATTTTCTGATTAAACTAATTAAGCTTGTGCAATATTGTTTGACAAAAAGAGGAAAAAAATGTTTGGATTTCATTTAAAATCTTTTTAATTACACAAATTGAAATTGTCATTACATGAATGAATCGTTAAACGACTAAGAGGTTCTCTGGAAGTACCAACCTGAGTAAAACCTCAAAATTCCAAGAACTGTTTTTCCATTTCAGTCTTAAAATCCTGGTCTTTCTGTGGTCATGTGACCCTGGTGACCAGCCTGTCCCTGACTGCTGTACTCGATGTCTTCTCAGAGGCCTGCAGACCCTCAGCACCTCATCTTATTAGCGGCTGATATCTGAGCCCGTCCGCGGTGGATCCGCTCAAAGAGAATATGAATAAGTCATGACAGAACCAATTACTGTATCACTCCACTCTGTTACAAGTCGCTCTCCAGGACTCACCACGAAGCAGCGGTTTAACCCTCCGACGGGGAGAGGAAAATCTCCTCAGGTGCTTCACAGTGAAGCGTCTTCACACTTCAACACCGACATTCCCTGCTTAGCAACCGCGCATTTTTTTTTCCTTCCTCGCTCTGTTACTACACAGGGTTGTTTACCGTACGTGATGTTCACAACACTCAAACCACCACACGGCAGGAACACCCAGGCTCATTTCTACAAGAATAAATCCAGTAAACAAGCAGCAATTCGTCTGTTTGGAGCCCTGCAGTTTTTATTTTTTTGAAATATTAGCAGCTTTTTCAACACATATCTTTCAGGATACCATTGAAAAGGTGTCAGGTGCAGCCAGGGCGATATTCAGATTTCCTTTTCTATTTGCCAGTTTCAGTTACTCAGGTCATCAGTTTCAGGTGGGAGGGCGGAGTCGAGTGAACGTCTACGAGTGTTTCACGAGAGTACGCACCAGCCGATCACAGCAGACGGGCTACAGGACAGAATCCAGCCGACCTCTTCCCTCTTTGTTGCTCTCTGGCACCAAAGCCACCGAAAAATTAGACCATGAAGCAGCCTCACTTGTCACCGGAGCTCCCTGCCATTGTGGTTTTGTTTTGGAATAATTTTCACGTTTGGTAAATGCGCCACTCACCTCTTCCGGACATTATTGCAACACATTTTCCTGTGACACTGCAAACAGCAGTATTACTGGATTCAAGTACTTCACCAGAACCTCCATCAGCGGGAGAGTGAGCAGACAATGACAGAATATTTCATTCTAGGGTGAATTATCCCTCTTAACTTCAAAATAGTCCACAAACGGATGGCATTTTTGGGGTGTCATCAGGTCGGTAAGTGACAGATTTAGCAGTTGTGACTTGATTCAGCTTCACAATATTCACAGTAACCCACTAAAGCTTCAGTCACTTGATCATGTGCTTTTTTTTTTTAAAGCAATTATACACAATATAGGCAACTTCAGTGGGAGGATTCACTTTCCTATTAGTTTGCCTCCGACTTCTCTTTTATACGATTTGCATAATATTTTCATCTCACACAGCTGCAGCTACATTTAGTTCTCCAAATATTCCCGAGCCGTGTAGGAGACGAGGCGGTGCGGCTCAGAGCTGCTGTAAAAACGAGTGTGAGTCTGATTGCTCCGTAGCTATAAAGGCTGGAATCTGCTTTTATTCCTCCACACTTACCGTGAACTCTGCCCATCACCAAAGACTTGATGCCGCCGAAGTCTCTGTCGGACGTCAGATTGAAGTCTTCTCTGGCATTTTGGTCGATCTGTAAGGAGGTAATTATTTAAAATTGATTTTAGCAAACCTTGTTTCCTGTTGCACCTTTAGATAGGATTTCTAGCAATGAGCCGACACAAAGGAAAAGGCTCATGGGGTGATGCTAGAACAAGTTCCATCGCTGCAGAGGACAAAGTTGCTCAGCAAATTTCATGGCAATTGTACCAGTGGGTTTTGAAATTATAGTCTGTGTGGTGTGAGTGGAGGCTGGGGCTGCACAACAATACAGTGCAAACAGCGCTCCGGCAGCTTGGCGTTTCCTGGCGGTGACAAGCTTGCTTTTCTTGGCTTTGTGGTATTTTGGTGCCCAGTGCAGCGTGTGAGAAGCTGTGCAAATAGGCTCATTCCAATGAGGCAGAGCAAAGTTGGTATTTTGTTGAAAACTTCAAACATCTCACAAACCCCTTTTGTGTTATGACACGGCCGAGTCAGATCAGCAGTACCGAGCAGTTTTGTGGTTTTATATAGATTTTTTTTTTTAATCTTTAAAATACTGGTCTTCATTGACTTCAGTTGTGAGGGAGATCCAAGCGACTCCTCTTACTGTTAAACTCCTGTAGTGTTTTGTTGACTTGGGAAAAAAACTAAACCTTTTGTTTTGGGTTTTGCACAGGACACATTAGCCTGCCAACACACACACACACACACACACACACTACAACATTATGATGGATCCATTTACGATGTGGGACGATTGATGCCATCATGTGAAAAACTGTATTTGTGAACCAAAGACAAAAAAAACAATCAACACCATCTGCCTGTACTGCGTGTTCCTGTTGAGAAACAGCAGACAACAATTGGTCTAAGATAATCTGACAAAAAAAAAAAACAACAACTCTCAAGTCTTTGCTTTTAATAAGATTGTTGTTAATCACGCAAGAATAACAAGTAGAGCGGGAAGGAAGCTCATTGAGGGCTTCCGAAAAAAAAACAAAAAGTTGAGAGGTTGAGAGCTAAACTATTTGATCTAAATCTGGCCGTGCAGCAGCAGAAAGATCTTGTTCCAGACTGACCTCCCCGCTATGAGGTACTAACAATGTAATGATTCAGTAT
The DNA here is from genome assembly GCF_037954235.1 of Aulostomus chinensis. Taxonomy (NCBI): domain Eukaryota; kingdom Metazoa; phylum Chordata; class Actinopteri; order Syngnathiformes; family Aulostomidae; genus Aulostomus; species Aulostomus chinensis. The sequence goes on from NC_141324.1 coordinate 29,801,397, forward strand.
GATGAGGAACTGATAAGCTGAGCGGCGCCTCATATTTCACTGTAGCATCTCCACTCGGTGAATCAGGTGGCTGCAAACGCACCGGGTCACCTTGCGTTCCATCCCGCGCTGCGGACGATTATAAACACATTCGTGCTATGGAGGCCTGGTTAGCGGCGGTTTACTCCATATATCACCTAAGGCTGCTGGAAACAAGATGAAGCGATTGGGTAGATCGAGATATGATGAAGATGCTTCATATATCTCTGACTCTTTAAATGTGCAGTTTGTCTCCGCTGCCCTGCTGCAGCTGAACTCAGGTCAGCAGCTGTTGGTGGCTGAACAAAGTGCTGACTGGGGATTTATTACAGAGATGAATATGACGGTTCCACAACACACTCGGAGGCGATGAACTGCTGGGCCTGGACTCTACATCTGTTCCAGTGCCATTCATTTATCAGGAAAGAATATAATGTGCGCCCTTGAGAAGTAGCGGATGTTTCTCATGCTTGGACTCTCTAAAGCAACTGAAGCGTGTGTTTTGTATTTTCTGGACAAAAGGGGAAAAAAACTGTCTGTACTAGAAAGTCAACAACATCTGTTTATGACTCAAATACTTAGAGCAACATTATAAATCAATTTTCAGCTTAAATTAACTGCTAATCATTGTGGTTATTATGTACTGACTTGTGATAAGGAGAATTGCGCCACATTAGCTCCACTAACAACGTGCTTTTGTCTGGAATGGGAAGGAGTTAATCAGCATTCTCTCCTGGGCAGCAGACGAGCCTATTTGTCGGTTCTGATCAACATCGATAGGAACGCAAAACCAAGGTGAACACCGTTCCAATCTCGGCCCCTCCTATGATGAGCTACCAGGACAGTTTAACGCCAGATGAACAGTTTTGAAGGCACCAGCGTCTCCTTTTTTACCACTTATAATAGCAGAAACTGTCACGGACAAGTACTTGCAAAGACTGGTGAGTGTCTTCATATTTAATTAGAACCGTGTGTGTGTGTGTGTGTGTGTGTGTGTGTGTTACCTGAACAGATACAGAGTCGGCCAGTCTCCTGATGCTAACGGTGTGTAGCTGTCCGTTAGCTAGGCTCCTCACTCTGCTCCGCAACACTTCGGCCTCTCTGCTGCTGTCCAACTTGTATCTCACCTCCAGCTCATCTTCACACAAACAATAAAGACGTCTTATGTATTTTTTCTAAAACAAAACCTATGTTTAACTAAAATTAATGACAAGCTACGTGGTTGGATACATCGACGTGTATTGAAGTAAGAAAATATTGCCCAAAAAAATAAACCCAACCTCCCTGTTGGTCATAACTGAGCCAAAAACACTTTACTCCGCTAATATTCAAGATGAAGGACATTTCAAGGACTTTTCCAACATTTTCAGGCTTATTTTGTTTATCAAAATCTTTTCTGTTCTGGGCATTATCATTTTTAAATTCAACAAATGTTCCAGACTCACCAAGGTTACAAACATTTTGAACTAATACGCAAGATTTCAGTCCCAAACAAAAGCATTTGAAGCATGTTTGGCGAAGCACAAATTTGGTTTATATCTGCTGTGATTCATCTAAACACTTTTTAATCCTTCGAAGATAAATCTGAATACTCTAAAGATGTGGATGTACTAAGATTTGACAATGAAGATAACACCGCTAATCTGATTGAATCCAACTCATTAAGTGTTACGTATTAATGGCAGATTGAACAAAAGCCCGGTCGTGTCTGAGGATAAGGAATACGGATTGTTCGAAAGTGGCTTTTTATAGCAGGTATTATGTGCACAATAACGCCTGCTTTTCCTACAAAGGTAGAGAGAATTAATTGTCTATTGTGAGAGGACCCTTGGCTACCTGCTGCTGCTCTGATAACAGTTCTTGAGAAGGGGCTTTAAGAGGTTGCGTTGGGGAGGAGGTGCAACTGCTGTGGGGTTTAAAACAAAATGAGCCATCTTAGGACAAACAAGAACAAGCTCTCAGGGATTTAATTGGACACTTCAGGACAAGTGCCTTTACCTGATGACTTCACGGTCAGCATGAAACCTTAATGCCTCGCTGTCCATCAGCGTTCTCCGAGCCATTAACACCAGGAAGAAAAAAAAATCAATTTACAGCTAATCTAGCTGCAAAGTGCCAGTTTTATTAGAGTCCCAAATGCTGAAAATGTAAATTTAAATTCAAAGTGCCTCCTTCTTCTCCTAAAAGCCGGGCATAATCATTGAATACAAAAGCTACTAGAACACATAAGCAAGTTTTCAGCTGTTTTATTCTGCAGTATTACATTAACAGACCACCCCCACAGTATCGCTCATCAGGTCTCCACCATAAGGCCGGAGAGCTTTTCTGTAGTCAGCCAGAGATAAAACATAATGGCTGGCCAAGGTGGACAGATTAAAAAGCAGTAGAGGCTGACGGCGTGAACCTGGGGAGAAGAAGGATCTCAGGGATCCGTATGGATCTGGTAAACCCGGGGAGCATAGCGGAGGAGGAGCCTATAAATAAATAAAAAAATTTGAGGGAAAAACGACACTTTCCAGACTACTTTAAGATGCGCAGACTGGTTCTTCGGATAAGTCGGTTTGGAGTTTATTTATTTAAACATGATTATTTAAACACATTTAGATAAAAAATGGAGTTGAACCTGCAGGGAAGTTGGGCTCCTGAGATGTGATTAAGCTGTAATATCGTAGTTTAAAAGTCCTCTATATTTTCCGCTAAAGGATGAAATATTAAATTTAAATAATCACGAAAATTTTCTGTCATTTTTGTATTGCAATTATCGATAGTATTTGTCATGTATGTTCTTGTATGCATGCTTGTATAGCTGTGTGTACATACCATGTAATATGTGAGTTGCAACTTGTATCGTTACGTTTGTACATGTTTGCCTCCTGGTGTTAGTCATATACATGGTTTGGTTTTATTTGTGTATTATGGAGTAATTCACCAACAAAAAGGGCAAAACTGAGAGGAGAAAACAACAAGGCAAAGTGAGGAGAGACACAGGAAAACTGTGGGAGTTGTGAAAGGTGAAAGATTGAGGAGGAGAGGAGGAGGAGCAGGAAACTCCACACGCCAGAGCATTAATCTTCCGTCGAACAACTACCAGCAAGAGGAACAAAACAGAGCAGGGAGCCGACAAAGAAGTTGAAGAGTCCACTTCAAGCCTCAACAGCCACAAACAAAGTCCCTCAAAGTGAAAGCCTTGTGAGCTTCCTCCTCACCGTGCTTGTTGATGAGCAGGGCCAGGTACTCCCTGTAGTAGGAGCTGACGTAGAGCAGCAGGGTGGGACTCTGGTTGGTCCTGAAGCTCAGCGAGACGTTCTCCCCCCTCAGGGTCGTGTCGGAGAAGATGGAGGACGGCAGGGCGCTGCTGTTCCTGCTCAGCTCGTAGGGCTCCTTGAAGGTGTAGCTGACGGAGGTTTCTGAGCTGAAGCTGGCCGACACCTCTGGAGGAGGAACACCGCGGATCAGACATGACGTTTCATTGAGGTGACGGAGCGTCAAACTGCATGTCAACACTTGGAGACCATTTTTTTCTTGGGTGATTGACTCAGCTTGTTAAAATACATGTTTAACACCATAAGCTCATTATCAGGTGAATCTAATTTCTGCATATTTCACTCGCCCCATATTATTACTTTTACTGCATACGATAAAAAAAAATACTCGATCAGGTGACCAGCTCACCCTCCTCCTCCTCTACCTGACTACAGTGCTCCTAAGTCTGCCTTGTTGTTGGACCTAGAGATGCAGTTCTCTCTCACAAGGGGCTCAGTAGCGCCATCTACTGCAGGTAGATGGCCAGAAAATGTAATTAGAGGCAAGACGGATCTAAGGTGACAGTGTAAAATTATCCCTCTATGCCGATACTGGCCCTTTATGCAGCCCCTAAGTTCATCCTCTGTCACAACAAGCCATTTGAGCTCGTTTCTCTTTCGCCTGCAGCTGCTATCAATCACCTTTCATCTGATTTCAGACAACAAGCTTTGATACCCCCCCCCCCCGTGTGCTACCTGACCACCAGCAACAGTATGATAAAGTCGGCAATTAGTTAGTGAGGAAGGTGCATCGAGCAACTAGCAGCTAAAGAGAGTTGGTGGAGACCAAAATATCTTTAGAGTTAATATTGGATACATTTGCCAAATAGACAAAAAGAAAAGCGCACTTTACTGCTAATGATCTTCTACTGGGCCTACAAATGGGAAGCAGTTACTCTGCTGTCAAGCGGCCAAAAACCCAACCGACCTTTTTCACCGCGGCCATTAACAGGTAAACTCGGGCGCTAATGGCATTCATAAAGGTTCTGTTCCATTTAGAGACGAGCCTTACAGCCATACTTCACCCAAAAAGTATATTGTGTACTCACAAATAGGTCTTGTGAGCTTACAAAGTCCTTTTTTCCCTCCTGCATTACCGCCTTGTGACTCCACAATGCAGAAAGAGACAGCCATGTATGTTTAGCTTGAGGCTAAATATGAGTTAAGACTGTTGGCTAACAACCGAAAAACTATCCAGCAATGTCTTTTTCCAAACTTTCAGACTAATTGTCTGGTATAATCCATTTGACTAAACAAAGAACTACAACAATCACAGTTGGGCGCTAACATAAAAGACGTGGACTAGCACGAGTGACTTGGTTCTGCTGAATGCGTCAGGTGGTCGCTAGTTTATGCTAGGACCCAACCAAAGGTGTTCTAGTTAGCTCGTTTTTAGCTGAGCTCCAGGTTACAGAGCTTAAAGAAGACGTGAATTATAGCGGACGATGTTATTGAGGGTTTGTACACTGACATTTCTTCGCAGTTCTGCTGCCATTATCTCCAAGCTGGATACACGTGGCTGGCTCTTTCTGCATTCTGGAGTCCCAGAGAAGTAACGCGGGAGGAACAAACACATCTGGGAGCTTTAGACAAGACTATTTGTGTGCACATGAATTGTTAACTTCCCTGTTATTAGTAGTCTTGTCAGAATGGCTGCAGATTTAATTACCAGCAAAACCACAGTCTGTCCCTCTGTGCAGGATGGACATGCGGGCGTACCTGTGTGACAGAAGACTCCGGTGTAGGCTGACAGGCTGCAGTCACAGTCGAAGCCGTTCTCTCTCTCCACACAGCGGCCGCGGTTCTGGCAGAGCGAGCCGTAGCTGCTGCAGTGACCCGGGCAGCCGGGCTGGACGCCCGGTGTGATCTTGGCCCTCTCCTCCAGGTCCAGGGTCACGCCGTTCAGCTGCAGAGAGCGAATACAACCCCGGAAGCCCTTCTGCCTGGACGCCGTGCCTCCTACAACACACAACCATCGCATGCATTTACAGGATGTAAATATTTGTCCAACCAAGAAGCATCAAGTGTTCCATAGCTGACTGTGTCCTCTTTGTCACAGGCTTCCTCTCATTTCTTTTTGTTCTGCATCGTATATTTGCTTCCCTCCCTTTCTCATTTCTCCTCCCAGTATCTGCAGAAGATCCTCACGCCGCCTCTGCTTCTCCAGAAGCTTGAAACTGTCAACACTTCTCTTGAAATAACACAATGAAAGAGCAGTGAGACGGCAGGCTGTGGGTGGAATCATTTTTGGGGACAGGACTTTCATCAGCTATCTGTCAGATAATGCCACGCTGGCTGCTGGCTGGTACCTGTACGTCTGTCAGCCCGTCCAGCACTCATTCTGCTATATGCTTATTTCTCAGTACTTCAACCACAAATGTCGATGTCCGACATGGTACACACTCGCTAAGAGGAAGCACAGCCAGTATTGTTTGCTTTGTTCAGGGATGACAACCTCATCTTTCTGTAGCAGATCATAGATTGAGCCTCTTATTGTGCTCAGAGAACAAACTTGGCAGCTCTTTGTTCTCCAAGTTTGAAGCTGACACACTTGCTGTGGTTCAGCAGCAGCAGAGCAGCAGCAGCTTTTTCCCAACCATAAATCACCGAGCGCTGTTAAACCCTCCTCTAGGCCTCCTCTCTCGGCTTTGATTGGATTAATTTAAATTAATGAGCCAGTATGGCAACACAAGATATGAAATTTCCTCTGACACAACAGGACCAGGAGTGATTTTCTGAAGCCCACTGAAAGCAAGCAGGTGTTAACATCGGGGTGCAGATTCTGGGACTCTTTGAATTAATCGTGTTTGATGGAGGTGACACGCCGACAGCCCTCATCTGGAGATCTTGTAATCTGGCTGGAACGAACCTCGTTCATTGTAGGTTCAATGAATAAATACAAATCCACACTTTTGTTTTTATTCCACCTCATTCTTCAGTTCCCTCCTTAAACAAGTCTTTAATTGCAGCCGTCTGTACGGTGTGAGCCTCATGGAATACTTGATTCTCTATGTACTAGATTGTGTTCAGGACACAGTCTAGTGAAGTGGGACACCCTGGACAGGTTTCCAGTCCCACTATCATCTGTGGGAGGAAGCCGTAGAACCTGCACAGAACCCAAGAAGGAACGAGGAGAACAGCTTCTTCAAACCTCATCCATTAGACACACATTGAAGGGAAAAAGCGTTCCTGCTGTCCAAGAATAACTTTCTTCCCACCATTGCGACTTCTATCGGTTCTATGTAGTGTGTATGTACATAGTACTCGTATCTTCTGTGGAGAAGTACATTATCATGTGAATATTTAATCACACTTGTTATGTGGAGATGAAAGAATACATCAAAGAATCCCAATACAGAGGAACTCCTCCTCTGACCGGAGGAACACCAGCGGGGCAGCAGCATTAGAGAACCCACCAGCTCAGTTTGTACTCCCAACATGAGAAGTGTGTACTGAGTAGTACTGTTTGTGTGTTGGAGCTTACGTGACTGCGCATACAAAGTAGTCCTGCCCTGATGTGGCGTACGGATTCTCCTTCCTTTAAGACCGGATGGCGGTTAAGGAGTTTGTTTTTTTTCAGACCCTTTTTATTGATTAAAAAGAAAGAAAGCATTTGATGAACCCAAGGACAGAGACAAAGATGTGAAGTGTTTTTTTTTTTAAATCTCTTTGTTTCATGTTTCTTTCTGCGACAGTCGCTGAGAAGAAAATGTGTTTTAATTCTGAATGCATTCGAAGAAAGAAAACAGGGCAAAATTAGAGAATCGGAAGCATCGAGAGCCTCGGCCACGTCGATAACATCCTGACGGGCAGATCATCTGATCAACCAGCGGTCAGGTTCTGATGCTGCACACACACACCAAGAAAATATCAGTACTTCAATCACGCTGGTTCCAGTGCACCAGTACCAGGTTCTCTCTGATTTGAAGGGTTTGTTTTGTATAAAATCCAAAAGGAAGCTCACATGTAGGCTACTGACAGCCAATTTCCACAAAAACTGTGTAAACATGTGTTTAGTAGCAAAGCAAAGACGGCAGGAGGAGAGAACACATCAGTCAACACGGATAACCAGCTAGCCCTGACTCGCCTGGATCCTGCCGAATCATCACACATCGACTCTTCCAGGGATATATAGATATATGAGCAGCCAAGACAAAGGAAATCATCATAATCCAGCTACTGTACAGGGGCAAGGGCTTTGTCTGCACGCCGAGGCGGAGCGGAAGGAGCACATCCATCATTAAACAGCAGCACCAATGAAGAAAGACTGCAAACCAGGGGGAAAAGAAACCTGATTGTGATAACCCTTCACAAAGGAAGTGATTTCTGCATTCACTGCAATCTCCAGCAAAACTGCTGCACGTGGACAATAACACATGCAATATTCACCGCCATAAAGCAGCTGGAGGATGAACCGACGCCGTGGAAATCCATGCAAGGCTTATTAAAACAACGGAATTAACTGCCTTATAAATAAAGGTAGGATTAAAGCTCATAAATAGTGTACATTGAAATATGGCTTAAGAATTTATACACAGCAACACAGTGGCTTAGAATTCAAACAGTGGAACAGTTTGCTTCACAAGACACAAATACAATGAGATTATTTGAATTTAAACAAGTCTCTGCTAAAGCTTGTGAGTCCACACAAGTCAGCGGCGCGTGTGTGTGTGTGTGTGTAGAGGGAGGGATTGTGTGCTCGCAAATAAGCAGGGAAAGTGTGTATAGTAATAATCAATTTGTGCAGCTGGTCAGATGCACAACAAGCCTGGAACACAGAAATGAGATGTAACAGCACTCTGGTTTCCCTGCAGCCCCTCCAGGGATACTGCAAGAACAGTTGCATCATCTGGTGAGAGTCTGCAGGGAGTCGGATCAGGTTCGAGGCATCGCTCAGGTACCCTGTTCTGGTTTGAGCACATTTTGAAAGAGAGAGGCTGCTTTAGTAACTAAGAGCTTTAAAAGATATGTCAAGGTTTCGCTGTCAAGCTTGACAATGAGTCGAGATACTCCAGCCTCTGCGGCGTCCCGTTTCTTTTACAACTCGACTTCTATCCGTTGAATTCCAAACATTTCCTCAGTCTGCGTTTAAAGGATCATTCTGGTGTTGGGTTTACTTTTTCATTCTTAATCTCTGAGGTTAGAAACCTCTAGTTATGACTTTAGTAAAGATTTTCACTCATCAATGGAGTCATTCTAACCGACAGGTTTTGCTCACTCGGGTTTACTGGTTCCTCAAGGGCACTGTAAGACAGCGCGGCGCTGCTGAGGGACGGAGGTGTACAGTCACAGGAAACAACCCTGGGATGAATAGCAGCACATTTCCATTCCAACACATGCAAGTCCTCAGCCTTGTTCCAGCGTGCTGTGCTGCTCATCACGGGAAAACACATCATCTTCCTCTTAAAATAATCCCTAATAAGTCGTTTCATTCAAGTTTTTCAGAAAACACAAAAAAACTGGAGACAAAACATTATGAGAAGTTGTTTTGGGCAAAAAACAAATGTTAGTTTTGTCAAAAACGACTTAGGCAGTTATTTTAAGAAGGTGACGATATTTATATTCATTCTGATGCTGGACACCTGCTGGCTGTTCTGTAACCGGCTGCTGTTATCGATCGAGTATATTCGGCCGATCAATATGCACCTCGGTTCCCAGCCGCCGCCGCCGCCTTCCAATCTCATCACTGCTGGCTGGTTTGTTTTCACTCCACCGTGTGTGTTTACTGATATGTGGTGAAACACATAATATTCAGAAAACAATAAAGCTTGAAAATGACTGGATTTAGTTTTTTCAATCCTGACAGATGTAAAAACAGAGAGAGCAATGAGAATGGAGGTGATGGGGTGGAGGTAAGCGGGTCTGCAGAACCGATGAAGTTTGTTTGGAAGAGTCTGGGAAGGTTGACGGACGACCACGCGACTGACCTTCTGCTTCACTCTCCGATGTACAGGAATCAATCACATCATGCAGTTCAAGTTCAGCTCTGTTTGAGAGACGTGTTGATGTATTCTGATGGTCATTTAGACGGCGTGTTGTTGAACTGTACTGGGTTTAACTGTCAAATATTAAGAACCCCTCCCAGTATAAGCCAGTACCACAAACTACAGCCTCCAAAAGGACACGTTAAAAAGAAAAAATACACAATTATATACCCTAAAGCTCATGAAGGGGGATTTATTGCAGGGCTCTTACTCAGTACAAAACCTGCCAGAGGTTTTAATGCTTTGGCTGATTTGAAACTAAATTGAAGTTGGAGTAACTTTAATAAATTTGGCTTGACAACTCAATTTTCCTCCACCTTGGTTCAGGATTTTGAATCACCTTCCCTACTCACATAACACGCTTGGAAAATAAATCAGACAGTAAGGGGAAGTGTATTTGAGTACCTGTAAGATGAGCAAATACAATAAAAGGGACCTTTACACCGAGAATATTAAATAAACTCGAAGCGTTGGATTTATTCTCGACTGTGTTGTGACCAGTAGCGGAGGTTGGGATGTTGTATCGCGGCACGCCGCCGGTCGTATCTAGAAGTAGTGTAGTCCTCATACTCCTGAGAACAGCAGCGAATAAGAACAATAGGTTTTCCAGGGAGGCCGTTTAATTTGTTCAGCGGAGGGTAAAAACCTCCGTTATTGTTTATTCATCTACATGTAGAGATTATTTCACGGACACATTTGAATTCACGTAGATTGATGAACCTGTAGAAGAGTTATTTTTTGATCCAAATAAGTGAGGAGTGCAGGAGAACTCTTTCTTTGTTGGCTGAACGCTCACTTTTTCTTCTGTCATGCACTTGCAGAAGGAGTTGTAAGACAACAAATTAAAGGTGCTGTAATCAAACGCTTAATTTATAAAACAATACGGAAAAAAACTGGTTGGAAGAACTAAAGTTGAACGAGTTTTTGTATTTCGTGGTAGGATGTAACTGACATATCTTTGATTATAGAGGGGACAAAACTAGTTTGTTGGTTGAAGTTAATTTTAGCTGAAGTTATCAAACTGGTGGAAAACGTTGGTGGTTGAGTTGAAACATTTCTCTGTGCTGTGTGTGTTCACATATCACCGTTCCCTGCTGGGTGCTTATTTGTTCAAAGATTCTTATTTACTGATCAAAAACCATCAACTCAGTGCTTTTATACCAAGAAGTGCTGAGCAGCTGCTGTCATTTAGCACTTCAGAATTCCCTGCAACGGTGTCTGAGGTCAGAGCTGCTCAATGTGCCGTCGCGGTGCTTCACTGCCAGTTTACCAAGTGTTTATAGTGTGGATAAAGAGGTAGTCAAAGCCCTGAACAATGAATGTGTAGACTCAGGATTCCTCGTGTCCAATACTGCTGATCAGACAGCAGGATTTTGCCAATAGCAGATTAGCATGGGAATAAAAGGATCCCTTTTCTGAAGATTTCATCCAAGTCTGGAGGACCACGAGCCACGATACAGCCGGCTACTAATCCCCAAACATGATATGTTCTTATGGGTTTGGTGGAGGGAACGTGCAGTGGGTTCTCTCTCCATGAAATGCATCAGACTACTACATTTACAAGCATTTTGTAATGCAGCTTTTCGTGCCATCAAACTGTAGTGATTTGTTTATAATCTCTTTAAAACCAAACATGCAGTCACTTTAACTATAGCCTCTCCGATTTCGCAATTAAACCTCATTACAACCCTTTTTGTGCACAAAAGTAATAATGCTCCTTGCAGTAATAACTGCTGTTGTTTTTACGGTGTGTCAGACAGAGTTAAGACTCTCGGTTATGAGGAGACTCACAGGGGGAAAAGAGTTCTATTATCTTTTAGACAGACAAACAAGAAAAGAGCAGAAAAACATTTGTTTCTCAAACTTTGCTGGATACACCATTTAAAGTATCAGCTGGCTGGGAAAGGTTACGCTCATGCCACAGCCAAAACGCACACATAACTCATGCAGAGACGAATTAGGTGTCAACCCAACACCTTGGTCACCTCCTCACCTATGAACAGCTGGCTGTTGAGCTGCAGGTGGAAGTGTCCGTCAGCTGGAGCCTCCTGAGTGGCGGCAGGAAGTTCGTCCAATCGTAGCGACGCCTCCTTGACGTTGCGCTCAGCTCGGACTCGATGCCACCGGTTGTCGTTCAGCGGGACGCTCGATTCCACGCCAACCTCCAGAGGCCCGTTACCAACATCGAAGGAGAAGACCACCTGAGTGGAGGCTGAGGGGGTTGAGAGGAAGGATAATAAATTAATATCACAATACCAGCACTGAATAAAAAGCATCGCCAACAGCAACCCTCCCACATGTCACTACACTACAGATCGTTAAACCTTTACTAAAAAGGTCACCTCAGCTCATAAAATTCCTGTTTATGTTCATTATGTTCATTCCAACAGAAGAGGAGGATTTTGGTTGGTTTAGGCTTCTCCAAAACAAACCCTCGTTCTTCATGCTTTGGTCGGAGCAGACGTATTACTGTGAGCACAGACCAAGATGAAACAATATCTCGGCTTCCGACAGTAACTTGCGATCTGAGACAACAGAGCAGCAGTATTCAGAGCTGGAACAACCACAATGACTATGATTTCCCCCGAGGTGCAGCTGTGTCCCTGTATCAGCTTCTCCGTGTCCCTTCAAATCCCATCTCTGGGAAAAAGGCAAAATATAGAACAAAAACAAAAACAGCAAACCAAACAGGGGAAGTGGGCTGAGGGAGCTTCAAGAGCCACGTGGATAAGACTGCGTTTTAAGTTGTGAAGATACGACATTAAAACTCCAGCCACGTTGTTGCAAAAAAGTTAACAACATCAAACTCAAAATGACTGCTCGGTAACTACACTGAAAAGTACTACATACTATCACAGCGCAGTAATGAAAGAAGACTCCAGCATCGAAGCGAACCATTTCAGTCTCCTCCGCTCTCACTTCCACAACCACCTCCAACTAAATGCTCCACGGGCCTTTCAGATTCCTGAAAAGATGCAACGTGTCAATTTTTTAATTTCCTTTTGTGTTCTGCTTACACGTGCAAGATTAAAAAATGGTTAACTACTCAGTCTGGACAGTACCAGGTGAGCTTTTGCTCTCCTGCTTCCTGTTTTTATGCTAAACTAAGCTGAACTCAACCAGCTCTGTTCTTAGCACTCAAACGGAGGGAGGACTCACTGAGCACTGGATGCTGAATGATTATCTTAAGAGTTCAGGTCAACAGAGAGCCGCGGATGATAAAATTAGGAGCGAGTTAGAGGCTGACAGATGAAAGAGGCGGGGACTGGACGCCCAAATAGCACACGCCCCCGGAGAGCAGGATGAGTCAGCAAAAGACTTTGTGATTGATTTTTATTCATTTCACATATTAGATTTGGCATCCGTCAAGAGGCAAAAGGACAGTTAACACAGAATTGTAACTGGGAGAGCAGTTTTTCATTTCATAACACTCACATCTTCTGTTACACATCGTTCAATAGCTGTCCAAATATACTGTAAACACATTAAGTTCCTCACTCAAATCATGGCAAAGCCTCGTAGAACAAAATATAATGCAGAGGCTTTTAGACTGCAATGTGCAGCTGAGGAGCAACAGCTTGTAAAAAGCCCTTTTCTGTTTCAACCCATTGCAGAGGCAGATTAACACCTTTCGTTTAGTTGGAGTGGCTCTGTTTTTGTGACATTCACAACTTAAGTCAAGGCAGGCAAGTTCAACTTTAAATAAATAATTTCCCCTTCAGGATGGATTGATAGAGAGAAAGTCTGCAACCTTTGGGTTTTACACAGAAACGCTTTAAGACGTTGACTCCCAGGTTTCACTGACACATCCCTTTAATCCGGATTAAATCTTCACCCTGCGGCTCTTACTCACAGCTCAGTTCGATACGGATGAAATCTTTGATCCCCAGGTTTTCCAGGAACACACCAGACGAAGCTGTGGTTTTGAACAGGAAGGAAACATCTGCGCTAAGCTCTCCGTGGAAGGTGGGAAAGTGAAGGTACGACGTCTCCTTGTCGAAAAACGCGGCGTTCCAGAAACTCTCTGAGAAAGAGAAAAATGGAGATTTTCAGAGGGAAATCCTGGCGTAAACAAACTTCCAAACTTGTTATGAAGCACGTTTAGTTATTAAAAGGCTGCAACTTTAAATAACTGACGGAAGAAAAAGTGGCGCTACTCTGATGTATCGACTCCTGCTGTTAATGAGAAGAGGTGTGAAAACTGACAAGGAAAAATGACTTAAATGCTACTGATAATTAGCAACCCAATACTGACTTATTGTTCATTAAACAGTTTGTGTTTTGCGTGGACGTGAGACGGGAGGAACATATTTTCTTGTATTTCCATATCAGCAGTAGACCTGAGAGAATTAGTCTCCCAGAAATACTGACTCATTTACAAATTTGTTTCTCAAAAACAACCCTTGGAGTTGCGTTTCCTGTGTGTCACCATCAAATGTAACCAAGCAACCGCAGCAGGACTTACTGTCTCCATGACAACGAAGGGGTCCCACCCTGTAGGCGGCCTCCGACCCCGGCCTCTGGATGTCACCGAGAAGCAGAGACCTCACAGGGAGGCTCTCCTTGTGGGTGAGCAAGCCCGAGTCCTCAGTCCTGCAAGAGGGTGACCGGGGGTCACGTCAGTTCAACGTATTCTCAGGAAACATTGGCAGGATTTCTTAAAAATTATTACATCCAGTAAATCTGAGCATATTCAAAGAGCAGATGATGTCATTGTTGGCGTCCTACACTATTGGGCACTGCCCTGGTTTCCAACACGGCGCCCATCTAACACACAGTCTCATTTTACAAGCCAGCAGAACTCTACACCTATGTTTCTGAAGACATTTCAACATTGCTCAGCGCTGCACAGTTAGATTGTTCAGAACAGCCTACAAAGATGAAGAGCAAAAGCTGCTAGCCGGTCTTCATGGTCGCACACTCGCCTCTCGCTTGGATGGAGAGACCGTGAGAACAGAGCACGACAGGCTGGCTGTAGATCGCAGGGATCATCTGCTCCTCTGCAAAGACATCATCAGAGGCGAACCCTTGACAACACTGACGTAAAGGTCGCGTTAAGGGCTCAAAATGACGTGACATCTCTCCCTAAACACTCCGTCTTGTCTCCAGAGACACGCCTGAAAATGTCCCGATCGTCTTGCACATTCACTTTCTTCCGCTGAATCATGACAATAACGTCCCTACGTGGCTTGAACATTGAGAGATTCGCTGGAACCCTCCTAAGTCTTACGCCGTTCCCCTCCTGCCTCACAATCACGTATTGTGTTGCTTCTCATTATGTTGGAATTCATCACGAGAGCAGCTTCCTGTTTCGTCTTGTGGATTATATTCCATTCCACTCAGTTTATTTTATCCAGAACACGTTGTCTTTTTTCTTGAAGGGGCCAGTATTCTTACTTAGAACTGCTTCTGAAGGTCGTTTCACCCCCCAAGACACACACACACGCATGCACGCACGCACGCACGCACACACAGACTCACAAACACACGCACACACTCCTACACTTTTCTGTCCAATCCCTCCTTGCAGTGATTGCCGAGGCGTGCAGAGGTGAGGAAAAAAAAAACCCCACCCACAGCCTGTTCTCCCTCTCTCTTTCTAACTAGCTTTTTTTTCATTCTTGACACAACTATTTCTGTCACTTTTCACATGAACAACCACGTGCAACACTACCAGCAGAGTCTAAAAATACATGTCGTTAATCTCAAATTTAGCTCATGACACTAGTGGCTTTTCAATCCACCTAAAAGTGTAGCCATTCAGAACAGCGATTAACGCTTGATTTCTGACAGCGTGGACAAACGCTCTCTTAGCTCTCAGAAAACCCACCTGCACTTAAGGCATCACTTCGATTCATTGTAATTGAAGGGCGGCGAAAACTGTATAAACTTAAAAAAGTCAAAACAAAACCTGCCAATGCCAATGAGAGTGCGTCAGCGTCCGAGCACGCACAACCTTCAAATACCAAAGCCACAACCACCACAGTTGGAGAAGAGCTACGGCGCCACTGAGAAGCTGTTGTGTTCAGCATGTGTCGGGTCAGTACCACTCCACGCGGTCGGCGTCACAGTTGCAGTAGTGCTGGGGGTCCACACAGTCGCCCTGCAGGCCGCAGGCACACTGCTGGCTGCCTGGATGAGCGCCGCCCCAGTAAGTCTGGAGGTGACCGGGACCGGGACCACCAAGCCACCAGCTGAACGGAGAACCCTCTGGAACACACACACACACACACACACACACACACACACACACACACACACACACACAGCACCTTGGTTTAGCTTTAGGAACAAATCAACTTTTTTTAAATACACACATTTTCCAACATCCCAGGCCTTGCTTAGAATATCTGAGGATGTGAAGGGTTAGCATGCCTCCATCTAAAGTTATCAAATGTACTTTTCTCCAAAGGTACCGTTGCATTAATTTCAGATTATCAAGTTCTTATTCAGAATCAGACACATAAACCTTGGTTGATGACTTGAACTGCTGCCACTAATCGTGGAAGATAAATATGAGGTCCTTTGATGGAGGTATGCTACCACTTAGCATCCACAACTGTTCATTGTGCTAATCGAACTCGCTGACATTCCGTCTCATCTGTCGGACGACAGACAAAGAGAGGTTGAGGTGTTAATTTGACATCATTTCATCTCAGGAGCTCATTTAAATAATAGTTCATAAATGAATAAAAGCATAATGTTGTGACGACGTCAAGTCACATCGTTACACATGGTACCGACCTGTAGCTGTAACAGCAGATTACGACAAGACGAAACTGTTACACTGCAACACCAAAGTCTCCTAAAGTCAAGATGATGACACCTTACAAACGGCGGTACAGCTGAGCCACAAAGCTCATGAGGACGTCAGACCCCACCCCCACGCAGAAACTCAGACATTCCGACGTCACACGAACGCAGCATCCGATCGTTAGGCAGCCTTGAAAAGGAACTTTCCTGATTCCTACATGTTACTTCTGCAGAGCATCTGGATTCAGTCTCTTTGTGCGTCATGCCATGGTGTCCTGAGGGGAACTTTACCGTGGGGTGGGGGTGGGGGGGCTGCTGTGGAGAAAGTTATCTTTTTTTAAGGAGTCTGCATCTTTCAGCCACCCATGATGAAAGCGAGGGAATCTTGCCAGCTCCTACTATAATACCATAACACTGAATATACTGTTTTTGGATGCAGGGCAATGGTTCTGTACAGCCAGAAATACATCTCACATTGTGAGAGTGCATAGGTGGAGAAAAATGAGAGAAGGTAATTGGAAAGGTCTCTGCTGAGTCAGCACTTTATTTTCCCAGAGTGTAAAGTGGTACTTCTATTTTTCTACCCATTCATCCTTTTCTACTACTTTCATTACTTTCATCCATCATTTTATTAGCCTCAGTCCCCCCAAAAAAGTTGTCACCACTCATAGCTGTGGCTTTTATACGCCCGGTAAACCTCTCTCGTACCGCCTCGGTGGTTCCACAGGAAGTAGAAACTCTGGACACGTCTCAATAAAACCTAATAACTGGCAAGGAAAAGATTAATACACATCTAATAGTTCATAGATTCTTCTGTTCATCTCATCTCACACCTGCCATGTGTCGTTCAAGTACCGTCATTAACAAGTGAACCAAAGCCCTGAAAATAAAAGCCATCAACATTCTGTTCAGACTCCATCAGGATCCCTCATAAAACCACGCACGCTGCAAATGATGCAATCCAAAAACGATGCTCCGTTCTGTTACCAGACACCATAATCGGCTGCATCCGCCGCTACGGAAACACGTCTTACGCAACTCGGTGGTTATCATTCATGTCCCCAGCATCGCGAACAGAGAAAACACTGAATGACTCAACACACCAGGATGAGGTAATCCTAACCAATCAATGGGTCTGAGTCATTTGTAACAGGGGAGAAAACTCCTGCCGGCTCAATAAGTTTGGAACACGGAGTATAATGATTTTTGTTGCTGGTGGCTGGGAAATACAATAAGATGTGAATAGATGCGCTTAACCGAGCTTTCATTAGCATTTATTTAACCCAACAAGTCAATCAAGAACAAGTTTCTGAGTCTAAAGTGCTTTAATGGGGGCTTTGAGGAGGATTGTATAAATAAATGTCTAGTTTTATCCCCACCAAAAGCTTAAATGGGATTAAAAGATTAAAAGGATTAAGTTGAGATAAGATTTAATAAAGTGAAATCTACTTTTTAATTATAAACGTATCATCACAAACTAAATAAAATCCTACTTTGGTTCCAGTGGTAAAGTTGTCTTTGTAGATTTAAATGCCACAGTGAACCATAACACAGTTCCTGCTCAGAGACTCCCAGCCGGCGGAGATGAGATCAGAGCAGAGATGACTTCATGTTGGGAGGAGAGCTTGGAGGAACAGTCTGGTATGGGACGTGTTCCTGGCGGACGGTCCGTGTCCACCCAGCCTGCAGCAAGCCTCCTACTGTATACAGGAGTCAGGTGCTGGGCTGTTTCTTGGCTCTGAGGAGCTGTGAGGCAACCAGGAGAAAGTCCAGGCCAAGACATCGTACCTGTTTGTTAGTTTCTCGTTCTAAATCTCTTGCTAGCAGCCGACCGGCACCTGGAAAGCGCTGGACTATTTCTGGGGAGGCAGGAGGCTCAAGCCTGGCTCGTGACCATCTGGGCGATCACAGGAGCAACATCGGTCAGTGGTCAGGGTGTGGAGCCTCGTATTCACAGCGCTGATGCCACTGCGGACCCGTTATGGTGGCAACACTCTCATTTAGTGGATTTAAGCGTGTTTCTGAGGACATCTGAGGTGACAAATAGTCGAGTCGCACTGCCACATAACATCGATGGATCATTTGAATGGAGATTCATCGCCATGCTGGACCCATAATCCACTGCACAGGCTCTCCAGAGAGCATGAATGCCGTAGAGGTGAACAACAGCACGATGATGAACAGCACAGCACAGGAAAAAGTAACCGAAGTAGGTGATAAGCTGATACTTTTACCATCATCCATGAACATCATGAAGACATTTGTATCATCTGTAAGCTTTACTTTTCTTTAAAAAACATGACAACAAAGCCTTCCAGCTCCTGCGGGTGCTGCAGTTCTCAGCAGGGAGGCAGATCGCACCATCACGCCTCCATAAAGGAGCTGCAAGCACAGGGGATGAGTCTTCGTCTTGTTATGCTTTGGTTTGTGAACCGATTTGCTGATTCTTCCCATTTACAGAGGACATATTAAGGTCTAACCTATTCAGGGGCGAATATGTAAGAAATATCTCATTGTGGCTTTTAAAAATCCCCACCTTCATAAGGTTGATGAAGGAAAGCGAGTCATTATATTCTTACTCTTTTTAAAAGCTGCATTGACTTTGAATCCCAGCATTTTAGTGTCTGATGGTATAATTAGGGAACAGCCTGATAACTAATGCAAGCAGCACACCTTTCTTGATAAATGAACAGGCCTCACCTGGCGTATTGAGGAGGCGGGACTTCCTGCATTGGTAGGACAGTTCTTGTTCGCAGTGTTCTGATTGGCTGATGACAGCCAGCAGCTGCTCCTCCTCAGTCAAGTAGTCAAACTGGACCGGAGTAGCGTCTCCTCCGGGAGACGGTCGGACTCTGGTCAGCTCCGTGTTGTTGTGCTGGATGACCATCCATGTGTTCTCCGCTGGTGTGGGGTGAGAGACACAGGTTGGTTGTTGGTATCACAACGACTTGTTCATGACTCCTCCTGATTGTGAAGCAGCACCACAAATCATTGTCTCTCTCTGTTTGTCTTGTGGATCGAGTCACCACAGGTCACACATCACCAGCACAGGAAGTAACCATACCTGCATTAGTTGTGCTGAGAGGATTTTGTTCAAAAATCAATAATTTTATGTTCTAAGTTTCTTTTATTTTACTACTAGCAAGACTGTAAAGACCTGTTTTATGAATGAATGACTAAAGCGACAGATATTTGATTGTCAATTAACAAATGAGCGAGAAAAACAGAGGCTGTAAATATTGTATGAGGCAGTGAGTGTCGTGGATATGCATGTTTATATGATTGGAGCAGTGACATGAAGGACTAAGACACAGGAGGATGGGGGAGGTTGTCTCGCAGGAAAATGAATAATAGATAATTGGTTCAGAGTTTCATCTTTTGCAATTATGTCAAAGATAATCACAGAAAACGCGGAGTGATGCAGGAGGATGACGGAGAGTGCGTCACCTGTCATGTTGCAGTAAACCAGCTGTGGTTTGATTGGTCCGCTGCCGTCCACGTCGATGTAGAACTGCCCCGACGTGTTGCCGTTGTGTTTGTACGCCTCGCAGGACTGTTGGTACACAGCTGAGAGGAAAATAACCAGACCAGCTTGAATCGACATGAATCGCAGCGACAACACTGGAGGACACAGGAAGGAGGTGGCGATGGCGATCACGCGGCCGTGGCTGGAGGAGGACCACGGTCGCTGCTTCATGGGGGTCTGACAGCACTGAATCACCGTCTCATAACCGCGCCGGAGAAATCATGAGGGATTGTGTTTTTGCAGCAGCAAAGATCAGCCAGGACAGTAACGACAGATGGAAAAACAAGAACCAGTAACTAAAACTTTGGACCTCCATCTCTATCAGTTTCTCTCTCCCTCTGTTCCTCCAGCCTCTACAGTCACAGAATCAAGCCCTTCCAGTCAAATCCATATCTGAAGGTTTACACTCTCTGCTCAACTGTTTATCTTTCTTCTTCTCCACAGCCAAAGGCCTTTAATTCATCATATTCCCTCGGTGCGGTTAGAAACATCAGGAAGTAGGAGGCACTGACAGGGCACCGCGTACCTCCACGAGGCAAACTTTCAAGCTCGGGCCCTAATCAAATTTGCAAGTGGTGTGTGTGGACCCTCGCGCACCCACGCATGTTGGAGTGTGTGGATGTTCCGTTGAAGGACGTGAAACCTGATCATATTTAGATTTTCCATGAGGGAAATGAAATGTTTGCTACATCAGCCGTTCTTCCTGTAACTTCAAGGGGGCGCTATGACTTCCCTTCAGCATCAACCCTTCATCAAGTTCTTCGGGTGCTTCTGGTCATACTAGAGATGATCGTGTTGACCCCTCTGAGGGGGGCGGTCAAGAGTAATCAATAGCATACTAGTTTATGTCTCGACGCGGTGGCGCTACGACCAATCTGGCTCAAAATGTGGTGGAGTCTTCCTTGGCTCATACGACAGCCCTCCACCGAGTGTGATGAAAATGTTTCCTTCAAACTGCTGAGAGAGGGAAAAGCTCCCCTGAAAACTTGACCTCCACCAGGAAGAAACGTACCACTGTCAGAGTAATATCCTGCCAGTGGCCTAGAACAGACAATTTTTTTGTAATATTTACTATCTTACTGCCAATTCTGATCAAAATCCCTCCATCATTTTGAGAGATATCCTGCCATCAAACACAAAAACCTGATTTGAATATCACTCAAACAAGGAGAAAATCTTTGATCAACTCCAAACTTGAAGTGGCTCTTTCTTGGACCGTATCCCATCCTCCCAGCGAGGTTCAAGAAACGTTGACTTGTTTTGCATAATCCTGCGAACAGACCAGAAGCCCTGAGACGTTTCCTCAGCCAAGATAAAACAGATTTAGTGGAGATAAACTGTGTGGAGAAGTATTTTGGTCTTAAGGGAAAAGGGCACAGAAACTCGTAAATCTCCATCTCAGCTCGCAGTTGCTGCCTCGCTTTACACCTTTAAACCGGCGGTGGGCTGTAACCGCAGCAACAGTCTTCAGCTTTACTCCCCCCCTTTCAAGTTCCTGTGTTTGACTTACAGCTGTGGCAGGTCGCTCCGCTGTAGCCGCTGCCGGTACAGTTGCAGTGGAAGATGGTCCAGGACTGACTGCAGCTGCCGCCATGTTCACATCGACTGGGAGAACACCTGAGCGAGCGAGAGAGAGAGGGAGAGAGAGAGAGAGAGAGAGAGGGAGGGAGGAAGGGGAACCCAATTTTACAAACATTACTAAGGAGCTCGTCATCTGCAAACACTGCTCGTTTGTAACGTGGCAAAGAGAGAACATTTACATGAAATATTTAGCTGAATCTGCGTTCGGCTTAAGAGCACTTTTTGTGTTGTAAAAGGAGCCAAATTTGCTCCCATTCATTACAGTGACAGTTGCTCTCAGGGCACATTCGGCTTAAGTTTCCAGGTTTTCAAGCTTTTGGGCCAATAAACCATCTCCTCTGGTTGAACCTGCTGACTTCCTGCTGGAACACCGTGGCAGTAATCCTCCAGTATGCAGCAGGCGCAGGGAAAAGGGAGCGCCAGCATCAAACCAGAAATATGCACCGGCTGATTCCATCGACTGTGTAATGACTGTGTTATCTTTTACAGTTTTATGGCAGAAACCCTCAGCTGAGATAATAGAATCTGGAGTGGAAAAGAAAGCATTCCTGCTACATACTCCAACCTCTGGGGTAATTTCAAAGATTAATGAATCATAGCCTATAGGATAGCGAATAAATCCTTATTATTAAATCAGCTTTAGCTGTAGAGAAAAGACTCGAGTGCACTGATTGATTTGGAGTTCGGACACAAAACTATTATTTGGACTTCTAATAGGGAATATGTCACATTATGCACAGACAAACCATAGATTTGTGTGCAACTGCAGACCTGAGATAAATCTGCAGTTGCACAATCATGGCGGCTGCACAGAAAGCTCTGGGCTCAGCATTAACCGTGTGCATGCCGGGTCGACTGAGATTCTTCAGTTCCAGCTCAAACTTGCCGATGTTGAGTTTGCCTTCATCACAAAATAATATGACATATGATAAGTTTGACCGCCACTGCCTCCTTCAGGATCTTCCATTAACCACGATTAGCTCAGTTCATCAATAATCTAAAAGGACGAGGCAATCAAGCGGCATCTGTAGAAGTGAGATGAATGGCGGAAACATGCTTTCAAACTCCAGAAAGAAAATATTTTCATTAAAATAAAAGACTTCTTACTTCATGGCATCTTTCTACATTTGCTTTGGATGCTTTTAGTCAAAGAACTTCAAGGTTTTGTATCTGATGGCCATTAGTTCGCCTAAATACACGGCTGGAAAGAAGTGCAGGTGACAAGGACTCCAAATAGAACATCTTTCATTTGAATATTGGGTCGTACTTAGCTCAAACTGCGGAAGATCGTGGTTTAAAAATATGAAAGAAACCTTGTGTTGACGGGGAATATGACTATTCATTGCACCATTCACCCTTCCTTAGAAAGATCAAAAGAATGCTTTCATGACTTCACAGATGTCTTTCTTTGCATTTTCTTTCATTTTATATAAAAGAAAGAAGTCCTCTGAACTGAGCTGCTCTTCTTAAGTGCTTCCAGACTGTTTGACGAAGTTCTTTAAATGAATCCTTCTCCCAGAAGACGCCACTGAAGCTCTCCCTGTCATTTATAGGAAACTATCAGGTGGTGCTAACCTGCACACCGCCGGTCCTGTGGGGGAGGAGGGAGGGAGGGATGCTGACACTGGGACAAAGCAATTCTGACATGGACAGTAGAGGTGACCTATGACAAGAGATTCCAATGTATGTTTTTCTTTATCTGCATAGCTGGACATATACTTGATACAGAGGAAGGAGAACACGCACTCACAGTTTGTCGTCTTCTATCTCTATCCATCCGTTTTCCCACTTAATCCTTCATTGATCCCCGCGAGTGCCTTGATGGAACCCTACGCTCAGCTGGTGCCCATCAAGTATTGCTTGATTTGGTGTAATGAGTTTTGTTATAAATGCCCCAGCATTCATGTAAATCTATGAAATTGTATTAGTTTGTCAACTAATAAACACATTGGTGTATTTCATTGGTTTCTGCTTAAGTTTGCTTGCTTGTTGTTTCTGCACCATTAAAATGGTCAACAATCGCGATGCCTCTTTAGGCGCAGCAAATCAAGGCACGAGTGCTTAAAGGGAAGAGGCCGTTTTGTAGTCCAACCCGGAAGTTAGCATCACCCTGGGAAAAGCCAGCAGCCAGCGGAATCTTCAGATTTTTACAGAAAAGAAGCTGTGTGGCGGACGGAAAAATGGGGAGACTGATTTTGCCCAGCAGGATATCGTCACCAGCAAACACCGTTTAAAAGATTTTCGAAGCAGAAACAGAGCTGTTAGCGTTTCAAAGCTAACGTTAAACTGCTGAGCAAACCAAACCACAGGCACATGACTTCAACAGAGTCTCTGCTCTTGTTCAGCGCTGACTGATGTATTTGATGATGTAGAATAAAATGTCATAAAGCCAGTGAACCGCAGAGCTGGTAACAGTCCATCCGTTTTCCACTTCTTATCCTGTTAAGGGGTGGGGGGTGGAGCCTATCCCAGCAGCCTTCAGGTGAGAGGCGGGGTTCACCCTGGACACATAGAGACACACAACCATTGGCTCTCCCAGCCACGCTGCATTTATAAATGCACATTTTGATTTCCACTTGCGTTGTTTTGAGAGTGTTGGGCCGACCCCTGGCAGGAGAGTCAAAGAGGCCGATGACTGTAGAGATCTGCAACCTCCTGTTTATTTGGATAAAACTACTGAGTCAGACGTCCGCCAGGCTGCTACAGTGGGAGTCCACCTCCATTTATCTCGATGCTGCTTGAATCGAAAGTAAGCTGAACTCTCGAGATAAAACACTTACATTCAATTTACATTCAAATTACCACACAAGCTAGACACTAAAATATCTGCTTTTTTATTTAAATGCACGCATTAGTGTCACGTGAGCAAAATTCAAAGGATTTAACAGAGTTTTTATGAATAAATTCAGTGTCTGATTATTCTGCCTGTTCAGTCCAAATAACTAGTTTATTGTGCTGTAATGAGTAATCCAATTACTCAGGGTGGAATAAGTTCACAACAAAACCCTAACAAAGTCGCTGCAGTTTTCACCTCTGGGTTCTCAAAGACCAGTGAGGGTCACTGCACCGGATTAAGAACATTAGAGATATTAACCACAGGCAGTACGAACGAGTGAAGTATCCGAAATCTCAGTGTCTTGACAACTGCAACCTATAACTGTATAAGAGGAGAAAGAAGAAAACACACTGGACTATGTTCAGTTGCCCTTTTCTCCTCTGAAATGAAAGAGGCGAGGGAAAACTTTTTTTTAGCCCGTTTCTGACCTCTTGCTCCTGACATCGGTGGGGGGCGGCTCGGAGAGTGGGAGAGTGGCCGTCTAATAACCAAAGGGTCACTGGTGACTGCACTGAAGAGTCCTTGACCAAGACAGGGAACCCTTAATTGCCTCCATCCCTAACCACAGGGAACACACAAGTGAGCGCAGCTTTAATGCCCAGAAAATAGGGAGGGTGAAATAATACTGATCAATGATCAGCTGTGGCGACCCCCCAGCAGGAGCAGCAGACAGAGGAAGAAGCCTAAGACTTTACATTACAAGGGCTTTTAAATGGAACTTCAGTGGCTCTGAATCCATTCATCACCCCTGGTGGGATCGTACTAATACTACTGAGTTGCTCTGATCCCCCTGCAGCCCCAGGAACCAGAACAGGCCCAGAAACGCACCAGGGGATCGACTGAGTCACTCTGAGTCAGCAAGCTCCTGGAACACCCCCCAGACAACATCGGGCTCCCACACCCCCACCAAGATCAAGGCCAGAGCCTGATATCAAAGTCAGGGAGCCCACGGGATGCCAGCTGGCTGGCACCCAAAGCCAAACTCCGGTACGCCGCAGTGTCCCTGAAGTCTGAAGCTCTGACATCACGTTTTCAGAACAGCACACCGGCTGAGACCGAAGCAGACGGGCCCACAGAGATGAAAACGTCCGAGAAGAGTAGCAGTTTGCCCACATCAAGAGAAAAATGACCTACAAAACTACCTTCATACAGTTGACTTTTGAATATCGGTTTGAAGAGAAGCTCAGCTGATAAAATAACGACAGTAAATTAAGCAGATTAAATCTGCGCTCAGGCTGTGTTGAAGTGTTCTACATCATAACTCAGGAGGTTCTTCTTGGTCCTTGCTACACCACAGGCGAAGAAGATGCGCTAAACTGCTCTGAAGCAGACGATGTGGTGAAGGGAAAATGTGTCAGTAACTCCATTTTCTTTCCAACTGTATCCCAAGGACCCAAAATTTAATCAACAGAGTTTCAGCGAGGCGAAGTGCAGAGGGAGCTATGATTTTTCTCTTGCTTTGTTCCAGCGAGAAGTCAGATCTGAGCAGAAAGTGCGTTCAAATAAATAATAATCTGATAAGGAGGAGGATATTCAATTAAACCCGCTGAAGCAGATTCTGTGTCTCTCGTGAAGATATGCGCGCGCGCGCGCGTGTGTGTGTGTGTGTGTGTGTGTGTTACAGTTGGCACTGCTGTAGCTTCAGAGCATGTTTGTTTCACTGCAACAAATCTGTTTTTTTTAGCTCTCTTACCACCAGCGTCTGACAGCGGGAGAGAGATGACAACAAAAATATCAGTGTCAAATGACACAACTCACGGCTCATGATTCACACTTTACAGCTGCAATTTGTAGGTGAACTGAACAAGCGGGCACATCTTATTTCAAACTCCGAATCAAGAGGGGGGATGCATGTGACCAGGAAGTTGGGGTGCTCGCACCGATTGTTAGAAAGAAAAACACTTCCTTAGTGTGAGCTGAGGATGAAACTTTTCCAGTCGACCTCCGAGCAGAGCATCATAACCTCGAGTTGCATCGGCGGGCTGCGTCCCTCTGGTGCAGCTGCCTCACGGTGAAGTGACTCAATGTCACCTCTTGAGGAGCAAAGTAGTAACGAGACTAGACTGACCAAGGCTTGCTTGCTGAGGTTTCAACTAAAAACCGCCTTGAAAAAAAGGCAGAATCTCAAACAGTGAAAATCTAAACATCATTTTGGGAGGAAATAAACAAATGATGAGGGGGAAAACTTGATTTGTAGGAGACTCAAGCAAACGGGGAAGCCTGTCTGAAGTGATTGTCCTTACGCACTGCGAGTAAGCACACACACGTACTTTTGAATCTTTGTGTGTACTTGCTGTGTCTTTCCTTGAACTAATACAGTTTCATCTCACAAATAAATTACTCTGTCAAAAAATCAGAAAACAGAAAAATTACATTTCACTTCAACAAAGGTTGCGTGTCATACTGCATAAAGCTGAATGACAAAACAATCAAGACAACTCAGAATGGAAATACAAAAATGCAACTATCTGCTGACTGATGGCTCTGGCTTTTGTTCTGCGGTGTAGCCGGCGATGCCAAGACCACACAAGGTTCACCACACTGCAATTTAAGACGGTCAACATTTCTCTGTCTCTCCTCACTCCTGTACGTCTGCAGCTTCACAGCTTTGTGTTCCCAGCAGTTCCGCTCTCACTGAGAATTGCTCAAAGACATTAGAGTGACTGAAGGTCTGGAGAATATGAGGGGTAAAGAGAAACGTTGGCCTGTTTTTCTTGTGTTTTTTTTTTCCTTCTTTGGGGATTGAAGTCAGCTGACAGCCACGATGTTGTTCCACTGCCATGGTTGCCACTGAGATATCAGGTCAGTCTGGGATTCTGGGTTTTATAAAGCTGCATACCAGCCTTTTGAGTTTTTCAGAGAGTTTTTCTCAAGGAGGATATGGCTGCTGCTCACATCACATTACCATCTTTACTGTGTGTGTGTGTGTGTGTGTGTGTGTGTGTGTGTGTGTGTGTGTGTGTGTGTGTGTGAGACTCAAAGATGAACTGCAGATGTAACTGTGGCCACGTGGGTTCAATGCCTGCCCTCTCAGACAGAAACACCACCCTGAGTAAAAGGTGTACTTTTCCAAATCCTCTATTTAGTCACACTAACGCTTCTCAGAGGTTTGTAAAGTTGCACAGAATTGAGACATAAACCCAGAAATAAGCATTGTTGAAGTTCTACTTCCCTGGATTCAAACACCGGAGGATTTCAATGGCTGACATAAAGTCTGTCGTTCACACAAGTTTCGTTCTACAAGATAAAATATGTCATCAGGTACCACTCCTGTGGATCTTAAAGCTTCAAAATTGCAGTTGATAACAATCCGTGACACAAGACTGCAGAGGTCGTCGTGGACACCAAATGTGTCCTTGCAAAGAAACGGAGAAGAAGAAAGAAGCAGTGTGAAACTTCGTCATAGTTGCAGTTAATCGTGTTTCAGAGACGTAGTTTCTTCACAGCCTAACCTTTGTTTTTTACTCCTGTTGACTGCACCGATGCTTAACATTAGGTGTTCATCTCATCGAAAATCCAATGCAAAAATCCCATCGCCTTCTGGTCAAAGGAGCCTGCGGGGGGCCTACATCTGGCCTGCAGCTTTCCGACCAGGTGAATGGGTAGACTGACCTGTCAATGATGCCACACATGTCGATCTGCAGCTGACTGTAGTTTCCCAGCAGTCTTTGCTGCACCATGATCAGGTTCACCGGCTGGTTTTCCACAATTAGGAGACGCATGCAGCCCTGGAAGATGTCGAAGGGATTCTTGCATTCCTGACCGTCTTCCTCAGGAGGGCAACCTGAACGAGAAGGAAAAGAGCCCTTAAACAGTAGAACGACATGGAGGAGAGAGAGAGGGCACAGTGACAGGCTCAGTGACAGGCTCAGTGACCAAGCCCGACACGACTGTCATCTTCACAAGTGCACAGCTAACTTAACCCGATTGTTTTGTCTTAATTCATGAAACAGCGATGTACAGCAGTAAAGAGCTTTTCTCAGGGTCAGCGTGGAGGGCAGAGCTGTGGTAAATGTGCCAGGGAGCCTCCACTCGCTGTGCGGTAGAGCACAATGTAATTTGCACTATATAATACATATGTGGATAATAAAAAGCCTCAGGCAGTTACAGAACATGCCAGCACTGCAATACTGCTGAGCAGAGAAAGGACAAAGCAGATGATATTTAAGAAAAGGCAGCAGGGAAGCAGAGTGGAGAAGGAAGTAAGAATAAAAAGAAGCACCAAGAGTGGAAAGAAAAAAAAGGAGAATGTTGACAGGTTCTTTTAAACCACTGAAACAGAAATCACGGTGTTTTAAACTGAAACCTACAGCTAAAGAGGGTTTCTGCCGGAAAAAGTTCCCCCTTTTTTGTCCCCTTCAGTGCTCCGTAGTCACAGGCTGTTCATTCACATGTCCAGTGTCAAAGCCACACACTGCAGCTCTGGACTACAGTTTCAGGGTAAAGAAAATATTCACCCTTTCGCAAAAAGACACGATTTAAACAGAATTTTTGATTGGAAATATAAATGTTCTAATGAGGAGTTCTATTCAGGAAAGATGAGGGAAATTAAATTCAGCCTCTACGAAAACTCGCTTGTCTCAGACCCGTTAACGAGGGCCCAGCTACTGCACTAGTTGCAGTATTTGTACGTGCAAAAACTATGTCTGAATGCTGATATTGAGGGACCTTTTCAGTGCAGCACAAGGCGATCACCATCTTCGGTGATTGATGACACAACTGAATTGTTTACGGGGACGCTGTTGATAACACACATGCTGCAGTCTTACCACCGAAAAAGAGCTGACTTCCCACCGCGACAGGAAATGAAGGGCTGCCATGAGCGACGCCGCCTTCTTCTTTATCTACAGCGATGGTCAGACGACCTCTCCTGGAGTTCAGCTCCACTGCGTGCCACTGACCGTCACTGAGATTAGAGCCTGGGAAAATACAGCAGATGTTGCACATCTGTAGATTATAATTATTATAATAATTGACTGATTATTATAGGGCTGTGAAAACACGAGTGGGTTGATCAAAATAATATCCCA
Organism: Aulostomus chinensis; assembly: GCF_037954235.1. Taxonomy (NCBI): domain Eukaryota; kingdom Metazoa; phylum Chordata; class Actinopteri; order Syngnathiformes; family Aulostomidae; genus Aulostomus; species Aulostomus chinensis. The sequence goes on from NC_141324.1 coordinate 29,830,427, forward strand.
GTCCTGATTAATCACAAGATTAAAATACCAGTATTTGGATGTATTTTTGAGGGGGGGGGGGGGGGGGGCGCGTAAAACAAACATATGAGGTATTGGAAAAAAAGAAGTGCATGAAAAGTGGAAAGAGGAATCAAGTTTTATCAGAATCATCTCAGCTTTTTATTTCTGAATAAGAATCTCCTCGCCATCTGTTGAGCTTGACCTTTATTGTCCAGTGGAGAGCTGAACCCCAGCATTGTGGACCACTGACGCACGTTCTTGGACATTTTTGCTGTTGTCAGTGATTATTAGCTTCCAGCTAAAGCTACGGGACTGTGGTGCTTTTAGCCAACCTTGGTAATTAGTTTTAAAGGCCAGGGGCAGGTCAGAAATTGATTCTACAGGCTGTGACACTGACCTGTGCTGAGCTCCAGCATCACCCTGCCACCTTTGTGAATCTGTAGCCGGAGCCTGGCCTCGCTCAGGTACATCCAGACCACACCCGCTTGCTGAGGAAGGTCAAAGGTGAGCAGCAGCCCCGCCTTGTTCCACGTCCTGAACTGAAACCCCACGGACACACCCCCTAAGGTGGAAGCAGTCGCCCCTGGCAACTGGAGGAAGCTCTGGAGGCCGGGGAACGTCACGGCGGCGGAAACTGGCTCAGCACAAGAAAAGGTGACATTGCCCTGAGACAGAGAGGAAATATGATCACCAGAGAGATAAAGCAACAGAAAACATGAATATTAATTAGCAGCAGAGGGCGTGTCGACGCGACCTCATGTCGCAGTGATCTCATCAGCAAGTCTCCTTGAGAATAAAAGCCACGAACCGGAATGTTAATGTCAGCTTGGTGGAGTGAAGAGACGCGGCTTACGTGTGAGAACAGTCGTGCTAACTGTAGATGTCTCTGCTGTGGTCCATTGTGTTGAGTCGTGGTTGTGACAAATGGTCACTCCGGTGGAGTCGCGGCTTTCTGCTGGGAATATCGGCCCGCTAACTTTACAATGCAGCAGAAACACAGACGACATCTAGAAAGCCCTTTGTAGAGCCGTTAAAATATACACCGGCGTGCTCGCTGGTGGATGTAGCACCTCTGCAAAAAATGAGCAGTGAGCTATAAAATCCCCAAAGCGCCACTCACCAGTACACAACCATAAAAACCTCATACACCTACACATCTCTGAAGGCTCCACTTAATTTTGTTATCATGGTTCCAAGTGTGGCCACAAGTATATTAAAACAGACTATAACTTTCCTAATGCTACCTGAAGCCCTCTTGTAAAACAGTCTCTATTACATCTTCAGCCATGCATGGGAATCTTTGAGCCGCATTATGACTCATTTTGCTCTCCGGTTCTTTACTGTAATGAGAAAGCTTTTTTTTTAAACTCCTCTCTCAGCTCGGCTCGGCTCGCTCCGGTCATTGTGTCATCGACGGGGGAAAAAAAAAAATGGTGCGAAAGACAAAGAAGCGCTATTGAAAGTCTCACCACTGTCTGCACTTGCCTGTTCTCTTATTACTCACTGTTCTTGTTAGCTACTAATGACAAGTTCTAATGACCTTGTTAGCGTCATTAAACAGCTAGCAGCTCATTAGCAGCACTGGCAGGAGCCGGATGATTCCCAGTGGTTCCACATGGATGTCAATATACATATAAATGTACACACACGCGTGTAGGTGCATGTACAAACACCCACATGGACTCCACACGTTGACCCCTGGTTGTTTATCGTTGCACTGAGCCGAACGATTGGTTCATATGGAAACGCGTGCAGTGACTGCCTCGTGTCCTCCTGGTCTTTGTTAGGACCCTCCTTAATAGGCCTGTAGTCTCAGAAAAGTCAATTGTTTTATCACTTTTTTTGGAGGACGAGTTAAACCTGCAGTTTTTATTCTAGGTGGCCCGGGTCCATCTATTGATCATGTATTCTCTCTCACATATAAAAGCCCAGAGCCCAGACAGTTGGAGCAGAGGAACATCAAAGCTCTTTACTTCCCCCAAATGATTTACGTAATCTGTCATCTAAGAAAAAAACAATTCTTTGAGATGTTTAATGCAGGCTAATACGAGGATGAAAGGCTTTCTGAGCATCCGCCAACTAGCAGCTCAAACCAGACAGACAGGATCAGGAAGGAGATGTAGAGCAAACACAGATAGAGCACGAGCTTTTTTTTCCACGCAGTTTCATGAAAGTCAGAAGAGTCAGTGGTTCAAAACATCTTCCCCCCGGCTACTGAGCTGTCTCTATTAGAATGATGAGGGTCTGGACCTGGTTTATGACTAACCGATGCCAGAAACCATCAAGTCAAGCGAGACGGTGATAAATGTCTCTGCGTTTTGTTGCTTCAAATGACCCTTTTCACATTACATTGGGAATTTAATTATAAAATCATTAATATGACTTTAAAGCGGCAATAGTTGATGCTTAGAAATCACTTTCCCGCTGCACACACCCACGTACACGCAGGTTTTTTTGAACCCTCGTAAACCAGCTTTAAAAAGCAGGATGACCCTGGCACTATAGTCAGTAGACGAGGAGTTGCCTTCTGATTTTTCTCTCTGGTGCATCACATTTTATGTGGCAAACACACAGCACGCTGGAAAGAAGTGAAAGGTCTGGTTGTTTTAACTGGACACTGACTGGGAGCTGCTTCAGTGCAGACAGGTTGGACATGGATGAAAAAAGTCACAGACGTTTCTGTGAGGGGACACAAACGTGGGATGCGAGTTGCCAGGTTCAGCCGTGATGTGTGTGCCCATTGATGCTGACCTGACCTGACAAATACTCGACTCTACCGGCGGGTCATTTGATCCCGGAGTAAATGAAGATTAAACCTGTTAACTCTACTGAAAAAAGAAAAACAAAAAGAGACGTGAGCAAGCGTTTGCAGGTTTTTTTGGTCGGTGGGAATGGGGCTTTGGCACTCACCAGACAAAAGAAGTATAACTCAAAATGAATGCTGATGTTGTCCTTTAACTGCTGGATGTGTAACTAAGCAACTGTTTGCTTTTCAAACCACAGCCTGTCTCCTCCAGTGGGCAAAACACTGGCAGGTTCAGGTGCAGCTAGTCTCAGGAGGTGGCCACTGGCATTAACGGAACGCTGGTTAGCATTACTGTATAGCTACATCATGACCAGTGAGCTAACGTTACAACATAGTTACATTTTTTTGTTTGTTTTATTAGTAATTATTTTTACAACTGCTTCTTCACTTTATCCTTTTGGAACAATGTGTATAACATGGTAGGGTGCTGGATATTTAGCTACTTAGTAAGCTACTTAGTATCATACTAACTTGTGCTGCAAAGCTAACAGTTACACCATCATTATTGGTGGTACACGTAACAAAATCAAACAATTTATTAAATTTAACAGAAATGAACAAACTGGCATGAAGATTTGTGTCATATTATTGTTTTCTGCAGGAAAAAATGAAAGAAAGTAATAGGGCAAGTGCAATACACTGTAGAGAAGCTGAGGGAACTTAGCTGCTAGCATGCGGAACAGAAAGGCTGAGTCATAGTTGCAACCTACCATTAAGCTAAAAGTAGAAGAAGAAGAAAACGAAGAGAGGCTGAGATAGAGCAACAGAGTTTATATTGTTTCTGATAATAATGTAACTTATTTTCAGTTCATATATATATAAATATATACTGTATATATGAAGGGCAAACTTACCATTGCTGTAACTCGGTGGTCGTTGTGTTTTGCTAGTTCTATCAGGTTGACTCCATTAAACAGCAGGTTCTCCAGGCAGCCATGGAAGTTCCTCTGGGTCCCGACTAGTTTCTGAGTGTGGACAGCACCAGCAGTCAACTGCAGGGAGACAAACATATACATGCAGACATGTTTAAATATGTATGTGTGTGTGTGTGTGTGTGTGTGTGTGTGTGTGTGTGTGTGTGTGTGTGTGTGTGTGTGTGTGCGTCTGTGCCAGACTGGTGTGCTTCCTCCCACCTTCTCCATGTCCCAGTGGTTGAACTCTGCAGGAATCTGAACTCTCTCGGTGTGTTTGTCCACGGTGAGGTTGAGGTGAGCGCCGCGCCGCTCCACTGCGACTTGGTGCCAGTGCTGGTCATCCAACAGGCTGCCGAGGGAGGCCAGACGCTGGGCTTCAGGAGACCAAGTCCGACCTGGAACAGAGAAGGGGTGGGGAAAAGGATCAGATTGGAGGTCGTAGGAGGAGGAGGACAGACATTTGAGATAATAATAGGGAAGGATAAAAGGAAGAAGAGAAAGGTGAAAGATAAAGAGGAGTCAGTTTCCAGTATGAAGAGCAGAAAAGTTAAATAAAAAAGCGAGGACAAAGATGAAAAAATTAGAAAATAAGGCGGAATAGAAGATGAGGCAAGATTGGATACCAAGAAAGAGGATGGAGAGACAGCAAAGGAGGAGAAACACAAATAGACAATTACTGAAGACTAATCACATCGTGAGAAATTGATATTACAGATTTTTAATCAACAAATCTCCACTGTAATTAAACTTGAAATGAAACAAAATGAAGATGGATTCTCGGGCATAAACGAGAGAAGATGGAGGGAAACCTCGCACAACATGACCAAAGTTTTCCTCAAGCTAGTCTTTGTGTTTATCACCTTCTCGTGGTTTGATATGCAGAATTTCTCAGTCTTACAGCAGATTTGCCATTTCTGTCAGTCTGTTTTCTCCTTTTCTACCTGTTAGTTTGTCTCCTCATTATCTGACCTGCCAGTCTGGTTCTTTTGACCCGGCGCTCGGCGATGCCAGCCTGACGACAGCTCCGACACACCGGCCTCCATATTGTGTCTGAATATTCTCATTATCCTGCTGTGAGGAGAGCGGCGAGGTCATCCTCGCTCATTTCAATATGTACTGCTGGATAACTGAAGGCAAATACTGTATGTGGTAATGAAACGGCGCTGAGGAAACAGTGAGACATCATTAATGATTTAGAGTCCAAATAAGTGGGTCCATCCCCAAAAGTGCTGTGTTTCTGCTGAGACAAGGAACTGCAGAAATAGCTAAATACAGTCAGTCATTAAAAATGTATCATAAATTCCTTAGGGAGAGACAATTCCAACTTCAGAGAGGGAAATGGAGACAGAGAGGAGGAGGAGGAGGAGGGGGGGGTGGACTTGATGGACACATATCTTTGGTTAGATGAAACAACTTTGTCCAGAGAGAGAGAACGTTGCGGGTGTCATGAGCAGAGGAGTTTGTCCTGTCGGCTGACGTGTGATATTACAGCCGGAGTGAGAAGAGACAGCGATCAATATCAGAGACGCGACAGCAAGATGGCTTTATTGGCATTGATTACTGGGACAATTATTACCTGGTGGGAGGTGGAGGAGAGAGGGAGAGGGCCGCATGACCGAGTGTGTCATGGGTGGGTGCTCTGACGAGAGAGAGAGAGAGAGAGAGAGAGAGAGAGAGAGAGAGAGAGAGAGAGAGAGAGACGCTACAAACAGAGCAGCCCTCTTTTTTAAAACTAACCTGCAGGACAGTCCCTCGTCTCCTCATCTCCGCTTCTTCAGCAGTGACAGTTTGGACTCACAGCATCAAAGCGGATGGAGTTTTGATTTCTTCAAACATTTACACAGTATCATCTGATTTTCAACCTTTGGGGGTTCCTTGAATAAAACATGTGCAATGAAATTCTTCGGTTTAGAAATGAAAGTTTTTTTTTTTAAAAAAACAGCGCCTTGAAAAAATAAACCCTTAAAATATTGGAAATTCTATAAATAACCTGAAAAAAATTAAGAAAATTGGCAAACTTCCACTTAAACATTTAACAGTCTTCCTCTGAAGCAGATAGAAACATGAAAAATAAAAAAGGTGTCTATATAAAATGAATTATATTTCCCCCTTTCTTTAAAGAGTTTGTTAAACATTCATATCTTACCGAGTTTCAAAGTAGGTTTTCGGCTCATTACCCTGAGTGCTGTGTTGTTGTGCACATTCAAAAGGTGGATAAATTGATCAAATAAAATGTGTGTCTTGAGAAGTAGATGAAATTCATTTCAAATAAAGAAAAAAGAAAAGAAAAACAAAGCTAAAGGTCGATGCAGTGACGAAAGGTAACATCACGTAAGAGCACATTCTGTAGAACCTAAGTGTTCATCGTGGATGGATTATATGATTTTTAAAACATTTAAACAACTTCTTGTTACATTTTTTACCTAAAACGAACCCTATTCATTGTGTGGGAGGGACTTAGTTAGCCATGTAGTGCTTTTTATTCATTTGCTATTAATAAGCTTCAGGTTTTCTCCAAGTCCTGCCTGCTTCCTGTGTTTTGTTCCGGTTCCACCATGCGACCTCACGCCATGATTGACATCGTGACAAATGTTTGTCACAAACGTTACAAAAAAGCTTTGAAAACTTAAAACAAGTTGCTAACGACTCCAGCTAATCGCTAACAACCGTCTCCAGCCACGTCCATCTGGTCGCGCCGCTTCGACCTGCGTGCGCTGGTCTCAACACCACATCCCCAGCTCAGGCCCGACTCGTTTTCTTGTTATCATTCCCGCCATGTCCTCACGACACCTCATTGTATCTTATCTGCTCTTCTACCGGCGCAGCTAAAAATCTGATTATATTCTGACAGCTCCTATTACAGAACAGACTGGTTTAATTATTTCAGCAATTCGATCTCACAAAGTGCTGTCACATAATCAACCCAAAGCAGAGGCCGTGCGGTGATTCACAACTTTGGTCAGAGAGGGAGAAGTTGGTCTGGCGATAGTTCACCGCAGCCGTAGCTGGGAGGTGTGGTCAGGCCTCCTTCTGATGACATCGTCAACTCCTCCATCATTTCAAAGGAAGCAGTGAGTTCTTCAGTGCTAAAGACAAGCGGAGCACCAGTAACAGGTGGATCATTTCAAAGTGCCCCCCACCCTCAACTCACTAGAAAAGAATCGGCCATATGCGCCAGCGCCACGACCGCGTCCGTTGGCGTCTCCCTATCTGAGGGAGGCAGCAGGAGCCAGTCGAGCCCATGTGGTGCCTGAGCAGGTCCGCATGCAACAAAGATATAAGAATGGAGTGCTGGAGGACGGACTCGTCTCCACGGGTTCCCTTGACCAGAAGCCAGTGGGGTTTCCACACTCAATATCTGAAGCATAAATGGAATCGATGGAAGGACAAAGCCGACGCACAAATAGTTGCGGATGCACCGAGCTTCACGCCTCCACTTGATGATGTTCCTGGTCTTCTGTAGCCACTTTAGAGCAGCTGCCCTGCATTCCACCAGGCCTTCATGAAGTTCTTGCTGGATCTCCATCAGTTTGCTCCATCTCCTGCAGACTCTGTGGTTTCCTCGCTCCAGAACCGCCCCACTGTGAGGGCGGCAGGCAGACCTGCGTGTTGGTTGGTAGAAGTACACTTCACTCCTTCCTCTAATCATCAAGAGGACATAATTGTTGAAGCTCTACCTCCTCTAGTGTTTCTGCGTCCATTGCTGTCAAACGTATGTGGTGCGGGAACAGAAAGTCTTGTTGTCCCCATCATTCAGTGCCAGTAGTTTCTGTAGAACACTGTCCCCTCCCGAGGAAGGTTGCCGACAGAGCAGGGTTTGGTTCAGAGGGACCGCTACAGGGGAGGAGAAGCCGAAACAGGACAAATCCAAATATGATCATCTCCAACTGCAGAAAAACAAGATGGCGGCCGCCACAATGCCAAACCAGAGGATTCAAATCCACAAACTGATGAGCGGCGTCACTCATTCAGTCGACGACGGTGGATGATGATGTCTACCCTCTCAAGTCTCCTCCTGGGAGGGTTCTGGTTCCTCTGATATCCAGGACAGTGTTGTTGTTGCTCCGAGTTGCCTCATAAAGCGAACTACATCTGCCCGGGGTACTGACCTGGATGTGTTGAGTTAGCGCAGCTGAGCGGAGCGTGCGAGAGCTCAGGGTCAGTGCGCAAGGCAGATGACCTAAATTACACAATGAGTAACAATTAAAATGCACAAAGAGACAGAGAGGGTAAGAAAGAAAAAAGGAGAGGAAAAAGTTGAAGGTCGCTGAGCTTAAAAAAGGCTTATGGCTGTCTTTGACAAAAACATAAGAGTCATCTCCGAAAGGCTGCGGTACATAACAACGTAGAGAGAGAGAGAAATAAAAACGACGGCTGAGGGGAATGTCTAATGGTGCTTGAGTCAGAAACAGAGAGGAGACAGAGAAATGAGAGGTACAGCAGGAAAAAAAAACAACACAAATTGTCTCCTCTGATACATGAAAATAAAAGACCGGGAAATCAGAGGAGACAAACAACATCAATTACGAGGGAAAAGGAGGAAAACTGAAGAAGCAAAGAATCACGCTGGGAAAACGGAGCAGCAGAGGGAGGCAGACATGGAGATGAAGATGAAAGAGAGGAGGAAGAAAGACTGCCCGATGTTTTTGCAGTCGGTCTGTTGCAGAGGAAGCAGAGCTCCTCCCATTCTCTGTTCTCATTTCAAAGGACAGTTTGAATTTCCCCTCACTGGGCACTAGCCTGTATTTATGGTGATATAACCTCTCTTTAAGATGACGGAACTGCCGTCCTATAAGACAACTCTGTTAAAAGATCGCCACTTTAATCACGTGGTTTTTTTCAGGGCGTCTCTGACGGAGACAGTTTCCTTTTAACTGATCCCTCACAGAAATGTGCGTTTTGCCTTTCCAGCGCTCACAGATCGTCTCGAGCTAACAAAGAGGTTTTTATTTACATCCTGCATCGCTTCTTTGACACTCCAGAATGTAGAAAGAACCAGCCATCTGTTAGCCTGAAGCTAACAGCCCATAACAAAAGCAAAACTGTGTCAGATGCGTCGTCTGGTATAAATTCACGCCTTCTTCCTCCAGTCAGATGCGCAGTAACCCACAAAGACTCTGATTGGAGGTAAAAACAAACAATAAAACTTGGGTTTATCGTTGTGGTCCTGACCGGTTCAGGTCCCGACTGGGTGCAGGTCAGGCGTTCTCCTCAGCTGGTGAAATGATCCATCATCATCCCGCCTGTCTTTTACGTTACTCACACTATAAAAGATGCGCCTCATGCTAGCGGTTGCATCAACGCACAAGCCCACCGCCATCACTGTTCTTTTGTGTTCGTTACTGAAACGTTTGGCGTGCATCTCGTCGTGGTTCACGAGGGGTTTGTAGCAAGCACGCGTGCGTTAGAAACAGACACTTGATAGCCTGGAGAAATCCAAACCATATGGTGATGATTCAACATGGCAGGGTGATAACCCCTGCAACCTCTGGTTAAACCCCGTACACACACACACACGCACGCACGCAAACACTCTACTAGGCCATACATCAAGAGCAAGAGTCCAGCCCTAACACATGCTACAGTTAACAGGTCCCATCCATCAAGTGTGCAACCACAAAAAGATGCACCAGCAGAGCGCCAGCCAAGATTTGAACCAATCGTCCGTCTCAGCCAACCAAAACCAATCTGAGAGCTTTAAAACAACAAAGAGCTTCACCGGATGTTCAGTAGCAGAGCGAGAACAGAGTCACTTAATGTGCCTTTGCTGCAACGTATGACCGGTGCATTGTCTGGACGATTTTAGTCACCCATATTGAGCCTTGACAGCTATTCTAGCAGTAGCATTTATGTTAGCAGAAAAAAAAGATGCTGTGGGTAATTTTGAAATGTCTGTCCTGTAGAAGTGACACTCCTCTCTGAAGATCATCAGCTGAATACCAATTCTATGCCCCTAATGTCGCTCCACAAAAAGCATCTGATTTAAACTGGTTGTTTGCATGTGATTGATAAAAATACACACAAGTTCAAGCACTACGTGTGGTGCTGTACCTCGTGTGAGCAGCAGCAGCAGCTTCCCTCGGTCCAACTCCAGGCTCAGGCGGAGTCCCTTCTGTCCCTCCGCATGCAGCAGTGTCCCAGAATTCCTCAGGGTTTTAAACGTCAGGGAGATGACCTCTCTGGACGTCCGCCTCGACCCGGCACTCGACTGATACACCAGACTGCTGCTGCTGCCGTCGAAACTCATCACATCAGAGGCTGAAAATCAGAACGGGGAGACAGGAAGTTGGACCTAAAGGCCAATAACCCTAAAGACTTTACTCAGAATGGACACAGTTGGCCAGCGAGGTGCCGTTCCAGAGAAGTGAAGCATCTACACCTCAAGGATTATGAAGACAGCTTAGCCAGGAGCGTGAGGTCCCCCGACCAGACGACTCAATCTACCTTACATCAAATAGGACTGCGGTCAAAGTAACAGTCTTTAAATCAGGTCCCCACAACACCTCAACAACCACCTGACCTTTGTGTTAAAACGGTAGACGATGAAGCCAGAATCTCTACTTTGATCATCACTTTTTAATCAATACATTTCATCTTAGAGCTCGATGTTCATTTGGGGATTTGGACTGCGGTGAAGTGAGGTAACCTGTGTGTGTGTGTGTGTGTGTGTGTGTGTGTGTGTGTGTGTGTGTGTGTGTGTGTAGCTGGCGGTAAAGAATGGACTGCGGATCCTGAATTGTTTAGAGCTCCTCCAGCTGAGTTCGGCAACAATCCCCTCTCAGGAGAAGCTGTGCTGTGTTTTCTCTCACTGAACGTTTTTTAATGAACTCTGTGAGTCTTTTGGCTCCTGAATCCCACGACTCACACAATCACCAGCCACTTTGCTTACACTTACGCACCTATTGCATTGAGCAGTAAATTTCTTGCTGATTACAGAGCAGCGGAGCTCCAGAGCAGAGTCTTACACATTAGTCTATATCTGCTATACTATCAGCCCACTAAACTTAATGGCTCTGTTTAAACGAGCTGTAGCTCCTGGTCTGAAGTGCATGTGGGGCGTGTCCCATCCATTTAAATTAGTTAAATGATGCATAACCCGGGCGCAAACTTAGGCGCATGGAACAGGCAGCTTGCAATGACGCACATGGATGGGTGCCAGTGTGTATTTGCTGAAAACAGACACCGGACAGGAATTTGACAACTGAATCTATGGGAAACTAGCAGTGACAATTTCACTGTGATTTACAGTAGCACCTCCTTGCAAGGAGGACATCCAGCTTCCAGTCTTTAAATATTACCTCCTGAGGAGTTGTAGTGAGCCCTGCTAGAATCCCTAGACTCCATCTGCGCTTTTTTCCAGCTCATTAACCTCACATGTCACACGGTTGGTTGGTTTCATTGAACGATCTCAGAAGTTGCCCATAGAAACCATTTGGGAAAGGGCAGACGACTCTTGGCAGGTGACTGGATTAGCCACTCTTGAAGTATTCTCCAGTTCTGATATCTCTGATATCTCTGACGCTAGCACGGCCGAATGGCTGGCTCCCTCGTCTCCATATCAAATTCCTGAAGACCTCCTGAGAAACTTGGTAGAACTGTTCCCTTTTTTTTTCTCCTCCTCTGTAGCAGAAAGACATTTGGAATTAAAAACAGAAAAGGTCAGAACTTTGGCTTCTGCGTTACAGCGCCCTGCCTTTTCTCGACTGTTCAGTAGATAATTAAACTTACACTTGAAATGGTGTCGATGCTGCATGAGGTCTTAAGGTCGGAAGTGTTGCCTCGGGTAAATTCACATTTTACAAGTGAACAATGCTGATATTTTCATGTCTGGAATGAGTTATGGTGTTGCCAGGCTATCAGGTTAACACCCAAACCGCTGTAATACTTGATGCGTGCAGTAAACTATTTACTACGGAGAGCTATATTTCAGCTCCTCACACTACATTGCATTAGTTTGGTGGAACAGCAAAAGCTTCCCCTGCCAAATGTCATACCGACTGATAAACGCAGTAAACAAGTATATCTACTGTGTCCTTAAATAACTCGGAAATATTTCCAAACTACTCCAGGCTGTTCATCAAAGTCAGCATTTAATGTTTCTAATCCATCGACTTCTAGCAGGGGAAAAAAAATGCAGTTTTAAGGTGCAATGAAGGCTTTTCATCATACGTCATCGTTCCAGCTCGGGGACGAACGGCATGAATAAGTGAGAGGACGTTCTAGGCTCACTAATTCTGTCCATAAAAGTCCTCCGTAATGAACTAAATGCCTTCTTGGTTGTGGATTTTGCCCTCATCTAAAGCAACCTCCCATTTTCTTCAATATTAATTTGGATGCTGCTCCAGATTGTGATTCTCAGGGAAAGAACGAGCTGTTGGCTGGGTGGCATGGCGCTTGTGCCAGGGCTGATAACGCCAATAAGTGATGTGCTTTTCAAGCAACAAAGAGAAATTAGTTAACACAGTGTCATTGGTGTGAATAAAACAACAGCAAGATTCACACTGGGGCTGTCGTTCACACTCAAATTAAAAGAGGTGAGATTTCACACCGACTGTAAAATACGAAAATATTTCCAGGTAAAATCCGTCATGGAACGTTCGTATTTATCTGTGATGGTTTCACCGAAGGAGATGTGAATGTGCCTTTAATTTAAAAACAAACAAACACACAAACCTGTTGTGATATTCTCAGTTGCTTACGAGCATTTACAAACCTCCTTGAAAATGTGACCTTCCCTGCCCTTTAACTGAGGTTCTCCACTAATCAGTGTTGTCACGGTAACATTGACGAGGGGCGTTGTTACACACCATCTGACCAGGACAAATGCTGCCGTGGCTGGGATGAGGACGTCCCCTGCGGCCAGGACATGGATGGTCGTCATAATGTTACAAGCTGGCAAACATGCTAAAAAACTACAACGATGGAGTTGATATTCTGCTCTCGTTTCAAGTCTTAGCCTTGGGAGCCAAAGGAACAGATGAATGTTTAAGAAAATGTTTCTGCGTATCAACTAGAGGCTCTGTGCTCTTGCTTGACAGATTTCTTATCTCCTCTGGAAAGAAGTGAATATTCTGGGGACGTTGTTGCATCAGTCCAGCCTGGCCCATGCAGAAGGAGGAGGGACTCACTGTGGGGGCAGCCGTAGGTCTCCAGCCGGAGTCCGATCCGTCCGTTGGGATTCCAGCCCAGAGGAATGAGGCGGAGGAAGCGAGCGACCGCTGGCTGCTGCAGCTTGTACTGAACCACGCTGTCGGCATTACTGTTACCTGGAAAAGACTGAAGACACACACGGGCCCAGTTAAAGTGCCGTCCTCACCGTTGCATCCTGTCACCATCATAGACAGGTCAGCCATGAGCACTTCTGTCAAAGAGAGCTTCATTTCCATGCGAAAACGTTCAGTTTGGCAGTGTGGCTGTTCGAGGAGCGCCACCTCTTCCATGAACATGTCAACACGCGCCACTGCTCTCCCTGCCTGAACCAAGGCTACGCTCCACTTCAGCTCAACTACTGTACAAATACAATACAAACTACTGAATATGTTTGACAAAAATGTGTCCTCATTGTAAAAATAACAGCAGTAATTAACAGCCCATTCTAATTGTCCAGCTTTGTCCACTTTCTGATTCAATGTCATTCCTCTCAAAAATGTCAGTCAGGCCCTTCAATATCAAAGACATTATTTGTACACAGACACAGACAGCAGGAGCAGGTGTTGCAGTACTGAAGTACTGCATTTCAGAAGTGTGTCTCCACAAAGGATGCCTGTTACAGTGACCTCAGTGAACAAATGAAGGGGAGGGTAACCTCTGACCTTTGAGCGCCAAATCCTCAGGTCCCTGTGAACGTTTGAGCTAAGTTTGAAGTTGGGCCTGTGGGGGATGCAGCTTCTCACTGTAAATCATCCCCTATTCTTTTGTTCTCTTGTGTTGCAGTGAGTCTTGAGTTCAGTCCAAAATGCTGGAAAATGGTTGAGGGGGGAAGTTGCGTTTCAAACCCGCCGGAGGGTTTCAGAGTGTCCTAACGGAACGTCCCGCTCTGGCGTAGGAACAGAGAATCGCTCCTCAGTTTCTCCTGGACTCCGGGCTGAATGCCTGATGGATCGCTCCATGGATCCCTTGCCATCTTTTCCATCTGGCAATCCATCCTAATTACATCCCTTCCTTGAAGTTGACATGAGGGTTAACTGGCACTCCCACCACTTAATAAAAGCTTAGACACATAATTAACTTATTAATTTCTGTGTAATCATAAGAGAGTTGAGTTAGAGCTCCTTGTGTAATGAAGCGAGATCTTGTTTTGAACTGCAGAGGAGGGGAGGTGTGGAAGAGTACGACAACCTTGTAAAGTCTCCAGCCGTGATTGTTATTGCTTAGAGAGTTTACATGCTTGTCTGTCGGCTGAGGACTTTAATCTCTGTAGCTTTGGTTAAGGTTATGGTGAGGACAGAATCTCATTAACTGTATGAAAGATGATTCTTCAACATCAGCCTTCGACAGGCAATGAAAGAGACATGGACGGCAAGATTAACTGAAAAGAAAAAAAAAGAAACGTAAAAGCAGAAAAGAACAGAGAGAGGAGGGAGAGCGAGAACGAGAAAGAGCATCAAAGGGAAATGACAGACGGACAAAAAGTGGAAAGAAATTTACATAGTTAGAAGAACGAAGCAGATAAATAGTACAGAAGGAAAATGAGACAGCAAAATTTCACAAGCAAAAAGGGCAGCTCCTCATCGTCAGACCTCCAGGCAGGAGGAAACAAACAGATAAAGGGGAGAGCAACACTAAAGAAAAGATGGATGGCAACATTTCCAAGTAGCCACAGGCCTCCTGGCAGGAGACGGAATAAAGGACAGAGAGAGAGAGGAAGAGGAGGAAACATTCGCTCTTATGAGAAGCACTGCAAAATCACTGGTACCATGCCCGTGTCATTGTGGGGCAGAGGGAGAAGGAGCGGGACGGTGGGGAATTTACAGCCTCGTGTTTCGTGGGATGGTTGGGAAATTTGCAGCCGCGTTTCTGGTGTTTTCAGCCATTGTTCATCTTTTTCTTTAACCAAACTTTCAAGCAGTATGTGTGTTTTCCTTTTTCTTTCCCCTCCTGCATCACTTCTTGTCTCCACAGAGAGTCAGCCACGAGCAAAACAAAGCCAAAAATGTCCCTTTACCAACTACACTGCACCATCCAGTGCGACCGACACTTCTTGGTCCACCTGCATGCCCAGTAATCCACCAGCACTTGGATTTGGAGTAAAAATAACCAACTGTTACTTGGTTTCACGCTCGTTCACCGGAGTGTGACCAGCTGGCACGTTCAGTTTCGCCAACTCGCTCCCGATTGACCATGGTAGCACAAACTGGACGTGCTATGGTTTGTGTTTAGCTCGGCTCAGTGCATTTGTGGCTTGCGGAGCATACGGCTGGTTAAAGACGACGTGGACGACACCGGACGATGCGCTTGAGAGTTTGCAAACGGATGTTTTTGCTGTTGTTAGTGGTTGCCTCAAGCTAAACACTCGTGATGGGCTTTTTGATCATTCTGACAGAATAAAGACACGACGCCGGGGCGAGGGAAAACATCTTCATGAACTCATGATACCTTTTTGTGAGTACTTGAGAGGTAAAACACCTTATTAAAGTATTGCTTTAACCACAGAAGTCACTGTCAAACTATCCTATTGCATGCTAAGTGGGAGGTGGGCGCCAAGTAGCCAAGTAGCTGAAATCCCTGATTGTTGGTGGCCGATGCCATCAGGTATCAACGCACCGAATGAATACAGTGTGGCTGCTCAGGAGACTTAAATATTATCTATAATAGTTATAAAACAGAATTATATAATGATTTTGTTACCACTTTTTTCTATTTCTCACCTCAGAAATGTTGGGAAACAAGCGTTGTAAAATGAGATCGTTACAACAACAATCTGGGAAATTTGTAGCAAGATGAACCCCAAACTGAGCGTAGCTCTTTCACTGGGTTCCGTTGCACCAGCGTCCTCATCCACCGCCCTCATCCACCGCCCTCATCCACCGCCCTCTAACAGAAAGCAGGAAGAGGTTTGAGAGGCTTGAACTTTCCCCTCTGACAAACTCTGTAATCCCGACAGCATAATACACGTGAAACGCTCTGAAATGTGACTGGGATCGTGCACAGTTTATGAGGAGTCACATCACCATCTTTTAAGCTGTGGGAAGCTGTTCTCTGAGCCCTCAGAGGCGATCCTCAGCGCTGCGATTAGCTGGATTCCCTCTGCATGAGGAAATTTCCTCGCCTCAACTTGTAATCACAAGCTGCTCTGTAACAAACGCGCTCTCACTCTGGATAAACGTCCACACTTACACGGGGAGAATATTACACTTTTTAATGTTTGCAGGCCTATTTGATGCGGTGTTGGACTCACGAGAGGCGTGCAGGTGATAAACACACATTGAACCAGCTGACGGGATTCAACACTGTTTGCTGCCTTCTCAAACAAGATTAAAACTGCTTAGTATTCCAGTGGCTGTATACTGAAGCGTGCAACAGCACCACAGTGGGACAAGCACGAGTCCAACACAACACTTTTGCGATGGGAAATCACTGAGGGGGAGAGTTATGTTTACTGTGTTTACCGGGAGGTTAGAGGTGACGCGCGGCTGCCTCTGCTGTCCATCTGACTGAGTCCTTCATCCATCAGCGCAGCAGGGGCCAGCGGAGCTTCGTCAAAGTCGGACTCAGGTGTAGCGCGGATCGACCGTGCTTCCGCTTGAGCTTAGCGGTGGAATGACGGCACAAATATCCCACTAATGTGGAATCACACGTGCTGGGGGATTTACTGAATCACGTCCATCTAACCAGTAAAATATTCACATAAAGGTTGTTTATAGCTGTCATGACAATCCAAAGAACCGTAGCGTTACGTGACACACACATCATCTGAGTTGCTTATGGGGCAGTAGTGACTCACAGTGATTAGCGTGTCTTAAATTTGAAGGATGCAACTCTCCACACAAGTCGATACTGAGGGCTATCAGAGCTGAGGGGAAGGGTGGGGCCAGGGGTCGATGTCGTCACTGCCATCGGAACATCGTGATTCAGAATCCTCCCGTATTTGAGGAGTCGTGTCACTTCAGAGTCGCCGTGAGGGAAAAGAGGCGTCAGAGAAACTTTGCTGGTCACTGCATCAGCGTCCTCATGTCACATTTTTTTAAAGCTTCGTATTAAACCTGCTCAGTTGGTGGGACCCATGACGCTCTGTGATTGTTTTTAACGTCCTTGCTAAAGCTAGCAGGCGCACGTCTGGGACTTGTCTTAACGTGAAGCTAAGACGTTTGAACCCGGGACAGTCCCTTCACTGGAGAGATTTCTGCTGCGCGGGACAGCTGGAGGTTGCAGTCAAAGCCAGGCACTTTCACTGAAAAAGACAAAGGCCCATTTATCAAGATGATGTGAAGCTGTCACAGCAACCTTGACCTCTGACCGATTTTGTGCGAGTCCCAGTGCTCATCTTCGGCAAATCTGCGGGAATTCCCTACGTTGCTACTGACGTATTGTGTTATCAGAGAGGGCGGGATATCGTGCTTGTGAGGTGAGGTGACAGTGAACCGTGCCCGGGTTTTTCTATCCATCCTGTGTCACCTCTGGAATACTGACTTAACTTTCAACTTACACTCTGCAAAAACTACGAGATGGCGAATGCGGCTGATGGAGGCAAACGAAGAGTCGATGCTCACAAAGAAGGCGGAGCAGTCAAGACTCACAGCAGTTCTCACAGAGGAGGAGACAAAGACTTCCCCCTTCCATCTGCACTGAAACTGCAGCAGCAACATCTGCCTGACTGCAACATCTGTATGGCACTGACAAGCTTTTTTTTTTTAGTCATGATGATGACGAGGTGGTGCAGCTTTGCTGTAATTCTGCCTCTGTTGTCTAAAAATGTTGATGGTTTGATCACGCAGTCTGCAGGGAAACACACATGACTCTTGTTTGTACTTGCACCCTGCAATCAACTCAGCCAATTAAAAACTCACCCACGTCATCCAAACAATGTTTTTTGTTTGTTCGTTGGTTTTTTTGGAATGTGGTCTAAATTGATTAATGTGTTGGTTGACAAAACCCACAGCAAGAACTGATCATGACAGATGAATCCCATATTTCACTGTCACACAGTCTGAGGAATGAACCCACGTGTGTCACTTTGCAATAAACAAATACCATCATGGGTAAATAAGAAGCTGTCTCAGGTTTTAAAAAGATTTTAAAGTGTCAGAGTGAACCAGAAGCACCAGTTGCCACAGCACGTCAATCATTTTAATTGTATTGAGACTAGCAGATGGAATACATCAAAGGAATGCAAACAGTATTAAGCCCAGTGACAACCCAGCCAAAATTACTTGGGCCAATCCAAAATGAAGATCCGGGCGCCGTGCCCAGGATGGGAGTTATTGGAATCATATAACCACTGTTTATCAAGTGTGGAACTGAAGGGAAGGTTCCTTCGGCCAGACGTGGATCCAGCAGCAGTCACTCTCACAGTCACCTGCCTTTTACACAGTCAGAATGATGTCACCGTGCTTCGACCCCCACGTTTTCATGCTTTGTTCTCATGAACGCGGGGTTTCAGGAAAAGGGGGATTTCTTCAAATTCGCCACAAACCTCCACTGGAATTTCAGGATGGAGTGAAAAGATTTTGGTGGTCAAAGGTCAAGGTCACTGTGACAAACAACCACGATGTGGGATTTCCTCTGTCGCTTGTTTTAACTTGTATTTAGCCACGTTAGGTTCTGTGCTACTAAGCTGACTCGAGTATGAGAGTCAGGACGGTTGAGGGTCGCGTGGGCTCACCCCGATGCTGTCCTCCTGCCGGTACTGCTTCCAGTTGTGTCCCGTGTCGCTGAACATCAGGAGGTAGGACGTCAGCCAATCGGAGCTTCCGTAGCGACCCTGCGTGGCGACGGCTGTGATCTTGGTTCGCTCGCCCAGGTCAACCTCCAACCACTGATACCTGTCTGAGGTGAGCGGGGACCAACCTCCAGCTCCTGCAGAGAGAAATAAATAAACGCATATATGAGATTGATTTCATCTCCGTCCGTCTGGCGGGGGATGAAACAAGCTTTGGTAGAGGCAGGAAAATGAATTGCATTGCTTGACCTTTCAATCTGAACTAAATCACACTTCTCTGTTAACAGCAAACACTTTGAAATCCACCAGCGAGGCTATAATGGGATATAAATCTCACTTCAGGAACTTTCCTGGGGAATTTAAATTAAACAGATTGCTCTGTGACTCGCAGGCATCATGAATATGTGTCTTTTCATAATTAGGAGAAACACCAGCATTTTACAGTTCTCATTTTGAAATGGAAATTTGCAGAACTGTCAAATACACGCGGACGCGGCTGGGACACCCAAGGAGGAACACTATTACCTGATTTCCTCAGATTAAAGTCATCCAAGGTCACAGCATTAGCTGGATCAGACGGACAAACAACAGAGTGTGTGTGCGTGTGTGAATGTGTGTGTGAGTGAGACCATACACACTGCCAAGACTGAACATCATATGTTTCCAATGTGGAGGGTTTTGAGTATACCAGCCTGGGCAGATAAACTGGGGTCGGCAGAGCGGGCTGCTACGTGGTAATGATGCCTCAGATAGCGAAGAGACAGGCGGTGTGTAAGAGAGAGAAAACGCTTTGTCAGGCCAAAACGATGCCTCAGAGCTCAAACAACAGATGGACGGATTCTGAAGGAGGAGGCTGTCGACCAGTCTCCAACTGCTCGCGTGTGTGTGCGCGCGCAAGCACACACAGGCAGTGGGAGCTCTTTGCAGAACAAAAACACTGTAAGGCATCTTAAATGCCACTTGACTTTAAAGTCATAATTTTCATTTAAATAAAGTCTTTAAGTCACTATCGCTGCATGAGGTAACAGAATGAGCCTGCAGCCCACCGATGAAAGCTCTTGGTTTTTGCATATTTATGCACTGGAGGAGGTGTGTGTGGTGAGTGGGCGACATCAACAGGGTGTCCTATTAAAGCAGTACTTTACCTCAGAAGTGTGTTTTCCCTTTTCAAAGTAGGTATCTTTGGTTCTGAGGATGTGTTTTCCCCTCCTGCATCATTTCTGTGTGACTCCAGAAAGCAGAAAGGGCCGGGCACGTTGAAGCTAATGGAGACTGGCGGCTAACAACGTCAAACCTGTCCAACGGCACCCGTTGACAAACTCTCAAGCTCATAGTGCAGTAAAATCCACAGCCGCATGCTCAGTAATCCAGAAACACACAGGATTTGTTAAGTATGACAAATTAAGACCCCTCCAATACTGGGTGAACAGCAGTGAACCCCAAAGCTGACGGCTGGTTTTTAATCAAAATCAAAGTTTTCCTGGACGTTTCTGCTGCTGTGAGTACTTTTTTTTAGCACTATCACTCCTGCATTCTGGAGTCGCACACTCCCAGACCCCCGATCGTCTCCTCACTCATGAAATTTGCTGTGGATATTAATTTCATGTCTACCCAAGAACCTCTGGAAAACATCCATCGCAGTTCCCTACTGAACCTGAATGACTTCAAATTGTAATGTTTATTCATATACTGTGGCGTCAGCCATTAGAAACTAGAGGATATTAGAATTTACTTTGATACAAAACAGAGCTATGAAACAAATCCTCACTTTACTGGAGCCGGCAAATGCTTATGATAGTTAAACAGCTTAAATCAATTATAATTGCTGTTGATTATCTCAGCAATTACTCCACTAATTGTTTTTCGCCCCCATTGTTATTTGCCATAGATAATCAGGCTACAAAGATGATAAGGACAAACTCTTTACTTCTTTAAATGTCAACATAGCTGTCATTCATGCCTCAGGCTTTTTATACTTCAACAAAATATCAACTGAAATGACTAATTAGCAATTAAATCTACTAAACAAACTCGTGCCACCCAAGAAAGTAATTTAATTCCACCCTTTAAGCTGAAATATTAACTCTGTGGACACACTGGTTATTTAAAATCAAGATAACCAGCTGATGATTTGGCTAACATCATTAATGACAACAAGGTCTGAGCTAGCCAGCTAGTAGCGACCTGCACGCTGACAGTGGCAAGTTTTGACAAAGATGTGGCTCATGCAATAAAGCAGAACCTCTCGCTTCTTGAAGAATATGAACGTATGAACAAGCTTCTTCAATACGATGCAGTTTAAACCCCATCTTATTTTACACTGTTTCTGCATCCCCAGCTTAGCGTCACTCACGATAGATTGATTGTGCTTTTTAAAATTTTTTTATCTGCCTCCTTTCCCTTCATGGACCTTTGGGCCAGTGACACACTAAGGAATCCATTCCTTTCCGCGGGAAACCTCCCATTTCCAAACTCCTTCCACTCCTTCCGCTCAGTATTTGCCGCAGAGTTGGGACAGACCGTTGACTCTCTGCTAGCTAAAACAAGCTAGCATGCTAAGGCGTTTACTTGCCTCGTCTGCAGCTATTTTCAAGCAGCAGGTTAAGCCTGAGGTCTCTCCTGTGCTGACACGGCGCATGGGAGGGATGTCTGGTGTCGTCACACTGTTCGTGTTATGGATCATTCGATATAAGCGCCGAACCTCAACAGTGAGAACGTTATCTACTTTTTTATTTTGTACAGCAGTCAAACAATGTCTGGTGGCTGTCAGAGGAAAAAAAATGAATCAATATCGATCTGAAAATCAGACGGAGGCTGATCTTTAAAGAGCACAGAACCAAAGCTAATAAGCACTTGACTAACAGACGCGTCCTGTGACAGCAGATTAGAAAAGAGCAGACAAACTGACCCTTACTCATGAATATTAAACCAGCGAGGAGAGGAGAGAGATTAGAGGGAAAGAACTCAAAGACCAGTAGGTGGTACAAAGACTCCATCCTGTCAAGACTAAGTGAAACGAATATAACTGAGGTGAAATGACGGCTGATTTTTTTGTCACGATTGTCATTCAGAATCAAAGGGATCTCCCTGTAATCTCTCCCTCGCTGTCTGTCACGCCGGCAGATCCAACACACATGGGGAAAATTCCAGGTTAATGGAGGTCAGGAGCGCGACATCGCTGCTCTGATGGTCAAACAGAGGATGAAATTAGTAATCTGGCCTCGGGGACACTGAGACCCAACAGCAGAAGGAAGCGTAGGAGTGTAAAAGCAAAGCACCACACGCTGTAAAATGAGTCAGGGATACAATTCACCCGAATATATAAAGACATAAACAACTGGAGCGCTTGTTGGATGGACAAGAAGCATCCTCGCGCCCGTCCATACGTACCTGCTCTGTTTTTAGCTCCAAGTGTAGATTACTGGACATACAGCAGAACGAGGATTATAGCAGAGGAAGCACTTGAGTTTGTAAACGGACATTTTTGGACAGTTTCACTTGTGTTAATAGTTGGCAGCTATTAGCTTCAAGCAACATGCGTGGCTGGTTCTTCCTGTATTCTGGAGTAGCAAAGAAGCGACGGGGCGGGTGAAAATATCTTTGTGAGTTCAACATGTGTATTTTTGATTACTTAAAAGGGCAAAATACACTTTTTGGGTGCTCTATTGCTTTAAGTTCAGGTTTTATAAAAAAGGACGAGAGTCTTAAGAGATGCATCCAGAAACGCCGCACTGTCAGGCCAAAATGGAGGATGAACAAGGAAACTCAGTCGTCAAACCCGGAGGGTTCACTGCGGGTCTGTCGGTCTGATCAAACACACTGTGCACGGTCTACTGTGGGATTTCTTGTCTACAGTATGACCTGTGGGCAGCTCCATAGAAATAAGAGAAAGGAGGTGAAGAAAGAGGCAGGCAGGAAGGATACCAGGTAGCACAGAAACAGACAATTTGAAAGGCAAACAGGAAGTAAAGGCGGTTAGACGGGCAGCTTTAAGGGCTAGACAGGCACTTGGAAGAAAAGTGACAGACACTCTGGTTAATGTGAGGCCCACAATGAGCGCTGGTCATTTGCATGATAATGCAGAGTATGGAGGGTAATTTCAGCAGCCTGATAACATGTCAGTCGGACAACCAGTCCAACAGGAAGCTAATGGGCTCAAGGCAGCGCTGACAGCAGGCTGGAGAAAGTTCTCTACAGGTGAGGCAGCACAGTTTCATTTCTCCAAACGCCACACTTTGAAAAGGGGGCAATTCAAGCAGGTCAAAATATCCCTTTCCCCATGTTACAACACTACGTGTGCAGATTGGTATCATAATTGTCCGACAACTTAATGGAAAGGAGAAATTAGTGTCTGCAGCACGGCTCTCGCCTCTCAGAGCAACATTTTGCTTTAGGAAAAGGTGCAGAGGTTTTGTTCTCACCTTTGACTGGCAGCAGACATTCCGAGAAACCTGAGAATGGCGAGGTGCAGCGTACCAGCAGGGGCGTTAGCATCGTTGCGCCGCACAACTTGAGTGCTTCTGTGCCACGAATGGGCTCTACTTCATGCTCCCCGAGTGAGCGTTGGACACAAAAGCGATGCATCAAGCTAAAAGTACAGACCTGTTGATCATGTTGTCAGACAATTCTAACAACAATCTGAGCCTGTCAAAAAGAAAAAAATGCACTTTAAGTGGGTGCAATTTGACGGGAGCCAGTTGACCCATTGGTTTCTATTATAGTGCCCTCGGGGGGCCTTTGCTTGGTACTGGAGCGATTTAAAAAATGGTTGTTTCCATCACTCACTTGGTCTAAAACAGTGAAGAAAATAGGATCAAGGTTGAAAAACCCAACAGATTCACCTTTAACACAGAAATCAGCCAAAAAAAACTACAACCAAGCACACGCCGGTTTGTTTACTTGACTCCAGCGTCGCTTTGTCATTAAATTTAACATTTCAACAAGCAGAAGGACTGGTGGAGCACCAGATGAGGATGAGTCGGGTTCTGAACAGAAACAATAAAACAACCCAAAAACTTCCCTTGGTAGAAGAAGCTGAAGGCAAAAATATGAGAGTGGACGGAATTTCTAAGACCTTCTTTTTTGACTCATGAGGTTTTTGCAAATTAGGTTTGTTTTTTTTGGGGGGGGGGGTTTTTGGAAGATTCCCAGCAGTTATTTTGACTTGAGTCATGTGACCATTTCACACCCTAAAATCTAACAAAGTCCTAAAACTTTGCACAAGAGAAATGAGTCCCTTGATTTCTCAGTGTAATGCTTGTGGAAACCAGTGGAACTATCTGGGAGGTTCAGACGAATGTGAAGATCAATACCTGCGATTTTCTTACACGGCCGGTCCAAACCTAGACACTCCAATTAAAGTTTAATTCCACCTTCAAATCGCACTCTTTGGAAAAATTCTTGCTTCAGCACAATCGTTCTTTTTAAGTCTGCTCTGGCATAATTGCAGCAGCGTCACTGATAACTGTCAGCGTCGCCAACTGCAGAAAGAAAATGTTTAAACATGAAGATATTTGGCAAGAAGATAGACTCGGCTAAATTAGTTTTTCCCCATGAAAATGAAAATGTGACGGAAGACTGAGTGGAACTAATGATGACAACAGAATACAGACGGAACATGTGGACAGGAGACAGACAGGTATAATTACCATTAATGAAGATGGTGGAGGTGGAGAGGAGGAGGAGGAGTGGAGGCGAGACGGAGATGGAGGCAAGACAATGACGGAGGGAGAAAGCAGAGAAGACTGCTAGAGTGTGAGGAAGGGGAAGAGATGAGGAGACGATCCCACCAGTAGCATCAAGACCTCCTGTCCACCTCTGGCCTCAGTTACACAACCACGGTGGGAAACGTCCGAGTTCAGAAAAGTGAGCCGAGAGAAAAGAGCTTAAAAAAGGTTGTTGCTTTTGCTCGACAGAATCCCCGTCCATGAGGAGTCCCTGTCCATGAGGAGTCCCTGTCCATGACGAGTCCCTGTCCATGACGAGTCTCTTCATGAGGAGTCCCTGTCCATGACGAGTCCCTGTCCATGACAAGTCCCTGTCCATGAGGAGTCCCCGTCCATGAGGAGTCCCCGTCCATGAGGAGTCCCTGTCCATGAGGAGTCCCCGTCCACGAGGAGTCCCTGTCCATGAGGAGTCCCTGTCCATGACGAGTCCCTGTCCATGACGAGTCTCTTCATGAGGAGTCCCTGTCCATGAGGAGTCCCTGTCCATGAGGAGTCTCATTCATGAGGGGTCCCGTCCTCTCCTTGGTAGCTCAACCTAACCAGCGTCAACCAAAATCCATCCTCAACTTTTAGCGTCATGCTGCTAACTAAAAAATCAAGGCAGGTGATCACATGACCTCCTTGGCAGAGGAAACCAACCAAATTTAAAAAAAAAAAAGAAGTTGTGTTTGATTTCTCAGTCCCTCACACAAGTTCAGTGGAAGTCAGCACCATCAGGCGACAACTCCAGTGAGGTCACAGATCCGCTGAGCTTCAGGTGGAAGGTTCTGGTCGTCTTCGTACAGTTGAGGTGTGTTGTACTCATAGTACATAGTATGAATATTTGCAGCGTTTTACAACACCTGCAGCAGTCGAACCGCTCCACGATGATGTCCACCGCGTTTCAAACCTGCCCCGGAGCAAAAGGTTTTTTTTAACATTAGCAAGAAAACACTCAGGAGCACCATGGCGGAAGCAGGTGGAGGTCATAAACGGGGGGAACGTGGGCGTGGCTTCATTCACCATTCAGGCTGCTGCATAGCAAGTAAACGGGAGAAGGAACAGAATATTTTCCAAGCAGCCGATGTCGCTGCCATGGAGTGTCTTGAGAAGCTCATACCTTGGTTTCTTGGCCATGTCTGTCTATGCCCTCAGGATTTGGCTTCCGCGCCATTTCTGTATGGTAAGACGGGGGGGGGGGGGGTAGCATCAGATTCTACTAAAGCGCGCGCGCACACACACACACACACACACACACACACAGAGTTTGTGTGACGATGCAATTATGTGCGAGAAGCCTTTTTCAATTTGCCAAAGAGATTAGCTGTTTATTGTTTTCCGTGACAACTCGCACTCTCCGTGCTGTTTGTTCATTGCGTCGCTAAAGCTGGACTAGCGTCTTAATGCTTCCGTCTGAGTTTGGCTTGTCGGAGGTAAACTTTGCTGTACTACACATCCACATCAGTTTTTCAGCTAACGGAAGCATATTTATTCTGGATATCAACAACAACGAGGTTAAATATGTGCAGGGTGGACTGATTAAATCAATTGTAAAGGTACATTGTGTAGGTGGCGTTCCAAGACTCTGATAATCTCTGGTCATTTAGCGGGTAAATGAAGTGAGACTGAGGCTGGTCCTGGGAGAACAACTGGAGGAGGCGTGGAGAGGAGCAGCGGCAGCCAGAGATGGAAATGAGGCACATTTATTTATTCATCGATTTCCTCCGCGAGTACCTGGGATCGCTCTATGGGATTGTGTATCATGAATGTTGCTGAGGGCCAAATGTGACACACAGCTTTCCCTAATCTACCAAACACACACTGGCAGTACACAAATGCATGAGTGTGACCGCTCTAATGCAGCTATTTGTTGAACCTTTTTTTTTTGCTGTGGAGGCAAAAAGCTGATGTGCAGTCCCAGCGTGCATCATCAGCCGTTGTCCAGAACCTTCCGGGAGGTCATTGGGATGCTGGGATCCATCCTGTGTGCCATCTTTGCTGCTCAGCTACCAAACCCCCACCAAGAGTCGAATACTGAGTTTGGGCTGTGAGGCTGAGGGGTAAAATCTAAAAATCAATATAAATTGTTGTTGTTTTTCTTTCAATGCTGCCTCGATTTTCCAGTTCCTGCGACTGATACTGCAGCGTATTGCAGTATATCGTTATGACAGATATATTTCCGCGCCGTCGGTCAAAGTATTCAACTTTGCAAATTGTAGTGAATTTGGATGGGAATTTTGACTGTAACAGTTTCCCTCTGTTGAGTTATCAATATGTGACGTGGGTATTATTAGACTGGCACATAGCAAGTCCATCTCTACTGTGAAGTTCTCAGTAAATTATACACAGTATTGCAATATCCATCGTTTCACATGGTATCGCAGAGGTTTTCAACGTCTGGCTCCGTCCCTGCAGAGCAACATTCCGAAGACTCCAATATCTTGAAGTTCCCAGGTGGTGAAAATCCATCAGATTAAACTCATCTCGCCCTCCCAGCTGATTTTGGGCTTTGATGTCTGGATAAAGCAGGGAAGTCCGTTCCCTGCAGAAAGCTTGACAAAAAAAACCCAACCCTAATCTTCATTTTGTCAAAGCCTCCAGGACAGGACTCCCTGAGTGATTAGGCTGAACCAACCAACACAACTCACTCTTATCTCTTTTCCATAAACCTTCAACACAAAAGCACTCAAAGAGAATAAAGACGCGACAGGTCACCTACTGCTTCTCCTCTCGGTTATTTTATCTCAACCGTCAGAGATAATTCTGACCCTTCAGGTCTGCCTCTCAGTCACTGGTCAGCTATCGGTCAGTCTTTGTGAATCCAGTAAAAAAGAAAGGGTGGCGTATTGTCCTCGGTGTCCACGGCACAACAAAAGTCTCTTAGCTACACTGCCGCAGAGCTACTAAGTAATTTAGAAAACTGCTGCACCTCTTCAAATCTGATAAATCTTCCATTTAGCCCGGCTGATGGAGAAGCGTCTGATTACACAACACGCCATTCTTATACAATTAATACGACAGCAATGAAGTCAAGCCCACTGTCTGGTTGGTGCGAGGGCTGCAGGATCGATGGCAAAAACAACAACAACAACAAAAAAATCCCTTTCTCACTTCCCACATCGATGTGATCTAAATTCTAGATTACGATGATTCACCCTCTCCTACGCAAAGTTATTTCAAAATTCATGTCACCTCTGCTGCCTGTCCCTGTTGCTATGGTAACCAGGCACGGCATGTGTCGGAAAAAAAGGAAGGCAGGTGGTCAGGTAACGCGGCAAATCTCCACTACCGCCCGACACCTCGCCATAAAGTGAATACGAGTTAGCAAACAATTGTGAGCTCTGATATTAAACCTCCCCCCTGGAAGTTTAACCCAGACGTTCCGGGTTCACATGGGACCTTTGATCCGCATCGCTTCCTGTCGTCTCTCTCGCTCTCCAATAGAGGAGCAGCATGCAGAGTAAACAATAGAAGAAACACCACCTCACCTTCTCTCCTGTTGAGTTTGGCGAAGCCCGGCCCGTGACTGCTGGACAGCTGGGAGGAGCTTCTGAAGGCCGATGGCGGCAGACTGGACACCAAAGCGCTGTCACACACATCTGTCAACCAATCACAAAGCAGAAAAAAACACCTTTGATGTCTTTCTGGTTTGGAATGAACACAACCAAAGAGGTAAGGTTTCACAGTCCTTATATCCCGATGTTGAAAGGGAACGTTGGTCTGTTTGGTCTTCCGCTTTTGTCATGTGGTCACGTGCTGTGTGCTGGTCCGGCGCCAGCTAACAGCCGTTAGCCTGCTACTAACTTGAATGAGGATAAATAATATAGTCATGCATCACTTAAAGATTTCCCAAATAATATCAGACCAAACGGAACAAATTCCAATATTGAAAACGAGTCATTCTGCCAGGTACGTGTCACGCAGTGCAATTAATCTGCTATTTTGATGGGTAAATCTGTCACAACAGAGCAGCCTTCAGCGATCTACGTTCCAGTGTCATGTTCCACTACAGTTTCAAATAGACTGCCATAAAATTTGGCCCAGGTATTAATTATTCCCAAGGGAGTCCCTCTGACTTTGGTGACTTGTTGTCATTTCCTCCTCCAGCAATTATTCACCTTTGTGTGTTTGAGTGACGTGTCGTGTGGACTGCCGTCACATTTGGTCCACCGAAACTTAATGCAGTCCTCAAATAAACATTAACCTTCCTTCATCACATCAATTACAACTTCCAGGATGTGACGCACTGGAGCAAAATATCATTAAGTCATTACGATGTTTGAGCAGCAGCAGAATCCTCCTGAACTGGTGCAGAAGGAGCTGAAACACTGTGACGTTTCCTCCAGCTTCATGCACCAACGAGCCCCGTCGGTGGGCATCAAGTGTGGACATGGTGAGCAGATCTCAATAATCTAACTGTCCACAGAGGACACATTCAGACCCAGTATTGATTTCAGGCAGCAAATATTTTAACCATCTGTTGCAACCTTTACTGTTACAGCCAAACACAACTCGCAACAACAACTCCCACATCGGAGGACCGACAGAATTTTGAACTGAAAATGAAAACATCTTTCTTCTCTTCTTCAAAGTGAAAGAAAGAAAACGGGGACAGGGGACTCTCAGAAAAGTGGCCTCACATATAAAATATGTCACCAATATAAAGCCATCCTTTGGTGTTTTTATGCAGTTGCCGCTTCGCCAGGCTTTTCCTGTACACAACTTTGCTACGCGAGTTTAACACATTCAAGAGTTGTGATGTCGTTTGATGGCATTTTCAAAAAAACGGCAGAGCCCATGAACCTTCTAGAGTAGGACTTTTCTGTGTAATTCTATTTTTTGTCTGATTAAAATGTTGCTATTGCAACAATCTTATCTTTTCAGTTATATTAACAGCTCATTATAACGTTAGCTCTCAGGTTAGCTTTTCAGTTCTTTAAAGTTCATGTTATTTTGCTGTTAAACATCATCAATTTTTTTAAGTCCTGCCCTGCTTCCTCTGCTGTGCGTTTGGGTCCATCCTCCCCCAGCAAATATGACAGCATTCCAGGCATATCAGCTGATACCTGTGAGGAGGCATGAAAGGAAACAGCGAGACGAGAGCTAACGGATGCTAACAAGCCTCAAATGTCTCTCACTGTCCAGTTCCCCACAGAGGCTTCAGCTTTTACCATGCGCAAGTGACAATCAATGGTGAGTTTCATGTTAGAAGATGAGCGGCACAGTGACGTCCCGTCATCCAGAAGCAGGGTTAATGTTTCAGCTGGAATGTAGCTGGAGGTGTGACAGTTTTGCAGGGATGAATGGCATCCTGGATACTCGTGAAAATGAATGCGTGTTGTCAGATGAAACAAGTTCCACATGCTTTATCAGTGATTGGCTGCAATAAAAACATCATGCGTAATGCATGATGTGATCAATAACAGTAATTGGGCTCGTTTTAATTGGCCTCTGTCTCTCACTCGTAAACACGCAACATAAATTGATGCACATTTTTTCGATCCTATTTTTTTTCACTGCATGTTTTGGAGCACTATCATATCAAGTGGTAAACAGAGGAGGCAGTTATATTTGTTTCATGGGTTGGTCTGTGGTCAGCCGTTTGATCGGCACAGAAAAACACACATTTCACTCAAAGAATATTCGTAGTTTCCCCTCAAACTAAGCTAAAGCCAGACTAACGCTGCCTCCATCTCAAGCCGCTCTGTTAACGCTCTCCACCACTCAGACCAGAGCCAATTATTATGATTCACGCTGCAGTCGGGTGCAGGCCCATCGCCGCCCTGACAACATGGCGTCAGCGTCATGCGCTCTGTCAGTGTTGGTATGCACAAGGTCTCCCTCTGCCTCGGTAACTTCTGCAGGCTGGTGTGTTGAATTCTGTCAGGCGAGTTCGACTCCATCTCAGGCTGCCAATCACGTGTCCATAATAGGCATGAAATTAGCGCTGCAACCTTTCCCTTTTTAATCACTATTATGGATTAACCAGCAGAAATGAGGTACTCTGGTGTAATTACAGTGTTTAAGGATGTCAAGATCGCTGCCCACTCAACATTTAGAGAGAAAGAACAGGATAGCTGCCGGTCAGCCAGGAAAATCCCTCATTTAATTGTCTCTCACTTGTAACCTGGTAATTACAGATCCACGTTGACTTCAGGATTTCTGTCATGGGGCTTTGCAACATGTGATTTCAAAAATGATCTAATCTTCTCTCACTGATTTAGATAATCTAACCGCTGCACTCAAGAGGGGTTTTAAATCCTGGACCTGGGATCATGCGCCCGGCTGACACGGCCTCAGAGTGCTGGGACGCGAGATCTCCCAGAACCTCAGGAGAGCAAAACCCGGCATTAAACAAACATCAGGGCTGACTGTCGTCATCAGCTGTTTTGCTATGTTGGGTACCCTTGGAACCAAGTGCAGGGTCCTTTCATAGAAGGCAGAGTTTCCAGTCACATGACCTTCAACAGGGCCAACCAGTCTGGCCCAGAAACCTGCACCGATCCAAGTGAGCACAACCTGTAATGGACGACTGTCTGCTCATGTTATTGTAAATTAATTGTAAATCATTGATTTTTGGCTTGAACGCTACGTTTTATAAGTATAATAAAATACTGCATGTGCTCTTGCTACAGCAACAATGACCTTTGACCCCCCCCCATCTGAATTCCCTTCTCGAGTCCCATTGAGCATTTGTGTCAAATTTGAATTCCCTGGAGTTGTAGTTAAGATGTCTGTTTAACCAGAACAGGACCGACAGAGGAACAACCTGAGAACATAATAACCCCAGCTAACGCCGGCACGGAGGCAGGAAAATAATAACTGAGGAGAATGTCATGGCTGAGAAGGCATAATTACTGCAGCTCATACATTTTGCAGTACGAGCCTGAGGTGAGCTGTAAATAAAGTTCAGTCAGGGCCACTTTGTCAAAAGGAAATCTTAATCGCCATCGCATTCAGTTGAATCCAGTGTGGCTGTGCCCTGGCAGCTACAGCACCTTCCCCTCCATGTCCAGGCCACGGGCTCGCGGAGAAGGAGTTTGGATGGAGTCTGGATGGAGGTGGGTCAGATGTGGAGGAAGCTGCTTAAAAGAGGAGACGAGAACGACGTGGGCCAGTAGAGAGGAAGGCTTCAGATGTGAATGACGTGAAATTACTGACTCATTTGCCGGTCACTGTTTCTCTGTGTGACACAGACTTTTACTGGTTAAAGGTAACGTTCGGTCTGCTAGTGAGAGAGCAGGTTCCACCTGATTATCCAGTGAGACAGCCGGTGGGTTTAAACCCGGTCCAGCTCTCTGAGCCATCGTTGGGTGGTGGTGGTGGGAGGGGGGACAGTGGTCTGAAGAGGTGAATGTAAAGCAGAACTTCATTCTTCTCAATATTAATTTTCTCCAATTGTGAAACAGCTGTAAATGACATACTTAGATTAGCTGCTCCTGGTAATCAGAAGTACAAGAATATTCTGTACATGTTTCAGCAAATTTGTGAATTCTGTTGTCGGTCCAAGAGGAAAAGAATACTTTTCAAGAAACCAACAGTTCTGAACGAGAACAATCGTTACGTCACCATTTCATTTCACTTTTAACTTGTTAATTTTCACAAATAATGAAAAGGAGTTTTGCAGTTAAAGACAAGCAGGTGATCAACATCATCCAAAAGCAATGAGTGCGTTCGAAGCTTTCAGTTCTGTTTACTTGTTCAGTGAGAAAAATCCAGTCTGTGGCATAGCGGCGGTTCAGATTGACCTGCTGACCTTTGACCTCTGTAAAGAAATATCTAGCAGTCCGTGTCTTGGGGAAAAAAACGCGGCATTCAGAATCAACTTTTCTTTTTTTAATGTGAGACGACATTTTAAGGGGGCCAGGGGTCGCTGGCTAGCGTCCCCTGTCGCCGTGCAGACAGACACAGATACGTGCGTTGAGACGACAATTATGAAAACACAAGGCTTTTCAGAATAGAGGCAACACAGTTGTAGTGCATGCACAGCATCAACACTTCCTTTGTGTTTATGTCTGATGTATGACGGCTGTAAAATGCCCAGGTCCGATTTAGAGGGACGGCTCTCCAATGCAGAGTGCTGTAATCCCCGGGGAGAGAGTGTGTGGTCAGAGCAAAGCCTCGCTGAGGAAAACGCTCACATGAAGAGAGAGAGAGAGCAGAGGAACGTGAAAACATCGGGTCACTTTTCCTCAGCAGAGCTTTGGCATTTAAGAGTGGCCGTCCTTGGCCACGGGTCTAGTGGAGCATAAACCCCGACGGCCCGCAG
Organism: Aulostomus chinensis; assembly: GCF_037954235.1. Taxonomy (NCBI): domain Eukaryota; kingdom Metazoa; phylum Chordata; class Actinopteri; order Syngnathiformes; family Aulostomidae; genus Aulostomus; species Aulostomus chinensis. The sequence continues at coordinate 29,862,999 of NC_141324.1, forward strand.
GAAAATAGAGCAAAATGTTGAATACCTGCAGCCGTGAACCTGGACGCTGACCTGGCCGTGTTTGACAGAGAGCTTCCTGGAATATTAAACTACCGCACCTCCCTCCCCGACGCACACGAATACTGCTCGAAAACAAATGCACCTCCTTTCACTTTGCGTTAGCGTGAAGGTAAACTTACAAAAACCCTCCGCAGGCATCTTGGTTTGAGGCGTCCAGCTAAACGGCTGAAAGAGGCTTGGAGGAGCTCGAGGGTTCAAAAGTACAACAGGGAGGAGTTTCCTCAGTTAGGGTGCAAACACGGGGGCACAAGTGTCCTCAGCGGGGCCCCAGTTTGACTCCTTATGCTCCCAGTTTCTCACATTTCAAAGTCATAAAATGCTGGTTGGTTGTGCGTCTGCCCATAATTTTCTTGTTAACACAATATCTCTGCAGCGCCTGGAAGAAATCGCTTCGAATTTGCTTTCAATGTCCACTGGGACTCAAGGATGAACTGGAAAGATGCTGGTGGTCGACAGGTCAGGGTCACTGTGACAGGCTCACATCACGGAGGCGTAACGCATAACAAGTTTGTTTGTTTACTTTGGAAAAACGCAAAACCAGAAGCGTAGATTGTAGAGAGGATCGACTGATTCAGATGAATGGACTTATATAAGTGGGTTCTGCTGCAGGTGAAACAAAATAAAATAATGGAAGCAGAGAGGAGAGGGAAGACATTGAGTGATGGACATAGAGTTTCGTCCAACCATCCTCCTCCTGGACACCCATCACTCAGCCTTCAATTTTATCCTTTTTCTTAAATGACAGATATCAATTTTCTGACAGTGGGAAAAACCTATGGATGATGGAGGCTTTCTCCCCCTGTCAAACATATTTAATCACCGGCCACTTGACCGATGCGTGAAGGAGAGCACGTCTCATTTACCTGCATTGTTTGCATCTTTACTGTTTTTTTTTTTTCTTCTTCCTGAAAAACCAAGTGTCCAGAGAGTCGGTGACAGAGCTGGAGACCCTGAATACAGATGAGCTCCATCCATCACCTCAACAAACAGCGGCGAACAGAAGGTCCTGCACTTCAGAGCTCAGCAAGGCCCACGGCCCCAGAGTTCAGGGCTACTCAATACCAGCTGAGCTGACCTGCTTAGCCATTCACAGCGTGCAGGATAATGAGGCTCCACTGATGCTTTTCTTCACTGCCGAACACTAACAATCATCCTCAAGCAGAAAACATCAATTTTCATTTCACTAATGCGCTCGACTTTTCCCTCCAGTTTGACCCAGAGGCATCCGGCCTGACGTGCTGGAGAAATACACAAACAATGAAAGCTTGGAAACAGAATGAGATGAAGTCTCAGCCTGATGGAGCCTCCAGGTCCGGATATCCAGGCTGACCCCCCGGTAGAAGAAGAAACCAAGTCCAAGGTCGGGCTCAACTGAAGATTTTCTCCTTTTGAAAGATGTGGTTTTTTTAAAAAGTGAAAAACCTCTGACAGAATGAGAAATTTGACGGAATTTGTATTTAAAATCAAAAGAAAATTAATCACCAATTATTTTGACAATCAATTCAGAACTCCATTGTTTTTTTCAAGCAACTTTTTTCTTAATTACTGATGAAACAAAATCAAGATTTTGGACCATTGGAAGGACAAAAGAAACAACTTTTTCACTTTGGGCTCTCAGAATTTTGCTGGGTTTATTTTTTATATTTTTCCACCAATCAAGCATTAAAAAATAATCAGCAGAATAATCAGAAATGAAAATAATCAGTAGTCTTGTTGATTGAAGAGTCTTTCAGCATGTTTAACACACGAAGACACACACACACACGCACACACAGCCAGGCGATTCCAGGGACTTCATCTCACAGAACCACGAGCGGTCACGTGTGTGCATACGGGATGGAAACGAGCATGAAGGCGGAGTGGCGTCGTCAGCGACAGGCATTTGTGCGTTGCAGCGCAAAAGAAACCGAACCAAACTGCAGATGAAGTCTCAGCCGTGACTACGAGGTCTCCCATGGTTGCATCGTCTTGAATGCTGCTGCTTCCTCCAGTGTCAAAGTTGAAAACAAAATTCACCGATTTCATTTTTTTGCTCGTTTGTTTTCCTTTGGCGAAAGTTCTTCGTGCTGCTTTCAAGACGACCCCCACGTTGGTGAAAGGGACTTCCCTGATACGAAGATAAGCTTCAGTGCAGAAAGTATTGAGGCTGTCATCTTGACAGTACAGCACACAAACACCTCAAACTACGTCTCTTCCAGAGTTTTGAAGATCACTTCAGTTGCAACTTCCTCCCCTTCCCCACCGCCCGCCCTCTCGGCAGATGCCTCTGGCTAGAAATCAGTCTGACAGCTACCGAGCAGATGCGCAGGCACCTGATGTGTCTGGCTGCTGACAACACGAAGAATATTTGTTCCTTATTTCTTCGTCCAGCTGCAAGAACATGTTCCAGTTGGCATCCGGGCCTCATCCAGCCAGGAAACGCCACATCATTAGCTTATTACGTGGAGCATCTGTGCGCGCGTGCCTCCGGCCCACACACCCCTGCAGCCGTCTACCGCTGCATTTCAAAGACGGGAACAATCATCCTCTTTGTGGCTCATCACACTGAGCAACAATGTGGGAGGTTTTGTGGGAGCTCAATGAAGGGATCCAAACAGGGACGAGTCACATCGCTGCAGCATTTAAAACCCCTTCATCTTTAAACTGCCAGGTTTAACTCCAAGCCGATGATGAGTTCAGTTCAAACGCTGCAGAAATGAGACTGTAAACCCCAAACATTCACTGTGAATTATTATGCCTGAATTATGCAGATTTAGAGGGAATGCTGCAGGCTACATCACTTGCACTAATGGCTCAGCGGGGAGATATGTATAATGGAATATCTACTAATTCACCTGCTGCACTAAGTAAATAATCGGAATATATTTGCCTGTAAATGTCTCAAACCAACAGGTCTCAATGGGGAAAAATGAAAATGTAATTTCGTCCTGTCATTCAAATAAAACACACAGGATATTCACATCATCCGAGCGTCTCAGCAAATCCAATTCATTCCAGAAATGAAACAGTGAATTGGACACACGGGACACAGAAAATTGAAAAACTCTGCACTGCATTATTGAGTTAATACCACAAACTATTTTTATGCAAATTGGTGCCTGAACAGCGCAGTATGTCTTCTGTTTGGTTTTTGTTAATGAGGAGCAGGTACCCGACCACCCAAATGCTTTTTACGCTGGCCATCGATCCCCACAGCAGCTCCTGGGGAACGGCCCCGTTTCTCAGGCAGCCAAGCCTCTTTTCCACAGTTTAATCTTTGAGCTACGAGTTTCAGGTGGATTTCACATCCACAAATGCCTGATTTGATCAAGCAGGTTTGCTGTTATGAGACATTCATGTTTGAAATGGAAATTTTGATTTATTTTCTTAGTTTTTTGAGGTTATCTTAAAGTAAACACCACTAAAATACATCAAATGTTTCATGCCAGCATCCGGGTGACCCCTTTGAGAATGAACGCTACACAGATTCAAGCTGCAATACTCACATGGACTGTAGGGGGCAGTGAAGAGGCAGTGGGGATCCGACGAGAGAGTTTTAAGTCGAGAATGACTCGCTACGCCAGGATGTGTCGTCACCGCTGAACACAGACAAATGCGCTCGTCAGTGTATCTGGTGTGAGATCAGGTCTTTTTCAAGTTGTCATGAAAACCTGCAACATTAAAGGGAAACGATTCCAAGGCAGTTCTGTCCAAACCCATCGGAAAATGATGGGAAAGCGGAGTTGAGCTGGTGCAGATGGAGACGAGAGCCGTGTTAATGCATCGCAGGCCTGCAGGCCTGACGAACCCCGCGTCCCCTCGCTAAAACGCGTCGTTGCCATCTTCACCTTCCTCATCCTGGCGTCCTGCAGCTGCTGAGCCCTCTAGTGGACGACAGTCCAGATGGACTCAGTGCTGACTGGGCGTTCAAAGCTTTTTGAATCTCCAGGGTTTGACGTGATAATATTACATTAAAATGGCGACCGAGTTGTTTTTTCCTTAAACGCATCATAGTGGCGTCTGATTGTACGATGTTGGCAGCGGTTAGATTCATTCCCATTGTCTGGTGAAGGGAGCCAGAGGCGTGTGTGTGTGTGTGTGTGTGTGTGTGTGTGTGTGTGTGTGTGTGAGTGAGTGAGTATATATATATATATATATATATATATATATATATATATGTGTGTGTGTGTGTATGGCATGTCCCTGTGGGTCCTCTGAGCAGGAAAACCATCCCATGAGTGCAGGGAAATGTATTTTCATCTTAATTTAAATAGACAATAATTATTGGAATCCCGGAAATTAGCTTACGGGCCACAACAAATGGAGGAAAGCAATTTATAAAGCCTCTAATGAACATGCAGTGACTGCACCTGTAGGGGACAGGTCGTCCCCAGGTGGAACTTGTCGAGTGCCTCTTAAATATTTTAGAAGTTGTACTTTGATATTAATTTGGATCTATGTCAGTTCTGCAGTAGAAGAACACTAAAAGTAGCAGAGGTTTTTTTTTTTGCTCTAGGGTAGAATATAAATTAGAGCGGTAACCATCCTAACAACACAAGGCCGTACTGCCCGTCTTTACTTCTGCTACTTAAAAGCTTTCATATGCATCGCTAACCTGTGAAGATACAGCACAGGCGGCACCACGCTGGACCACTGGGGAGCTGCCGGGCAGAGAAAGAGAGATTTATCTGGAGTGTATTGTTGAGGTGTGGGGAGCTGAAGCGCCTGGAACAGCTACATTATGAAGATCACACCACAGACAGCCCCTCTAAACCTGCACTATAACAGCCGCTCTCTCGGGATCCGAACACTTTGCACTGGCACTGCAATAACACATTTTATATTAGGGCCAAAAGAGAGAAATTGGATGTCGTGACTGAAGGCATCTATGGAGCTGGATCTATCTGTGTGTGCGGCCTCTTTAACAGATTCACAAAACCACAATAGGAGCTGCAGTTACACTTTGTTTTATAGCTCCCCTCCCTCAAGAGACATTAGCGGATAAGTGCTCCTTAAAAAAGTTCTCTGCAGATAATTTGATGTTCTCCATCTGCCCATGCTGCTCGCTGCTGGAAACACAAACATCACTTAGATGACTTCAGCTAACAGGAGTGAGTTTCTGTCCTCGACACAGAACTTCTACCCTGACTGCCAGACCTTCACAGGACGGCATAATTGGGGGGTAGCCGGCAGAAAAGTTCTGGCACCCCAATTAGGGCACTGCAGAATTGAAGGACACGGTGGTGAGTAATCTGTCATTCAGTCACATGCTTCCCTGAGAGTTTGATGGAACAGGAAGGCTGATATAAAAGCAGGACAGAAAGCTCTTGTGAAAAAGAGGCTCATAACCTCTGCAGCAGATGTGGAACCACTGACCAGCCAGCCTCTTCACACCTGAGAGACCCTCCACCTCCCATGCACAAAGACTCCAGCGCCAAAGCAGCACTCCAGACCTCCATTACACCCATTTGTTCTCCGCCGGCTACAAATTTAATCTCCCCCTGTAGCTCGGCGTGGTCCATCTTGTTCGTGCGCTTCGTGGAAATTCATTGTTTTTTGGGTTGTTTGTTTGCCGGGGTTGATCACGTTGTTGGGATACGTCCGGGTCGAGGCCTTCAAACCTCCTGCAGCTCCTTTCGGCTGCTCGTCCAGAACCGCCTTCACCGACGAGCTGGGAGAACTTCCCATTTCATGGATTTCCATCTCACATCCCGCTGAGCGTCAGTGGCGCATCACGTTGAAAAGGTGACATATCCTGGAGCGCCCTCCCTCCACCCCAAAGGTCTTTAACAACCAGCTCACAGTGAGTCGTGTCAGGTCCCCAGGCCTTCACATTTTCTTACACTTATTTCCCTGTCACCATAATAACAACATGTTTTTCTCTCCCCCTCTATTTTCTAACTGCTGATTATTAGGAGGAGGACTCGTCTCCATTGCCAGCACCGTTAATACAGCATTGTTTCCTGTCAAACTTGATTGATACTCAGGTTGTGAATAAACTAAACAGCTCAGAGATAACAAGGCAACAGAATTCAACAGTGACAACAGCAGCTCTGATTAATTTCCTCTGTTGACATTTCAGAAAACCCCGATAGAACGAGTTTTCATCCAGGCAACAAACAAATTAGAAAGCAAATGAATCGCGACCATGAAATATTTCATTTGTTGAACAATGAAATGGGAAAATATGGCAGAAAATGGCAAAAATACAAGATAGCGCAGGATTATTTTGAGAGTTCAGGACCGAGCCCCCGACAGAACTACATTTGAAGCCATCGGGTCAAGTTCTTCATGGAGATGGAGGCCGGCAGGCCGAGGATGGGCGGTGACCAGGCCTGTTTTTCACAAAGCGACCCTGTGACCTCTGACCTCCGGCGATCACATGCAAGCCAGTGCAGTGTTTTGGATCAGCAGCCCACTCAAGCCCATGGAGAACTCTTTCCATTTGTCGATATCATATTGACCGTGCACCAGCCTAAACGAGCTAACAGGCTACAAGGGAGCTAAATAACAGGCGTCCGCTACCCCTGAGGTGCATGAGGATTTTCCTCACATTACGGTGCCAAAAAACAGACAAAATTCACCTCTCACCCCAACACACGAACACGTCCGTGGGCCGAAGTGTGAGGATTGTTTGTTGGTGGCGTTCCCAGTTGTCCCACACGAGGCTGAGTCACCACTCATGACCTGACACGCTGCTTCTTCTGAAACGTGTTGGCAGTTCGCAACATTTTATCTGGCGTCTGACCCAAGGAAAAAAAGAGCGCGTTTGAGCTGGAGATCATTTGGTTAACGAATGTTTAAAAGTGAAAGCGACAAGCTGCACCTTTAACTGTCATATTGACACCGGGGCCGTCGGTCAGAACCTCAGCGCTGTTGGGACTCAGCAGAACTGAGATAAACGTGCACTCCGAAACGCCAGCGGGGCTGAAATTGTAGAGGCAGTTGAGAGTGTCACCACTGCAGGGGGACTGACGGGGAAATTATTAGCTCGACACACTTTCTTATCCTCCTCACCTTAATCGTCCTTACTTTTCTTCCTCCTCTCTTTGCTACACTCTTTTGTTCAGCTGATTTCTCTCCCTGCCTTATTTCTTCTACACCTCCTCCTCCACTTCCTCCAACGGCCCCTGCTTCATCTTATACATCAAATTATCTCTAAAATGTGTGGCGGTGCAGCCAGAAAGCAGATGGCGGCCCATACACATGCAGCAAAACCAACGGGGGGTAAAATGGGACAGACAATAGAAAATGTCACTGCAGTTGTGAGGAGCGGAGAGGGAATTCTGCTGCCAGACAGCCTGCGGACCCCCGAAGATGATCATCTCATAATTTATATTGCTCCTCTTCTTTCAACCCTCCTCCTCCTCCTCCTCCTGCCTCCAAGTAGCTCAGTTAGCTCTGTCGCCTTGTGTTGGGGTTCAGCCGTCCGCCTCATTGGTTAATAGCCTCTGACTGAGCCGTGTGCTCCGCTCTAACACGAGTTGACTGGCCCTGCTCCTTCTCATCAGGAATCCCCGCCGAATATCAGAGCGGCCGTTCGTGGCCACACGGTTCAAAGAGAACTACACCGCGGAGGACATAAGACCGAACTGCAGCTTCCATGGTGAGGAGAAAACCGGACTGCAGATTATCAGTTTGCTGACTACACGTGTTTGGCGTGTACACGTGTGACACAGAGTTAAAGTTCAAATCTGGTATTTTTATCTGATATGTTGAGGGTTGATTAATAGAGACAAAAATGATTGGCGTTGGTTGGAGTGGAGGCAGTATAGACGGGTACCGCGGGGATGACATATTTTTGCAAAACACCAAGGAAGTAAACTTGGAACTGCAGGAATCATGGATTTTATTTCAAGCATTTAAACCAAAAGCCCGTTCAAAAATCCGCTGTCAATGCTCCCTTCATTCCTGGTTTTAGGATTCCCTCCCTCCCTCCTCGTGTTTTTTTTTCCAGTCTAACCCCAAAACAAACAATTGTTCATTTTCACCCTTTAAAATGAGAGCACACGACACTTTCAGTACTTCAACTCTGTTCTCCGCTCTTCCCCAGACGGCTCTCTATCTCACATTTACACTCCTGACTTCCTGACAAATCACCGCCCCAAACTTTCACGGCGAGACTTCTCCCTCCTGACTTCTGTTTTATGTTCAACACACGTCTATTTCTGGAGGGATCTTTTCCGAGATGTTACCAGGCAGGAATAATCGGAGCCCGTCAAAACCAGACATGGACGAAAGCTCCCTGCAGGTGCTTCTTTATCAGCCTTCCCGCTCCATGTTGCTCGTGTTGCAGGTTTAAAAGGACCACATCTGGGGTTTACGTTTAACATTTTAAACTTATAAGGATATTGAAAGTGTTGCCTGTTCTTGTAGTACAACTGAGGTCAATAAATAAGGTCAACAGTTCAACCAGAACTCCTGCGGGGTTCCCCAGAGACGACCCGTGATTCTCTCAATGGTCTTTTCTGCTCCATTTACCATTACTAGTACTACTACTACTACTACTACTGTTTACTCAGTACTGTGAGCAGGACTACACACAAACTATCAGGACAGTTTTCACCTGGCAGGGTCGGTAGTAGGAGTGTGAGTCGAGGAGGAAACCGTTACATTTTGGGTAAAATCTGATAAACTCAGTGAAAAGTGGCACTCAGAGGAGTGTTTGTGTCGGTTGTATTGTTTTCATTCAAATCTTCTTGAGTTTGGACCAACAAAGGAGAGCACAGCGCTGCTGCTTTTACGCTTGACATATTTAAACACCCCCCCCCCCCCCCCGGATACAATGTCAGTTACAGTCGCTGCTCGTATCCACGCCTACAAATTAGGTTGTAAAGAGCAAAATCCATTTATCGAAGCTGTCTCAGAGTGATGGAGTGTCTCCACCTCAGCTCGTGGTAGCGGATATTTGAGGCGACAACAAGTCATCTTTAATGACGCCTACTCCATTGGATGAATTCTTTTTTTGGGGGGGGGGGGGGGGGCAGGTTTCCTCTGGGAGCAGCCTTGAACATACAGAAGTCCAGCAGGTCCTGATATCAAATGTGTTCCACATTCACGTAAACTGTTCCTGGGTTAATAAACCCAGATTCATGACTGGTGGCTCCACATTAATCCTGTCACCTTGACTTCATCAGACCCCATGGCTCCCATCATGCCTCTACTTTGCCTTCACATATTTCCATAAATGACACTAAAGAAGAAATATGGAGGGCATTTATCCTCCGCTACGTCCCTTTTTCCCTCATCCTGGCTCTCACTAATGCTGCCGTCTCATGAATCGTAAAGGAGCCTCGCCACGTTCTATAGTTTATATTCAAAGGTTTATGTTCTTCAATGCAAACAACCAGCTGAGTGAAAAACCATCAAGTCCCATGAGGCAGAGCTGCAGCTCACCTGAAGTAGGCTGCTGAGTTCACACTTTCCTAGTTCAGTCCTTGAAGAGCGCAGGGTTCCTTCATGAGCTCGGAGATTTAATCAAGCGCTCCTAATGTTCCCCCAGCAGCTCCACAGCTCCAACCCTGGGAGAGGGAACCCTGTAGCCCTCGTTGGGTGAGTAATAACAGCCCCGAATTCACCATTCAGCCTCCAGCATCTCAATAATTTATGGTAACTCATAAGAATCCGTCCACAGCCTGCAGCCACTGGATAATCAAACTCTCCCTTCAACACCGAGCGTGAGAGGAGCCGAATTAGAGGAGACACTGGTTGATTCGAGGCGAAGTGAACACCTGTCCATCAAGTCTGCCCTTGCACGGCAACTGGTGAGAATTTGCGGGGATGTTAATGAGTTCCGCCTTCAGCCCCTCAGCGGTTTGACTCACGCTTCAGTCAGCAGGTCTGCCCGTCTGGGGCCACAATAAACTGCCCCGAGGCTTATTTTTATCCTTTCTATCATCCATATCATCACCTCTGTATTTTGGTGTGAACCCTCATCAAAAGAAACACCCCTCGGCTCAGGAAGTGACATCACGACACGACTGCCGTAATCAGAGGGGAAAAAAAATAAAACAATAATTTTTTATTTAATATTTACAAAATTTGCTTTCCTTTTTTTTTTTAGAACTATTTATGTATTTATGTCTCTCTTTCCCGCTCCCCTCCTCTTTTTTCTTCTTTCGTGATTAGATGCCGTGATGTCACTTCCTGAAACAAGGGGGATGATTTTCAGCGACCCAATCACTGTTTAAAACTGCAGCACAGTTTCCTGTTCCACCACCAAACAACTGTCCCCCGTGCTGCAGGAAGTGACATCATGGCATAGCTTCTATCATGGAAAATATGATAATATGATCTCTATTTTACTTCAATCTGATGAATTTGTTTTTTCCTCTCTTCTTTTTTTCCTCCACTCTGATTGTGGAGTAGAGAGGCCATGATGTCACTTCCTGGACGAAAACATTTGAACCCTTCCTGCTGATGCTTGACCGCAACATGGACACCAGAAGAAAGAGAAGGGAAAAGGGAGCGCAGGGCTTTCCTTCTTCTTCTTCTTCTTCTTCTTCTTCTTCAGGGAACCAGTGAGTCACCGGAGCCCGAGCCTTCAGGGATGAGGGGAACACGGGGATCAGCAGAGGTGTGCCGAGGCAACAGGAGGCATCATCTGCCATTAGGCTGTGATTATAAAACACTGGACCGGCTGTAAATCCGCTCAGATGGAACAGAACGACACAGACGGAGAGTTCAGATGAAAACTACAACACGGAGAATGAGAGCTGCTGATGTGAAGTCAGTGGTTCCTCACGCGGCCAAAATGATACTCAGAAACATGGAGGAGACCAAAACTACACCTGCCACCTCTGAATGGAGTCCACGTCCATCCAGCAGGGGGCCCCAGACTCCCCTTTCTTGGGCCATATTAGCTTTATTAATATACAGGAGGTTGCAACACAGTTACTATTGTATATTATTTGATGTAAAACTAATATACTAGAACATGAAATGCACTTGTTCAATAATGAAATCCTCAAATCAGCTCAAAAAATAAAATAAATGCTTGAATGTTGCTCAGAATGGCCGGCACCTGTCGCTTCCCTCTGTCTCTCTACGTCAAGTGTTGGTCACGTTCCGCAACATGACATCATTTTCAGGCCACTCTGCATTTTCAAATGCATCATGAAATGTATTTAACAGTAGTGAAGGTCCTATGTGGGAAATTTCAATGCTCGTAATTTACTTTTTACAGTTTTGGTAAAATTGTGGTTAAAGACTGTTTAATGTGTTCAGTTTTAAGGACGAGCTGTTCAGTAATATTTCTGACTTCAGTAGAAATGTTGTCAGATTGAAGGGGGGGGGGGGGGGGGGGGACGTGGCAGCGTGGAGACGTAATCGGTCCAGCTGGTCCTCAGTCTGCCCCGCGGCCGCGGCCCAGCGTGGCGCGCCTGGAAAAACCTTCCGTGGGAGACGCCCAAGGTGACATCACGGAAAAACCTCCGCCATCAGAGGAACTTCGTAATCAACGGAGTTCTGGAGCCGGTCCTCTGAGCACTCAGCAGCCATTTAATACAAAATCTAATATTGATAAACTCATAGCTCATGTAGAATTTGAATTTCTGTTTGTGGGTCTTCCTGCTAGAACGCTGGCTTTGCTGCCGCTTGTTGTTTTAATCGTTCAATTTAAGTTTATCGTGGGGGGGTGTGTACTGAGTAATTCTTGCACATTTTCAACGTAATTGTAATAAAGGAGATTTCCACCATCATCCAAACAGATGCCGACTTAAAGTGAAAATACGTGGGACTTGCCTCAGCTCATTAAACTCACTCAGATGAAGAGCTGGAGCCAGACCTTGCCGGCGGCGCCGCACTGGAACAATGTGGAGCGACGTCGGCGTGGATGATTAAATAAATGATGGTTATAGGTGGGCTCTCTGAGGGCTCAATGGCTGAAGGACAATATGCTGTTTTCAGGGCGCTGTGGTTTATTTGTTTTGGGTTATGGCTTTTAAATGGCTGCCACTCCTGCCAGGTAAAGCGTTTGCATCCAGGCGATGAGGTATTTGGTTTTAATTTGGCTCACCGCTGCGTCTGATGACTGCACTCGTCTCCTCCCAGCTGTCACTGCTCCTCCACTCTCAATCCAATCCAACTGTAAATGGCTTCTCCTTTGCGTAGCGTCAATAAAAGTCCATCAGCGCCCTCATCTTTCTAAACGTTCACCTGCCCTGCGCTCACTCTCTTCATTTCCAGCCGTCTCAGCCGTAATTACAGCATGATTACACGGCTGCACGCACAGAGTCTAACCCCCCATCAGGCTTCTGGTTCTGGTCTCAGACCCACATAGGATGAGTCGTCAGGGTTCAACTGGCAACGACGGTCGCTTTTTTGTTTTAACCACAGCTCATCATCGCCCACAGAACCACCGTCAGGACCTTCCCTCTGCCACCGGTGGCCACAGCGGGCCTGGCGTCGTCTTTGGTGGTCAGAGGTCAAGGTCACCACACAGGAACACTGCATCTCATAAATGTAGGCCTCATAAATGGCTTCATGTAGTTTTCATGTCTGAATTTGCACTGTCTAGTTTTGTGTGTGTGTGAGTGTGAGAGACAGAGAGGGAGAGAGAGAGACTGCTGCTGCTCTCCTTCATCCTCAGCTGGCTGAATGTCCTCTTCTGGGGATAATAAAGTTGATCTCGACCTTGAGGCCTTGAGCGCCTGCAGGAAACATCTTCAGATTGGGTGAAAACATCCACGAGGCCTCAAAGATGATTTGGAAAGATTTTGGTGACAGGAACACAAACGTGACCCGCTGGGACACACGGGAATGTGGTCAGCCATTATTTACTGAACCTGCATGTATAACTGCAGTTTCGAGAGCCGTAACCTTCGACTTCAATAACAAATACACATCATCTTTTTGTTCTTGGTTTCTGTTGCACTACATCTGCAATGCATTTATCCACTTTCCATCTACAGTGACAGTAACATTTGGAGTTCAACTTATCTCATCCTTGCGTCAAAATATAAAGACGCAGCATAGAAATCTGTAAAACGTCACATACATAAGCAGTGTCAATCTGACACGAGCTCCTGAAGTATGAAAGTTGGAATTTCTGACTCAGCGTGTTGCAATGTGCTTCAGCGATGGCTTTTAGAGTGGAAAATGATTCCGCAATCAACAACCATCAGCTTGTGATGTTGTGCTCAACAATTAAACAGCAAGAGCTCATTCCCGGGGATCAATTTGCACCACTGCACGAAAATGATACAAAGCAGATCGATATTCATCGAAGAAGAAGCGGGAGACCAATTACCAATGAAAAGTTGCCTCTTAAAAAGGCTTTTAGGGTTTTCACTGGCAGGAACAGCGTGCTACCACCTTGTTCTCTCCTAAAGCAGCTCACACCGTCTCCCCTCTGGAAACCCGCTATCTCGCAGCAATCACGCCGCCCACCTGCGCAAGACGACCACTGACAACTAGCTGAGGCTCCCGTGAAAGCCAGTATGGAAGTGTAAGGATAAAACCAACACACACACACACGCAAGCACGCACGCCTATCGCTGGGTTACGTGAGTTCAAAGATGCATTAAGCGGTCAGGCATTTTACAAAAAGGTCCGTGTGTACCGTGTGCTCTGTGTCGCGTGTTCCAATACTCTGATATTTTGCACGGTTCGGTTGTAAGTCAATCAACCACTGCAGCTGCTCGGTGCTCAAACAGCCATGTCCCCGTACTTGTGTCAAAACACGGTGTTCACTGTGTCCACTGTTGCAGTACCCACACATCCTGTCAAAACAGCCTCGAAACAAGGTTTAAAATTCCGTCTAAACAGTCACGAAACAGCCTTAGATTCCGTCTGAACAGTCACAACACGTCAAAACAGCATCAGCTTTCATCAAGAGAGTCAGGAAAGAGCCGGAGCCGCAGTAAACAGCAGCAGCTGTCAGAGCAGCTCCCTCCACCTCCTGATACGGAGGTACACTTCATCCAATTCACTCCACACCACTTCCGACGTTCATGTGGTCACATGACTGCCGGTTGTTCTCACCACCTGTACATGGATGTACCTGCTTCCTCCGCTGGTTCTCCCGGCGAGGACGGCCTGATTTATTTTGCTCTCCAAATCTGCGATGCCTCAGGCTTTGAAGAAGCACAGCCAAAGCTGACATCATTTATACGTTCATATGGTGAACTATCCAGAAGGATAAAGCAGCGTAATCAAAGAATCAATGCCATTAATTCAGCGGAGGAAAGCCACCATCCAAGCATACAGTGAAACTAATTAAATCCAGTAATTAATAAAGAAATAGATTCCCAACACTGCAGTATCCAAACTGTGCTGAACAGTGAATCTATTGTATCTAAACAAAACAAGTCATGGGACAAAACGTCCTCAGGGCACAATTAGAGAAACAACAAATACACGATAAAATAAAGAAGGAACACGTCAGTAGCAGCGTCTCTGTGAGAGGACGACAGAACAAAGGCTCGAATGGAGTTAATGTTATTCAGGGAAGCTTCGCTAAACACTTTTGCTGTTTTTCAGCATAAATTTGCATCAAATCCACACAATCACAAGCGAGATATTTACAGTACAAAGCCTTTCGACACTCAAGGTTTCTCATAATGTCAGAGACGGCGGATGAGAGGAGACGGAGAACTTAAACTGTTGGAACAAACATTTCATTTCATTAGGGTTTGGAGAGGATATCTGCGTCGGAAAGCGCTTCTGTCTTGCTGTTCAGTCAGAGAACACGGAGACATAAAGCAGACAACAGCCTCACTTTCATGTGGAAATGAAGCGGCGCAGATATTCTAACACGTTCGTTTTCATCTCCTCCTGCGTGATTCTAATTTTAAAAACAGATATTCTTTTCAGATATTGTCAAATTAAATGTTTTTTTTTTCCCTTTCTTAATAACATCATGTGATCTGGGGACTGCAAACAGTGCCGGGTGATCATGCTAGCCTGGAAACATGAGACCCACCTCTTTTTATTGCCTCATATATTTTATATGAATATTTTAGTTCAACATTCTCATTCATTTTCTTATACTGAATACGTCTTTTTCCCCCAATCGTATCCACATCATGTGACCAGGGGCCAGAAAAATTAGGACCATATTTTACAGCTACACTGGAAATATTGGACGCTCGACTTTTTTCTTGCATTTTATTGCCTCTTATATTTTGTATTAATATGTTCGTGCAAAATGGATTTTTTCATTTACTGGAAAAATAAATCATTTTTTTACTGCAACGCAGAAACGACACAGGAGTGCAACACAAGACACACTGCTAATAGGGTTTCTCTAGAAAATCGGTAAAATAAATATGTTTTCTTTCTTCAGCTTCAATGCCAAACAAAACAAACCTGCAAATCTGTTTCTCCTGCAGTTGAAAAGCTCATTTACATGGACGTCTGAGTCGTTTGGCTGCCAGCCGATGACACACACAACACACGTGTCGTAGCATCGGAGGGCCATTAAACACACAGGGACTTCGCAGCCCTGCGGGTTGCTGCGTCGCCGACTTCCCTCAATCTCATCACCAGTGATTTACTCATTTGCTGCTCCAGCTAACAAGACATTGGAGCGCCATCTGTGGCTGTTGAAATATGTATCTGTGCGCCCGCTGTGATTCAGTACTACCTCCATAAGGAGCCGTGAAGTGTTTGTGCAGGAGACGCGAGGCCGCCGCCGCTGGGATCCCTCCTCGTCGGATCTTATTATATGGCTGTGGTTTATGGGCCGTGGATGATGGGTGTGCTGGTGAGTCAGACTGGGCGAGATAAACACAGAGGCAGACAAACTCGGGGTAAATGGGGTCACAGCTTTTGTTCCTGACTTCATGTGTTTCCCACACGCGTGGCCCTGCAGCAACTCCTAATTTTACAAGCAGACTTGAAATGACTGAAGCGAGGGTTCCCTCTGCTGATAGTCGATCTCAGTGGTCCAGCTTTAGTGCACAAAGTAGAACTGAAATGTTTAAGTTGATACTGAAACGATAACATTCTGACTCACTGTCAGCAAACGCTGCTTGCTGGAGCACTGAACATGAACTCTGTCTCTGCTTTGCTCCCAAAATGATTCCGTTTGAACAACATTTGCTTTCTTCCTCTTCTGCTTCTTCTTCTTCTTCTTCTGGGTTTCTGGCAGCGTGTCCACATATGCACAGATTTAAAAAACTAAATATGTCAAATAAATAACTTTGGGTTTTTCTCATAGTCTGATAAAGAACATCAGACTATGTTGTTTACAAGGCAACATTCTGATATTGACCTGATTAAGACATGAAACTGAATGAGCTGCAGATTCCTCCAACCGCCTCAGCCCTCCTCAGGTGGCGCTGTCAGCAATGATTGGATCAGGACGTGTGGAGCATTCGGATCTTCTTCACATACACTCACTCCTACAAGTCCCACAAGAGTTTTCGCAGCATTTTCTTTTCAGCAGCAATCCAACGACTTCACAACCCACAATCCAGCTTCCATCAAGTGTGAAAACTCAACTGGAAGCTCAGTGTCCTGCACTATTAGCAAGAAAACACTCTAAATAGAGTTTCTCACAGCCACAGAGCGACAGAGACGGTTTCATGCCAGGTATCAGAGGGAACACCGCCGGGTGGTGCTGCTCTAGCTTGTCAACAGGAGGAGGAATTCAGCATCCCAGAAGAAACTCGTGTGTTTATTGCCGTCCACGTAAACAAAGCCGCGATGACAAGATGCACTTTTAGGATTAAAGGGAACATGGATACTAGCATGTTCAAATACTATATACATGCAAAACTGCACTGTAGGAAAGGAGGGAACAGCAGGAGAAAGACCCCGGAGAGCGAGAAGGATGAAGAAATGTGGACATGAAAGAGGCAGAAACAGGTTGAGGCAAGAGAGAGAGGGAGACTAGAAAGGCACAGGGAGGAATGTAAAGAGGGAAAATCAGGAAGAAAGAGTCAGCGACACAGCGGTAGCTCTCTGATTCAGATAAAGCAGCAGGGCAGAAATCCAGGGAGAGAGGTGGGGAAGTGAGGAGCGAAACAAAAGGAGGGGAAGGACTGGGAGCGAGAGATGAGAGGGGAAAAAAAACAGAGGAAAGCTGATGGAAAACAGCAAGCCAAGACCGAGGGAGAAGTGCAAGGAGCAGAAAGAATATCTGCTGCAGAACAGAGTCTGGAACAGAGGGAAAGAGGAAAAGCAGAAGAAAAACAGGAGGGAAGAAATGTTCGAGAAGGAGAAGAAGGGAAGGACGGATGAGGGACAGCACCAACATCTCTCACTGCCCTCGGTGTCTTCATTCAGCTGAAGCGAGCAGTGGCACTCCAGCTGAAACTGTTGCTGAGGTGCCAAAACATTATTTTAGCACATTATGCGCCACCGCCATGACCCTCACTGAGCAGCGCTCACACCATCGGGTCGCCCTGCAGTGTGAATAATTTCCCAGGTTCCTAAAGCGTTGCTTCACTCAGAAGGCGTCATTTGCCTCTCAAGTTCAGTTCCGTGTTTCACTCCCCATGCGTGACTTCTGGGAGTCTGCAGGAGTCAGACAGCGACAGTCATTTACTAGCGTGACGCTAATGGAGAGTGAACACAAGCAACAGCAAAACTGTCCAAAACATCAGTTGACAAACTCTACAAGTCCTGAGGGAGTCCTGAAACCTGGACGTGAGTTAGCGCAGGTGAGCGCCCAGGGGCCTGGTCTCAGCCAGGGGGACCAAATGGAGTCTGTGGTTCACGCAGGGTTGAGATACATGAGAGTTCTGTTGTGCAGCATGAAACATGTCACTGAACGCCACGTTTGGCCGTTTCAGCTCTTGATGCCTCTTTGACTTGGCAGTTACAAGAGTAACAAGTGTCACAAATGGAAGGGGCGGGAACATCAGCTGTGGTGACCATGAATCCTGCATCCCTGTTGTAGTCCTTTTGTAGGCTAACGTTAGCTTTGTAGTTCTAAGAAGTGCATTTATGCTTCCAATTTTTTTTTTAAAGTTGTGTTTGTTCATGAAAACGTTGTTAGTGAACAAAATGCAGGAGTCTCAGAAACGTTCGTCTGAGCTGATTTTCCATAGCAACGCGACAACCCCAGCGGTGGAGGCGCTAACGTCCTGACTGGCCAGCGACGAGCATCTCTGGGTGGTTCTGATGTGGTGACCTCAACCCAACTACAAAACTCAAAGACCTGTGAGGAGTTTGTAGGCTGGTTTGGGTCTTCAGGGTTTGATGGCTGTCAGGAGGGAGCATGGAGAAGAAATTCTGCACAGTTACGTCATTACGGGGGGGGGGGGCGATCCAATAAAGAAAATGAGGACAAGAAGCAGGTGCACAAGTGAACGACACAGCGGAGGGATGGAAGACTTTTACAGCCATCTGCTACAGTAACAGACGTCAGCCAATTCCTCTCCTCCCTTCACCCTGCTTCTGTCCATCTCTCCACTTGCACTTCTCTCTCTCTCTCTCTCTCTCTGTCTCTCTCTCTCACACACACACACACACGCACACACACACCCACACACACACACAAACAATAGCAACGCTGCTTCACACTGACACACAGTTCAGACCTGGAAACAAACCCAGCGGTGATGCGCAGCAACACACCTGAAGGTAGATCCGTTTCTCCTGCAGCGGCTCCACTCACAAGTCACAGAGCAACACACACACACACACACCTGCACTCCGGCGTGCGCGGTGGATGCGCGCGCGCGCGCACACACACACACACACACACACACACACACACACACACACACACACAGCACAGACGTGGCCCCTGTCTCACGAGCGCAGCGGAAGTCCTCCAATGATAAAAACAATCATTTACTGCCGCACGTTCTCGGCCGAGCCGCTAACTGCTGCTTTTTGCGCAGCTGCGTTCCGCAAAGCTCCAAAGTGAACTCAGGTCCCATGAAACCTGCGCATCACCAACCTGGAGACATGAATGAAGCTCTGACAATCCAGTCACCCTGACCACACCGGACCCGCTCTTACAAGCTTATCCTCAACGAGGTGCTCGTTGAGGGAACTGAAGACCTCCGTCAACTCTCCCTCGTCCTCTGCAACCGACCGCTGGTGCGCAACTCAGGCGCGTAAAAACCCCGCATCACGGCGGGCTGCGCTTCCCAAGTCACGGAGGGAAGCACCGGAACAGCTCCGCTCACTCTGACAGAACCCGTGAATTCATCTCGGTAAAACAGGAGAATTAAACCCGCAGCCTCTCCGGGGCTCCGTCTCCTCCGGTAAGAATGACAAGCGCGCAGCCCGCTCACCTTCCCCGGTCGTCCCGCACGAACTGGAGAGAAGCAGCGCGACTTGAGCGATAATCCCAGCGAGTCTGTTAGTCCCCGGATCCATGATGAAGCGACGGGGAGCTGGAGGGAAGCCCGGCAGGAGCACGGAGGAGAGGGACGGGCAACTCTCCTCTCTCCAGCTCCGAGAGGAAGCCACACGGACTGAGCGAGGGAACGACGGGAGGAGGGAG
The DNA here is from genome assembly GCF_037954235.1 of Aulostomus chinensis. Taxonomy (NCBI): domain Eukaryota; kingdom Metazoa; phylum Chordata; class Actinopteri; order Syngnathiformes; family Aulostomidae; genus Aulostomus; species Aulostomus chinensis. The sequence continues at coordinate 29,882,446 of NC_141324.1, forward strand.
GGAGGGTGTGTGTGTGTGTGAGAGAGAGTGAGGGAGAGAGAGAGAGAGAGAGAGAGAGAGAGGGAGAGAGAATGAGAGTGAGAGAGAGCGGGAGTGAGGAAGAGAGAGAGAGTGAGGGAGAGAGAATGAGAGTGAGAGAGAGCGGGAGTGAGGAAGAGAGAGAGAGTGAGGGAGGGAGAGGGGGAGAGAGGGAGGGAGAGAGTGAGGGAGGGAGAGAGTGAGGGGGGGCTACGCTGTCACATGCACCCCCTCCCTCTCGTCCTCTCACCCCGTCAGTGTCAGACACATCCGACCCAACGTGGTGTTGGTAAGATTCCACTTAGGCGATCCGTCCGGTTCCGCTCGGTACCGGGCAGCCTGGACCCGTCAGAGGAGGCGTGACTGACACCCGCGTCACCAGTGGCTGCTGGTAACTGAGTATTTGTACTCGATTACAGCACATTTATCTGAACCCCCAATGAGGAGCACAATTAGGCAAATCAAACAGAGAAAAGTGGGAGCGAACCTGCTGGTTTCCACTCCTGCTCGGCAGCTTCGTCCCTCCTGCCACCGCTGACGACGCTCACATGGAGCGGAGGGCTCGTCCCAGCCTGGGCCCGCGAGCCGGACCGGCTGAGAACTCAGTCCTTATTTCAAAGGTTTTTGGTTTTTTTTAATCGACAGGACGACTACATCACGTGATTTGGTTCACTTCCTCAAAGATGTTCAACTTCCTCTTTGAACAGACTGAGATGAGACCTTGACGTGGTGAATGTAGAGGCTACACAAAATAATAATAATCATCATAACAATAATATACAAAACTATGATGGAACATCAGCAGCAACTGTGCTGCCCATTGATTATTTTTTCACCCACAGGATCAGTTTTTAGGGGCGTGGCCATGGCTTTTTGTGATGCTGGTGTGGTCTTACATGTCTCACTTTGATCTCTGGGCTCTCTCTTTAATCTCTGACCCCTGGTTTCACTTTGATCCGACTGATCTCCGGGTTCAGTCTTTAATTTCTGAATCTCGAGTGGAAGGATGAGCTGGAGACAGCAAAGACCATCCCGCAGTGTGCATGCGTGTGCGTGTGTGTGTGTGTGTGTGTGTGTGGGGGGGGGGGTCAGTATCATGGCTCTGCAGCAGGGAGGGTCCTGGAGGGCCAAGGAGACAGAGAGGGTCCTGAGTCATGGAGACCCAGGGGCAGAGGGAGCGAGGGCCTTGGAGGCCGAGCAGCAGTCCAGGGAGGCAGAGGCAGCAAGGACCCGGAGGGCGGAGCTGCAGGAGGGAGCAAGGGTCCAGGAGAACGAGCCTCAGTCCAGGGGGGGGGCGACATTTGAGCCTCAAGTTCTGCTGCTCTCTCGGTTCCACATCCACGCGGAGCACCAGGACTAACAGACCCACATCACGAGAGACAAAGAGTTTGGAGTGTAAAGGTCTGTGTGTGTGGAACGTCATCAAGAGAACCCAAGCAGTCACACAGAGACAACAGGATCATGAACTCCGGTGGTTCACACTTTCGTTTCTTTTCCAGGCCGCCCTGAGACTAAAGACACTGCACATGCAAGTCACTTGCGTTCCCTGCGTGGTGCATTCAGGACTCCGTATGTGGCTGTAACAACAACAGGTGGTTCAGGCCCTGATTATTCAGAACACAGCAGGAGCTTCTCAACCACTTAATGCTCAGAACTGCAAACTCAACCGACCAGGTTCAGTGTGAGATAAAAGCGCTCGGTTCTGCAGATGGTCAGGAGAAGAAGGAAGAAAACAGCCCTGGAAGCAGAGGAGAGGGGGGGAGAGAGGCAGCGCTGTGGGGGGGTCCTGATCAAGAGCAGAGACAGCAGGGGAATCGGGTGACACTTAAGACAGAGCCATGCACACACACACACCCTTGTCATGTACATCACACACCTTCGTGGCCTGCAGACACACCACACCAGCTTGCTGTTTAATGCTCAAACCAGTCAGGTGAGAGATGAGACGCATGCAAAGTAGAGATTAACACCCACAAAGAGGGACAGCAGGCTCGCCACGGCGGCGCTGGAACCCCGAGAGCCGAATCCTGAGTGACGGAGAGAAAACAAACTTGAAATTTCAAAAATGCAGAGGCTTTGGACTGTTTTGCTGCTCACCTTTGCTGCTGTTAGCCGTCAGTCTCCGTTAGCTTCAAGCTAACTGTGCGTGGCTGGCTCTTTCTGCACTCCGTCAGGAAGAAGTGACGCAGGAGGGAAAAAACACTGTCAGCTCAAGAAACTCATTTGTGAGTGCAAGATAATGCTTTTGGGTGAAGTATCACTTTAATTGGTGCTGGAATGGTCCCTGGTGTCCACTGTCCCCCAAAATAGCAGCAGAAATGAAAATAGACTCACAAGAAAGCTGAACTCGCCAGCCTTAATCAAACCGCTGAGGCCCACAACACTTTTTGGGGTGAAGTATCACTGAATTGGTGCTGGTGTGGTCTCTGGTGTGACGCTGCGATTCTCCCTAAAATAGCAGCAGAAATGAAAATAGACATCCAAAGAAAGCCGGACTCAGAGAGCCTTCATCCTGCGCCCAGCAACACTGCAGCAGAAGCTGCTGGTCATCCTGGCGTTCAGCTAAAGTCTGACATCAAGAGCGGAGGGGTCACGAGGTCGGGGGAGGGACAGGTCCCCCTCCTCCTGATGGAGGTGGTGCCTCTCATTTGGTGGCTGGACAGGTAGCGACAGTCCTCCGTCCCTCTCTGGGTCTACCTGAACCGGGATGGTCATCACGTGATGACATCACCCTGACCACCATCCTCATGCTTTTTTGTTTTTTACTACTGAGCAGATATTGATTTCTCACATCGTGACGCAGCGACTTTAGCAACAAAGAAGTTCTGCAAATGTGACGATGGATCGTGTCTGGAGAACGCCGACGAGGAGAATACTTCCTCTGACCTCACTTCCTGAGTAATACTTAGTAGTTGTAGTAACTTCTCTGCTGTAGGGAGTTTTATGAAACAGTTGTGGGCAGTGATGGAGTAGAAATACTTTGTCTTTTTACATAAAATCTGGTATTTTTAACCTTGGTCTTGTAGTATTTTCTGATGTTTTGTGGTCAAAGGGATTAAAAGAGAGTAAAAATACTTTAATCGTTCCAAAAATTGATCAGAAGCTGCTCCTCGGCCTCAGCGGGCGAAGGAGGCGAGAGTCTGAGCCAAAGCCCTGATCAGTCTCTTCCAATCAGGCTCCGACGACATCATAGGTGCGTCCGAACGTGTGATCCAGCAGGAGTGAACCAGAGTCAAAACATGAGGAAATGAAATATTCACACAATGTAATATTTCCATTTTATTGCTCTAACGGTTACTTCAGTGTCAATCGTCCTCCCCAGGGCGTCGGAGCTGTAAACGGAGCCTACTTTTAGTCTTTGAAGAAATCGGAGAGGTCCATCTTCACGCCACTGACTCCAGAGAATTCTGTGATAAGAACTTAGTTCAGGATAAAACAGAGGGGATTCCGATGAAAGACAGGGAGCATAAGACAGCCACGTACGCAGACGATGTCTTATTGTTGATACGCAACCCTGATGTACTGTGTGTGTCCCAGCTCTGCTGGATCGCCTCACGGAATTTGGTAGATATTCAGGGTATAAACTCAATATCAAAAAAACACAGCTATTAGCACTTGGTTACAGCCCAGCTCCGGAGCTGAAACGGGAACTCCCGATAGACTGGTCTCAGGAAGCGATTAAGTACCTGGGAGTCTGGTCAACACGCTGCTCAGATGACTTACATCAGAAAAACGATGCGTCAGTTAACAAAGTGATTAAAGAAGATCTGAATACTTGGTCAACACCTTCACTGAGTTTTAGCGCGAGGATCGAAGCTGTGAGAATGTCGATTCTGCCCAGACTGCTGTATTTGTTGCCAGCCCTCCCTGTCCAGGTACCGTCCACCCAGTTCTCAGAATGGGGTCGACAGATCTCTCAGTTCATTTGGAGTGGGAAGAAACCAAGGGAGAAGTACAGCACACGAACCAGGAGTCAGGGAGGAGGAGGGATTTCTCTCCCTAGCTTTCAGCTGAGAATGCTAGCCCTCTGGTGTGGCAACAATTATGAGGCAAAATGGAAAGAGGTGGAGGGAAATTGCAGGGGGATCCCAATTCAGGCTATGATTGCCGATCGCAGGTTGATGTTAAACAATCAGGAACACTTGTGTCCTCACTCTGTTGTCACCCGACACACCTGGTTTGGTGAAGGGTGTAGGAAACAGCTGAGATGGGTGGCCTTCACACAGGATTTATCCCAAACTATTGCGACTCAAGATTTAAGCTCTGGCTGAGGAAAGGAGTCACTGCTTTCTGTAGAATAATGGAAGGAGAAAGGTTACAAAGTTTTGAAAAAAATACAAGATAATTACAATTTAGAAAGACCAGACTTTTATAGGTACCTACAGGTACAACATTATTTTCAAAACGAGATCCATACTGCTGAGATTTTAGACTCCAATAAGATAATTCAACTCATGGTTCAAGCTTACACTGAAGGTACTAAATCAATAGTTTCAAGACGTTACCAAGGTATTATTGAAGACTTGGGAGATACCACAGAATATATTAAAGCACTGGCGTGACTTCAGTTGGAAGAATCTTGTGAGATATTTCAAGACCCCTAAAATGAAACCATGTCTGGCAGCTTCACAACAAAGATGCCGGAGAGGTCGTATGGAGGATGAAGCAGATCACCTCCACAGCTTTTGGAGTTGTCCTAAGATTCATTTATTTTGGAGAAATATCTGTCAGTGCCTACAGCAAATTCTGGGACAACAGACCCACCATCTTGTTTGGTTCTCTATTTGGGCGGCGTACCAGGAGGGGTGACAACCAGTGACAAACACCTCCTGGAAATCCTGACTATTGCTGCTAAAAAAGCAATAACTCGGAAATGGCTTCAAAATGACCCACCTACTGTGGATGAATGGCTCGGCATTGTTGAATCGATCCAAGAGATGGAAAGATTGACATTCCTACTACGGCTGAAAAGCGACTTGTAGCTGCAAGATGGTTAAAATGGACAGCTTTTTTGTCCGTGCGAGAACAAGCGATGGTTTATTTTCTCCCTCCTGCCTCTAACAAGACCACCCCGACTGCTCCCGTCCGTCCAAGACAAATTGAATAAATGCTGATGTGACCTATAAAACTGTTATGATGAAGACATGGCAACAGCTGTTCTGTACTGTGACTGTTGTTAAAAAAATGAATAAAAACTTTAAGTATACAAAAAAGAACTGAGTTCAGGTCACTCAGTCGGAGCTCACCTCGGGAGGAGAATCACCAGGAGGAGGGTGAGAAGTTCGGTGGGCATTGTTTGGTTTCAAGGACAAAAGTTGCCTTCATCTCCGTGAGTTCCACCGACGTGCATGCTAAACGTGCCCGGATCATCAGCCCGCACGCCGAAGGAAGTCGTCTTCGCGCTTTTAGACCTGGCGGTGCTGAATACTGAGCAGCTGAGGGGAGACAGAGGAGGTGGATTGATGATGACGGTGGTAATCAAACACCCGTGATGCTACAACCCCTGTCAGGTCGGATATTTGTACTCTGACTTGGTTGGGCAGAAATTCTTCGCTGCAGATTTGCAACTTCCTGACATTTGCAGAGCCTGCAGGGTTTCAGACGTGGGTCCATCGGAGGAGACTCCTGCAGCAGGACGGAGGACCAGAGGGCCGCTCCACCAAGTTCATACTGACTGACAAACTCATGCAAACGTCTCCACCTCAGGCTGTGTCTAAAGAAGGCTGTTAGTCTTTGGATCATCCTGCAGTCTCCCACAAGATAAACAGCTGTTAAACAAATGGGTCTGGAAACGTGACGCGCTCTTCCTCACCTCCCTCTGCTCTCTAACTCTCTAAAAAGCTCCGATGAAAAACAGAGCGCGGGGACGACTGAGAGGGAGAGGCTGGTTCCAGTGTGAATAAGTTGATTTTCACACTTTAATACTGTCTGTTCTCGTGACTTTGGGAACATTTTGTCAGTCATAGTGAGAATTAATATTCATTAAAAGAGATCTGCTCCTTCAGAAACGCCAGTTCTTTGTTCGCTGTGACTAAATGTGTGAGAGCTTGAAAGGGGACGCAACAGTAAAGTGGATTTTCATCAAATATCCTCTTAGCCTCTTAATACGTACGCACTGCAGAATTAGCCTTTTCACTTTTATCATCAGCTCTCACACGGAGAACCGTTCCACGCAGCACAATCATCCGTCAGCGTGTGTATTCCAGCGGCGGAGTGTTGCAATGAAGCAAAGTCAGCTGCTGAATGATGTGATGTGTTTCTTTTTTATCCAAACTTGTCGGCTCCTGCTGCTGAATACCCGTCGGGGAGGGATGGCGATCGATGCGCTCTGACGCCGCTTGATATTCGGCAGAGGCTCGCCTCCTGACCGACCAGTTGGCTGAGATAGAAAAGACATGCAGAGTTCCTCCGAGAGCCGAGCGGAGATCAAGCTGCTGGCACGAACAGAGACGTCAGCTCTGGTGTGCGCAGAGAGCGAGAGGCTGCTGTAAATTAAGGATCAGTTTAGGTCAAAGGCACGTCAACAAAGCAAAACGCATTCTTGCTGCACTTTCTTAACTTGCGGAGTAAAAACTTTTGGTTATCTGGAGAGATGCTCGGCCCTGGTGGCCCGGCGCCCGTGTGTCAGAGGTGAATGGAGTGCGGTGAGTCGCTGGGCCGCAGAGGTTTGACAGTCATGTCAGATTATGACGGCAGTGTCGGTGCGGCTGCACGCCAACCATCCACTTACATGCAGAGCAGCTGATAATGTGGGGAAGCTCCAGGCCACGTAAACAGCAGAAGATGTGACCTCACTTCACATCCCCACAGAAAACTCCACGGGTCAGGATGACCCGAGGAGATGCTGGCGGTTTAAGGTCAAGGTCAGAGGTTACTGTCACCTCACATGAAGCACCACATCTGTGGAGGGAAATTTCTTCAAACATAGTAACAGGAATTAACGATAGAAAACACGTTCTAGTAGCATCTAGAACCCACGCAGCGGGAGAACAGCAAACTCCGCACACAAGGACCACAGCGGGCCGTCAGACTCCAACCCACAACCTTCTGGCTGTGGGAGGACGGAGCCAGCAGCTGCTCAGCAGCAGAGATCGGGGCCTCAACTGGCTCTGATGGACGAAATCAGCCGCAAAATCCTCGTGTTCAACTCAGTAGAGATGAAGAAGAATCATCCCCTCCCATCCAAACAGCAAATATGAAAACGCAATTGAAGCAACATTAAAAGGAGGTCAAGGTACTCGGCGAAGCTGGAAATACTGATAACAGATGAAGAGAATTAGCGGAGTTGAGGTTTCCTGAGCCGCGTCTGCAGCCAGAGCTCCTCACTCGTCAGGTAGCAGACAGATGCCATCGCTCTGCCCCGGCGGAGCGTCGATCACGTCGCTCCAGTTTCAAAACACTTTGAGCCTTTCAACTGCATAAAAAGAACAGTTTTATGAAAAGCCAGCGGTGAAACTTCTTTCAGCTTTATTTCTCCAGAGGCGGGGGGGGGGGGGGGGGGGTATTAACACTGCCTGCCTGGTCAGTAATTTTAATCCTGTTCAGAGAGTGTATGTAGGTCATTTTTCACGTCCTTCCCTGTAATAATAGGAGGCCATGTTTCACCTACCTCTGCTGACATGCTTCTGTAATTTTTTTTTTTAAATCAAAAAGGGATCTGAGCTTTCTCCCCCCTCCCTCTTCCACTGATTTTATTACCTCAGAGGCAAAAAAACGCTGATAACAAATAAAACAGGCAACTGTCAGGAGAGCGAGGCTGAGCAGGAACTTGTTGAAGAGGCTTTAGTGATGTTTACAAGTCCTAATGAGAGACAACTCTGGAGAGCAGGATTCAGCTCCGACGCGCAGGCGGATGAACTCACTTTGTGATCACTTATTATACGTGAGGATACAGTAAACTTACACGAGATGTTGTATTCAACCTGCATTTGTAGTAAATAGTAAATACAGGAATGGAACTCAACCAGCTGTGGTCATGTAGACGCTCGTATTTGCGTCCAGGTTAAAGTGACTCTCTGTGCGTCTTGGGAGAGTAGGCAGATGACATAAGAACTTTATTTATTTTGTGCTTTCGTATTAGTGTGATAGTGCTGCTCGTGCCTGTGAGTTTCTCCATAACTGCACTGTAACGTTTCATGTTGATAACCTTCAGAAAGCCATCTTAGGTCATGGGTTCAGCCCGCGGCCTTATCAATAAAACATCAAGGCAGAGGAGCAGGTGTGTGTGTGTGTGTGTGTGTGTATTTGCCCTGAGGTGGTCATAAGGCTGTGCTTGTGTGTGTGTGTGTGTGTGTGTGTGTGTGTGTGAATATTGTCCTTCATATTTAAAAACTGATTTGAAAAACACTGCAGTGGAGATCCACAGCGGAGGACTGCGTCCAGCACGAACGTGATTAACTGTGATTGATCACTGTTTAATTGTCATCTGATAATTGACACATTTGTGTGTGTTCACGTTGGCGTGCGGTTGAATCTGATTTCTCCGGATCTTCAGGTTACCTCGTCCTGTTCTGAGCTCACTTATTTATGCAGCACATTCTAATTTGGCAGAGCGGCACAGATCGTTCCCACTGGGTCTCGCTCGTCTCTCATCTGGATCGAAACCTGCTGAAAAAAAAAAAAAAACCCGCGTTCGGTGTTCATGAGGAATTAATTTCCACATCTTTGGATTCATCTGAAACTCACTGATGTCGCCGCCTGATGTTCCAGTCCTCGACTTCCCAGTTAGATTTTTCACCTCACATGAATGAAAATTGCATCATTTGCTTCTAATGCAGCATCGAATGATGAAACAAACTTCTAAAGTGGAGAGCTGGGACTCATCGGCTTTTTTTAAACATCTAATAACTCTTTACTTAATACACCAATAAAGCCAGCAACTTTGATTACTCATGAATGCACATTCATCCGTAGAAATACTCGCTAATCACCTCCACGTATACAGGAGTGTGATGTAGTTGCACCGTGTAGTGAACATGGATGTGGAGCAGAACTTGTTGCAGGTTCTGCCGTCACAGTTGAAGTTTTCATCAGTAAATGTTTCACTAAAAAAACATTGGAAACTTGGTCAAATATAAACAGGTTCATTTGCTGGAAACACAACACGTTCATGTGTTCAGCTTCGGCCTGAGCAGCAGTACTTCACTCGGTCTGGACTCATGCCCGTTCATGATTCAAACAAATTATCATCATTTGACCGAGGAGAAAACCTCTTCCAGAGCTGCTTAAATGTGTTGGGAGATCAGTGCTTCGCCGCTGATCAAAACTCGATACGATGACACGAGCGTTGAGGCTCCTCCGGGACAAACAAGTCTCCATTAAAAGCCGTGAACACATGAATAGCACTTAAATTAGCTTGATGGTCTTTCTGACATCAGACCTCGATTAGCGGATGATAAGTGAAGTATCTGTCTGGAGAGATGAATCCAAGAATCTGTATTATTCATCATGACGTTAACACCTAGGCGCCTTTAATGACTGAAATAATGACCTCGTCTGTCTGGTTCAGTTAATGAAACTCCAGCCTCCAGAAGAATCCGCAGCCGCTCGTCTTTCCTGGTGAGGGGAGGTGGATTCCTGTTGGGAGCGAGCGGGAGTTCTGCCTTGATAAACCTTTACCTGGCAGATGGTGAGAGACGCCTGGAGGCTGCCGGTGGGATGATGAAGACGGTGGCAGGTTTCCTCTGAGAGACGCCGCCAGGCTCCGCTGGCTGGACCGCAGGACTGCAGACAAGTGCCCAGGATGTCTGACCGTAGCGCGGTAGCACGCGCCGTGTTCCCATCACACGCCAGCACCTGCAACGCTTCAAGATAAGGCTGCATCAATATTGGTTGGCTAATTCTCATTCTAGGAATTAGTACTATTTATGACAAACCGAAGCCCAGGCCTGAACCTCCCTGACCCCTGACCCTTTTTGCACTCGGCCAGGGTATTTGTGGTGGCGCCCCACTGACTGAACACCTTTTATCTATTTGAACTTTTTTCCTTCATTTAACGATCTATTTTATTCCTGTTTATCCTCTTTATCAAACTGTTCCTATTTGGTCCTATTTATTTACTTCTTTTAATCCATATGTATTATTTCAGACTTATTTATTACTACAGAGTTATTACTTAGTTATTACTAGTTTAATACATGTAATAAGCTAAGGTACTGCTTGATTTCCATTTTTTAGCTATTTCTTGACTTCTTTTATGTATGAGCAAGCACAAAGAGTTTTCTTAGAGTTTTTAATATCTGGAAGGCCTTGGCATGACAAAATTCATTGTCCCTAAAACCCAACAATATTCTAAACCTTACCTCCCTGACCCTAGACCCTAACCTCCCTAACCCCTGACCCTAACCTCCCTGACCCTAGACCCTAACCTCCCTAACCCCTGACCCTAACCTCCCTGACCCTAGACCCTAACCTCCCTGACCCTAGACCCTAACCTCCTTGACCCCTGACCCTAGACCAGGGGTTGGCAACCATGTGCCATGGAGGGCCGTGTGTATGCAGGTTTTGCTTCCAACCAAACACTTTAACAGGTGATTCCACTGATTAACACACCTTCAGCCACAGAAGAGCGTTAATCAGTGGAATCACCTGTTAAAGTGTTTGGTTGGAAGGAAAACCTGCATCCACACGGCCCTCCATGACACATGGTTGCCCACCCCTGGTCTAGACCCTAACCTCCTTGACCCCTGACCCTAACCATTAACCGTAAAGCCTTTGATTGTCTCTTGTTGTGTCTGTGAGCTGTTAGCGCTCACAGGTCACAACTGCTGGCAACAACAGCCAGTGTGCAGGGAGCCATGCTAGCTGCCCCCGTTAGCATGGCAAGTTGCACAGCAAACAGTGGAGCTTTAGTGCTGAACAGCCAAATCTGAGTCAGCGTGGTATTCAGGCTCAGGTTTGGCCCTGAATAAATCGATTCTTCCCCGTTCATAAACGCAGGGGCAGCGATGAGAGTCCAATTAAACTTCTTAGTCAGACTGTCACTTTAGCTTGACTGCGACTGGGCATGAAAACCTAATCAGTGTTTCCTTACCCAAGTGTCTCTGTGCCTGAACCTAACATGCATATGCAGCTTTAAGTTTCTGACATAGCCCTCGGTGTTCCACGCTGCATCAGACAAGGTTGAAAAATAGCATCCGTCTGTTTGATGACTGTCAGTAGAGCCGGAGGATTAAGCAGGAGCCCGCACTGGATGAGCTTCATTTATCTCAAAACACGTCCAGAGTGGTTAGTTACACTGGTGTTAAGTTTATTATCAGCGGTGGCATCCAGTTCTGGGTCAGAGCGCTGGCTGGACACCAGCTTCTCTTGTCTGACTTTCTCTCACCTTGCAGCTCCGCCCTCACGTCCCCCACTGAAGTGACAGTTAAACCAGGACTTATGGAAGCAGGTCAGGGAAGAAAAGAGGTCCAAATGGCATTAAGAGGGAGCTCAGTGACACTGTCTTGGGATTATATTCTTGAAACACTGATGTTAGACAACTACAGAAAGCACTCTCACTAATCCTATTTTGTCTTTCATGGCAACTCAGGTTTCTGCTTTGCAAGCTGCTCAGACTGGCAGCATCCTCCCGAAGCCTCAGACATTCGAGCTGCTGGTCGGCTCACCGCAGCCTCCTTCTGCCAGGAATTAACACGCTTACAGCCAGATTACACCACAGCAGCCAGCAGCTCCACTCCTGCACTTCGATGAAAACTAAACTATTTAAACTATTTACCAGGGGCGTAGTTTTGAAAGGTGTGTGCGTGCGTGCGTGCGTGCGTGCGTGCGTGCGTGCGTGTGTGCGTGCGTGCGTGCGTGCGTGCGTGTGTGTGTGCGTGCGTGTGTGTGTGTGTGAACTGAGGGGACCTGAAGACATCTTGAAGTGGAGTTACAACTACTCATAAGAAGGCAGAAATGGAATAATGGGTCGTCCTATTTTAAGGCCAACTGTTATTAAGTTTGTGGGATTAAAACATGAAAAGCTGCAGATTTGTTGTACGTTTGCATTGCCAACAGCGACAGCACGTGTTTGATGCCTTTAGAAATCTTGATGTGATCCAACAGTTGTGTGCCCCGGATGGAGGCTTCACCTACAGGCCTGACGTCTCCTCCCCAGGGTAAGAACTCCCTCACCAGGGTATTGCACTCCTCACTGTTGGGTCCAGCTTACGCCAGTTGTAGGACCTGTAGTCCATCTGCCGGTCCTCACTGAGCCTGAGAGCCAGGTCCTGACCTCGGAGGATCCAGAGGCTAGAGATGCTGCTGTTGTTATTGGTGCCAAACAAGATGACACTGGCAAAGGCGTTTCTTCAGAGTTTATCCAGACGCTGGAACGCTCCTGAGTAAGAAACCTCCAGCACAAAGTTGCTCTTTGACAGCTGAGCAAAGAGGTTCTTGATTTTAGGCTCGGCAGCCAAAAGAGCCTCACACTCATCCATTTCATCGGTCTGAGGCTCGGCTGCCTCCTTCCCCTCCTCCTTGTTCCTCTCCATCTTGGGTGGGGACACCGTGACCTCTGCATCAGGCTTCTGTCCTTTCCTGGTCCTTATCCTCTGTTTCTTTGGGCTCGGCTGCCCGTGTCCTCGTCCACTGTCTTTGGTCCGGACTCTGTCTTCAGAGGTGAGGAATCCGGCTTCTTGATCTCATGATTATCCCCCAGTGGCTCGGTTTGCTCGTCCTTCTCTCTCTCTTCGGCTCAGCGTCTGACTTTGGCTGCACCTCAGCTGATGTGTTAGTCATTCTATCAAAGAGGTTGATGTTTCCAAGGACGGCCAAAAACTGGGGCTGGTTCACACAAGTCATAAACCAGCGGTTGACATTTATGCGGGGCTGGCGGAGCGACGGCTCGAGCACTTGCTAATACAAGCCGAGCACGGAGCAGGTCACCATGACGTCAGCGAGGCTGACCCTCTCCCACAGGAACCTACGGGTCTGCAGGTGTTGGTTCGGCATTGCAAGGACACTGTCGCATCCTCCTGCCCCTGTTCTGTGTCCTGCTCCATGAACTCTGTGGTTCCCAGTGTGGGGAAGACCCACGTCCCTGTGCTGCATCCCGGGCTGTGGCACCACGAACTGAGTCCCAGTGAAATGAGCACCAACCATTTGCTACAGTAATAAGACAACCCCCTCCCCCCGCTAATCCACTCACGCTCTGCACACACTACTCCACCTAAAACTCACACTATTCTGTACTAATGATAACCCAAACTAAATATGGATGAGAAGACACTCTCAAATTTGTTTCTTTGAATGGTGGCAAGACACTAATCAACACATCAATCAGCAGATCTCTGTCGAGTGTAAATGAATCCCAGGAAGCTTTACTCTTCTGGTGCTTAAACGTGCTCATTATAGTAATAGAGGGAAAGAGTTTCATTAAACCTGAAAATAGCATTTCAGTTCATCTCCTTCATTAAAAGTGTTTTGGAGAGGAAATGTGTCTGAACCCAATTCATTATCACTGGAGAGCAGCAGCGCCACTATAGTGAGGATTTAATCAGGGCGTTCATACATAACTAATGCACCAGTTTAACATGGATTTACTCGGAATGATGTTTTGTTGTGGTGTGATGTAATTTAATGTTGATTGGCATGCTCCTTCCAGTCACTGCAGCGCAACTACGCTGAGGCACAGAGGAGAAGAAGAGGAAGAGGAGCTTTGGCCAACGTTGCTCAATTTCCCAGAATATTGGCTGACTAACATGGTGTGCAGGGCAGACAGGAATAGAAATCAGGCAATAAAGACTAAAGGACAGATGACTATGGAGAAGATGAAATTGCATTCCCAACAAAATCGTATCAGTCGACACGAGCTAGATTTATCTCCTCCTGGTCGAGTGTCTCTGACAGCAGCTCCAGGTCCAGTTTGTTCATGGTTGTCCAAACTCCTAATATACTGGAATGTGGCGCTTAAGGGAATTAAATAAACAACATGAGCCTGTCACAGTGACCCTTGACCTCCAGAATCTTTCAGCTCATCTGTAGGTGCCAGCAGATCCATCCATCCATCCATCCATCCCTCCATCTTCCCCCTCTCCTCCTGTTGAGGGTGGTGGGGGTGGAGCCTATCCCAGCAGCCTTCCCCCTGGACAGGTCACCAGTCCATGGCAGGGCCAACACATAGAGACAGACAACCATTGGCTCTCCCAGCCACGCCTACGGTCAATTTAGAGTCTGGATTAACCTGGTCCCTCTTGATGTCTTTGGACTTGGCCGGGGCTCCACCCACAACCTTCTTGATGGGGGGCCACAGTGAGGACCACTGCTCCACCCACAACCTTCTTGCTGGGGGGCCACCGTGCTGCCCGGTGCCAACAGATATTTATGGAAAATCAGAAGCAATTCCCTCAGGATGTCCCAAAGATACTGAATTGATGTGACAATGACCTTGACCTTTGAGCTTTGACCATCAAAATCTTTCCCATTTCATCCTTGAGTCCCAGTGGACATAAAAAAGGCCAACCCTGTGTCCCAGAGACATAGGAAGACTGGGATGAATGGACAGAGGCACTTTAAAAACAGCAGCCTTCCTTCAACTCATTATCTACTCACTCTCCTGCTGACCGAAGGTCAGGGGAACTTTGTTTTGTTTTTGTTTTTTTAGTCCGTAAAACCCTGCTGGTCTTTGACTGCAGACGGCGTTACAGTTGGTTACAACTGAGGTGAATGGAGACCAACTTTCAGATAAAGTTTCTAGACGTTGCAGCAGCAGGAATTCTTTAGCATAGGAGAGTCACTGATGTCTGGTGACAATGAGGAGCAACTGGGTCAGGTGAGTCTCTGTCTCTCACACACACACACACACACACACACACACACACACACACACACACACACACACACACACACACACACACACACATCCATACACACCCTGGTGGACAGGTAAGGAATGGCAGCCAAATCACATGCAACATGTGGACATAAGAGCTGGGGGGCTGGAAAGTGAAATCCATGTCAAGTATGACAGCGTGCCACCGCGGCACCACGCCGCTCAGATTGCTGTTTTCATCCCAGCTTCGCGGTGGGCACGGCAGGTCGGGTGGACTGAACTGATGCTGGAAGCCTGTTATTTCCCTGCTGACTGAACCTTTTCATCTCTCTCACTTACGCCGTCGTACAATATGAGTGCTCATGGGTAAAACCTACAGGATTAAGCAGGATTGTCTCCTCAGATCTCCGTTCCTCTACCGAGTTCAGTCAAAGTTTTCCTCCTCCTGTGAGATCTGAATTCCACCTGCCATCCCTCCGTATGCGAAACTTTCCAGGGTACTGAGGTCACCTTTTCCTCATAAAAGAACACATGATGTAGTGGTACAGTGTAGGGTGACGACACAGTTGCTTTAGGTGCTTGTGGGAAGATTTGGGATTTCGGTGAAACTTTGACCCAACAACCCATATTTAAGGTCCATTTGATAGCTTTTCCTGGAGCTTTAAAAGGACTGAAACCTGCCTCCTGACCTCTCCAAGCCTCCACATTCACAGACGCACTCACACCCTGATGGCACAGCGGCACCAGGACCAGATCAGCTGGGGGTGTAGCTCGGCGTCCTGAGCCACAACACATCAACAGTTCACCATAAACTACTGTTCGATGCGCAACTGAAAACGACACTGAAGTAACGGTTTTGACCTCAACAAGGCTGTTTTCCCCCCTCCAGGATGCAGAAACAGCCTGCGATGTGAAATTAGCTTGAGGCTAACATGTCGTCAACGTCTCGATCCACCTGTATGCTCAGTGATGCCAAAAACCAACTGTAACTGGGAGAGACAAGCGCTAACCAGTTGGTTCAACTGAATGAATGAGAGCTTGATTGTTTTTTGGTTTTGTTTTTTTTAGCTCAAATCAAATTGTTTGGGGATTATGGAGCACGCAGCTGGATTAAGATTGGGATTATAGCTAAAGATGCGCATGAGAGTTTGCAAACCGACGCCTTTACCATTGTTAGCTGTCAGTCTCAGTTAGCTTCAAGCTAAATACTTGTGTCGGCCCCCTACTTTGCGTTCTGAGGTCAGAGAGAATTCAAGCAGGAGCTTTATGAGTTCAAGACACCATTTGTTAGTACTTGAAAGGCAAAATACAATTTTAGGGTGAAATCTTGCTTTAACTGGTAGCAGCCAGTGTAGGGACGCAGGAGCCGGTGTGATTCTGTGCCTCTTGCTGGTCCGTTCTTAGCTGAGCAGCAGCATTGTGCACCAGCTGCAAGTGGGTCAAGGATGACTTGTTAATACCCTAATAAAGAGCAGCGCAGTGTTCCGGTCAGGAGGAAATCAACACTAAAGTACTAACAACCGCTTCTGTGGTGGATCACGCTGTAACAGATGAGACCGACTCACAAAACCAAAACCGGTTACCATTCTGCTGCAGCCCAGTTACACGTCCTGATACGCAGAGTCGGAGCTGAGCTGATGCGAACAAAACCAGACACACACACGAAGGCTGGAGGAAAATATTGTAGCGGTTAAAAAGGATTTCTGCCTTTTCACATCTCTGTTGAATTTATTCAGGATTGTCCTTAAAAAAAAAAAAGGACTAAAAAGACTAAAATGTCTGCACTTGTTTAAATGTGTATCTTATTAAAGCTGAACGGCCTCAGAAGTGTTTTTTGTTAAGGCTGCCTGGGATCTTTATTCACTCAGATGGGATTTATCCACCCAATGTCAGACAAGAGCTAAATATACATAAAAGAGAGAGAATAACCTACAGTATGAAGCTGTGGTTGGTTTATCTCAGCTGATGCACCAACAGCCTCGGAAGAGGAAACATCTCTTTGGAGATAAGGGACGGATCCTTAAGCTTTCTCAGATATACGGGAGACGTACAATAACTGCTTATCTCATCAGGCAGCCAGTAGTTGTGGCTGGTGAATACCTTTTGGTTGAAATGTCATGTAGATCTGAAAGCCTGCACAGTCCTTTCACTCCTCCTGATAGCAGATGAGTCTGTTTTGAAAGCATCATGTTTTTGCTGATGATTACCTCCGGCTTTTCAAGCCAGCGTCAATGGCGGCCGTGTTTGTTGCACTCTGAAAGACAGAGCGTCTCTCCAGATGGACATGTGAAGTCGCGCTCGCCGCAATAAACACTGCAATAATTCAGCGAGGATAGTGGCTGCGTGCACATGAATGGAGATGTTCAGATTTTAACCTAATAGGCATAATGAGATTCATTTGTGGCGCACTTTTCCTCTCACTTGCATTGCTGAGGCGCCTGAAACAAACAGAACCTTCACACAACATGTGATGTGAGTGGGCAGCATCAGTGTGACACGTCCGGCGGTCCAAGTGCTTCGCCACTCACGCTCCTGCTTTCTGCATTAGCAGTTCAAAAAAATAAAATTAAAAACAAACAAACAAACAAAACACTCCGGATCTACCAGCATGACAGAAACTCAGATCAAATTCCAGACGCACGGAGGGTTGGGATGCAGGCGTGTCTTCAGCCATTAATCAGGCTTCGTAGCTCGTCGAGAAGGAAGAAACATGGACTGTTGAGTGAGAAACTCAAGTAAACGCTGCAGTCGTGATGTTGTCTTATTAAGAACAAGAATATCAGTCGTCCATGTCAGCGTAGCCAATGAGACGGGGGCTGCACAGATGTGAACCCGCCGCTACATCAGCGGAGCAGCAGAGGAGGAACATGGACTGACGTGAACGGAGACAGAGAGGAGGCGGGGCTGGAGTCACGTGTGGGGGTCTCTGAGGGGACGAGGTGGACCGTGACACCGCCTGAGGCTGGCGACCTTACAGTTTCGCTCAGTGGGAGTTCTGCTGTTGGGAGGAAAGTTGGTGTGAAGCTGCTGGAGCAACTGACAGGTGATTTTCCACCTGCTGACTCTCAAGCAACTGAGGGACAGAGAGAGCAACTGCCTGATGGACTGACTGGCTGGTCCCGCCGAGCTCTAGGACTTCAGTTAGTGCAAGCGACGCTTATCAGCTGAGGAGCTCCTTCCTCTAATTAGGGAGCATCACCTGCGACTCGGAGCCGTTAGAGCAGCCATGTTGGGAAGGAAGCACAAACATTTTCCCGAGGTTGGGAAAGATCACGGTTTGGTTTCAGATAAGCAATTTTAAAATGATAATTCATCTGAAGAGTGTATTTTCATCTTGAGCTGACCACTCATAGACTCCAGAACGTAGAAAGAGCCAGCTACGTACATTTAGCTCAAAGCTAACTGTTCCCTCTCTCATTCAGGGGGGATCCGAACTTCCTAACTTGAAATCGATGGTGTGTCTTCACCTCCTTGTTTCTGACAAGTGGCACCCTGAGCCAGCAGGTCACATGACTTTTAGGGGATTCTACAAATTTAAATAGAATTTTTTACATCACGAAAATCTGTTATAATTGATTCCTAGTCCTGTTATTGTTATTTATCGATCTATTTGTACAGCTTTTGCTTAAATCTGGGCTTTGGTCACTATTGCTCTGAGCCAGTGAACGCAGCACAACTGTCCAAACTCTGTAGCACGTCGTCCGCTACAATCCACGTCTTCGTAATCCAGCCACACGCTCACTAACCCACAAACACGTTGAGCCAAAAACAAACAAAGCGTTCCACTGGAGACGCAGCCGGAGTGATGACACACCTATGGACGTGCATTTATCAGACCAGGGATGCTGTCAGATTCCTTGTCAGAGTCATGAATAAACACCTAATTAAAAGTGGAATGAAACTATGTGCTGCTTTGCTGAGAACCTCTTGGAGGACACGTGATGGTGGGCAGCCATCTGTTCACGGCTCCCCCTCCACAGCTTGACTTTTTCTGCTGCAAAACTACAAATTAGCACATTCTAATTCCTCTTAAAGCCATTCCTCACTTACTTCTGCGGAGTCCAGTGAATCATGATGTGACGCTCGGGGTTGAGCCTCTGGTGCTGGATGCTGGCTCAGGACCGGTTCTGTCCCCGGAGAGTTCAGCCTGCTGTGGTCGAACCGGTTTTCAGGGTCTTTCTTCCACTTCTTTCTGGATCCTAAGGTGGTGAATGAGGTTCTGCATGTTAAGGATTCACTTCCTGAGTGCTTCTATTACTGCAGTTTTGATGCCATCAATAACTGGGATGACTGGAAAATCACAGTTTTTCAGGCAGTGTGGAGGTTTGTGGTCCAGTCTTTTCCTCCAACAGTGCTTCTACAGATGCTTGGAGTGGCCAAAAGGATGAGAGTCAGAATTTAGGGTTACTAATTCACAATTGTTCTACCTACGTAATTGGCCTTAACTTCATGCAGTGTTGAGGAAAATGTACTCAATAAAATTAGAGGTTCTCTCCTTATGAATAAGCTTTCAATCTAACTTCATGTCTTTGAAGTGCATATCGTTGTGTGGCTGCCAGTGATAAATCATGGATGTTTCCTTGTACAGATCTTTTTTTAAAGACTTTTTGGCCTCAGCTGATTCTGTCTCTGCCCACCCCCCCCCCCCCAGCCCCCCACCCCCCACTGTCTGACTGCTCTCTTGACAGACTGATTTTGTGCTTTGCTATCCAGCTGGGTGGCTCTGAGGAGTGTCCAAGCGTGATATTACACCCTCAGACCCGCAGTGGGAGTCACCCCTGGAGCATCTCTGACCCGTCACACGTGATTGACAGCTGCTCTCATCCGGAACAAAATGTAGCTAAGTGGAGAAATGATGAAGAGGAGGTGGCCAGATGGAACCCTCTATCAGGGCGGAGTGCCAGCCTCTGCAGATTAACCAGCACTTGGACAGCGCTGACAGATTTGGACCCGAGTGTTGGGCCACGTCTGGACTGACCACAAGACAGGAAACAAGAAGAAGTTTCAACTAATGACAGTTTCACGTTCTGCGGTCACTGGATTTCATCCTGTGACTGCTGACTCATCCTGAAAATACGGTGAAAACACATTTCTTTAATTTTCTTTGCTGCATCTGACCCATATTTAGCATTCTAATCAAGAAATATCACAAATTCAAGCTTGAATTTTACGGAGGACACAAAACCAGCAAGCCTCCAGCCCCCATCCAGCCCCCAGCCGGCCCCCGTCCAGCCCCCAGCCGGCCCCCGTCCAGCCCCCAGCCGGCCCCCGTCCAGCCCCCAGCCGGCCCCCAGCCATTTCGCCTCAGTATTTTTATGTTCCTCAGATGGTTTGCATACAACAACTGTCTTCACGAAGTGTTGTTTTATTTATCTTCTGTGGGTCGAATGACTCAAATCTAAAGCCGACCAGTTGTCCTGAGTGAGTCTCTAAGACGAAAACAGAATATTTTTGACACTTTTCCAGAGTAAGAGATGATAAAACTCATTTACAGCCACAGAGGATAGTTAGCAACAACAGTTCAGCATTGTTGAGCTCTGACGGGGAAGTCAACAAGTCTCAAAAACAGGAACCATGGCGTGCATGAAACCCAGATTTCCTCCAGGTTTCCGCCCCAGAAGAACAGCTTCTGGCTGGTAACTCCTGATATTCAACCCCACTAATAGACTGACTTTGTCACTGGAAATGTATATTTCATAAGAGCTGACATCTAGCAGGAGTGGGGATGTGCACCTTCCAGAGCCCAAACTTATTAAAACTGCAGCTCCATTTACATTTGGACTGTTATTCATTTCTGCTCACCTGCCTCGTATTTCTCGGTGATCACATAATTCTTGCTCTTCACCGACTCTTAAGTTGTTTAGTGCTGCCTTGGACTACTTTCACCATGCAGATTACATTTCATTTGCACATATATAATTCCCTCACCGCTCATCCTCCTGTCTGTCTCTCTGGATCTGTCTGTCTCTCCTCCTTTGTCTTCCTTCCTGTCAGCGCGGGTCATTTTTCTCAGCGGGGCTCCTTCCTGTCACAGCTGACTCTCGTTTCCCCTCCACCAATCTCCCGCTGACAGCAGCAGCGCTGATCTGAGCAAACTATTTCTCTTCCCATGTAAACATCCATTACTGGCAGAGAAGGAGACGGGACGTAAGACGCCACGAGGCGTTCCTGCATCCTGGGCTGATGTGTTTCAGACACCTTCGACAAAGCAAACCTCGTGAAAGCTCTGACCTCAATCTCACAACAGGTGAGAACGTTTCTGGTTCTTTTCTGTTACAAAAACTCAATCATTAATTTCCCACAACCGCCGCCGCCGCCGCCACCGCCTGCTACCAGCTGAAGATGATGCATGCGGTTTCTGTATAATCACAATTATTGATGGGACGGTGACACCACATTTATCCAAGGCCTCTCCTCATCATCATCAAAGTTGCTGCATTAATTGCTCTTTGCTGCTAGAAGGCAGAACTGCTTACTCACACATCCAGCACACACGGGGGCTGGCGCGCGCCTGTGTGTGTGTGTGTGTGTGTGTGGGGGGGGGGGGGTGCATTAGTCCAAAAAAAAAATCATGTTTGCAAGCAACACGCAGAAGTGAGAAGTGTGCCTCTGAAACCAGGCCTGCTGTCACACGAGGAGCTGAACTTCTGCTCCTACCTGTCACACGTCGAATTCCTCGTCCTCGCCAAGAAAGTTGTTGAGAGTCGACAACTCATCCATGGGCTACTTCAGTCATCGGGAGCGCTTGTTGTCATGGTGATGGATCACGAACACAACTTGTTTAGCTTTTGCATTTTTGTTGCATTTGGCAGAAGAAAAGTGACTGACTGTTTGCCTCTTTCAAAGCACAGCTGTTGTTCTCATGCAGGCTAATGTTAGCATCGCTAATGTGTGGTCGTCCGTGCTGTCTGAGACGAGTCTGACCTCTGACCTCTGCTATCGGACCTCCTCAGCCGCCCTCGCCCGTGCCTACTGATATTACAGGTGTAACAGACTCTGAACAGGGCCTGATCTGGTTCCAATGGACGGAAGAGGGATGGATTTGGACCCTGGTTCTGGGGTGCTACGGATCAGGTGGGCAGGGCAAACCTCTAGACTTCCACAGCCGTCTGGTCTCCGTGGGAAACGCAGCAAAGTCAGTGAGAAGCCTGTTTCCTGCTGTTGCCTTTGAACTCCTCACCCACCTCTGACAAGAGTGTCCAATCATTCCTGTTGTCAAGTCAGAACTCGGTGGCGATGATGTTGTCAGAGAGCATCGGAACGGTGGGAGACGAGATCACGATGACCCTCTCGCCTGCTTCCATCCGTCTGCAGGGCAGCGACGCAGTCGGCCATGATGCTGTCTGGAAAAAGAGGTGAAGATGAGACCGAATCAGATGATATAACCTTCGTTAGCGGCTGCTTTAAAAACATCATCAGAGCCAAAACTCAGGGAGAAGCAGAGGCGGCGGTAACGCTCGACGCCTGCCCGCTTTCATTCCAGGTTCAGCTTTTATTTCCTGTGTTAAAAAGCCCATTTTACATCCTGAAAGCATCGTGGTTCTTCAATCAAACTGAAGCAGACGTGAGGAGGAACACGACGCACCCGCAACACTGAAGCTGTCACATCCTTATTACTCCTTCAAGTCCTGCTCAGTCTCTTCAAAGGTCAAACTCACTGGCACTAAAGTGCCAAACGACCCCGAACGTGAGACGCAGGAGCAGTTACACACCTCAGTTCCCATCATACCAAAGGTCAAGCAATCATACAACAATTCAGCATTTTCATCGGCGCTGCAGGGTTTCATGTTAGCCCAGGAGCATCCCGGCCATCAAAATGTCACCAATCACCTGTTGATTCTGCACCTCCATGTTTGACCCGTGCAGCTGGATTTGACCTGCGACCTTTTCGACAAGCGCCATATGAGAGGGATGTGGGTTATTTGGCTTCAGCGATTCGACGCTGTGACAGAGGAAGCGCCAGTTTAGCCTGTGAGCTGCAGCAGGAGCTACAGCGACACATTTACTTTTAAATCAGTTCAGCTGGCCACTGCTCAAGATTCTGTTCATTCACTGTGATATGAACTGCAGATTCATGTCGCTTATTTATTTCAATGCCACTTTACCAAAGTAAAATACTGGACTTTGTTTTTAACAATAATTTGCACGGAGCTTTGATTTTTTACTGAAGGGTTTTTGATTTTTTAATAAATTTGTCATTCCTTGCTCGTTCGTGTCATGTGACTTGAGCGTAATGACGTCCTTTTGCCTCTGAAAATGAAACATTTTGGAGTAAAAACACCCCAAAAGGACTGGAATCATTGAAACTGTCACAAAAAGAAATTGGATTCCAAAACTTGGGGGTCGTTGGTCTCAGGCCCAGTTGGAGGTCCAGAGTCTGTGGTACCTCTGTCTTGGGGCTCAGACCCGGGAGTCCTGAACTCGTCTGGCCTCCAGGAGCAGAGCTGACTCATGCGAGGCTGCGGTTTCCAGAGGGTTGATAACTTAAACCACCTTCAGGGCCGGAGAGGAAAGTAACTTGGCGATGAGGGGGAGGATTTCGGCTGGAGGCCGACGGCGGAGGCGCCTGCTGCTCACCTTCAAGTGCAGCCTGCTAACACATTTAATCCCCATCAACTGAGTTAAACAGCAGCGGGGATTCATGGGCCATTACACTCATTTATATCATACTGAGACTAATTAGCTGCTTAATATTCCCTTTTTGTCATCGTAGAATTAATTCATGTCCTGACCTGAGCAAAGACGAAAAAGAAAAAAAATCCCTCCCATCATCTGTTTCTTTCTGTAATGAATAAATATTGAAATGAGAGCTGGCAGTGTGATGTTGCCATTCAACAGGTCCAAGTCTTAATTGAGATTAAATGAATGGTGGGACCACTGATTAAAATCTCATTAAGGTGACTTTGAAATAAACTCCTGCTTCTTATGAACCCGTGACCTCGGGGAAACAATCACCCGGCCAAATTCTGTCAAACAGACAGGTGAAGTGTTGAACCTGAGCCGTTCCAGCGTTTCAAGTTCACGTCACATGAAATGAAGGGACGGCAAAAAGGTGAAGATGGAGGTTGTTAGCTGGGGCTTCGGCTTGTTGCTGCCATTCAGAGCCGAAAAATGAAGGGTTTCTGCTGTAAAATCATCATCGTCCCGTGGAAACACGAGAGGGGAGATGAAGAATGTGAGGAGCTGCGCCTGTACTGAGTATCTCCTGGAGCAAGTACCCACAAGTACTACAGTATTATTACAAAGCTGATGCGCCTTGAACTTGGGGGTAATGTAAAGTTTTCTTGGAAGTATTCTCTTTATTTCGTCTCCGCTTGCACTCAAAAAACAAAAACTGCTTTGTAGCACAAAAACAAACTGATTTAAAAAGAATTTCGCTCGAATGAGTTTTTCTTTCTTTAGGTTGATGTTTCTGTCAGCTTGCTGATGTTTTCCAACTCAAAACATAAAAAAATAAATAAATATTTAAGTGATTCTATACCCTCCAAAAAATGTTTTATCTTTCAAGAAATTGAAAAATAGGAATTGTGCATCACTGCATTCCTTCTTTGTGACTCCAGAATGTTTGGGATCGCACTGAAGTAAAAGAACTGAACTCATCCGTCCGAGGAGCCAACGAGGCTCTGCAGCTGCGGTGAATGGAGCAGGGCATTGTGGGCCGCCGTCGGTCCAGGCAGGCTTCAGTCAGCAGAGCTGGACTGGGATCAGTCACATCACGCTGGCTGTTTAAGTGGGACTCTCAGCTCCGTGTAATTATCAGCCATTTGACACAGCCGGAACATCTCGTCTGGAATATCAATGACCGCCAAAACCGGTGCGATCAGAGAAGCCGGAGCTTCACCTGGAGGAGCGGTTAACACCTCCGCTGCCATCCATCAGCCTCCACGTCCCACTGTTACCTCATTGCCCTGCATCCTCACGTCTCCAACCTGCTAATTCACTTCCTGAAGATCAGCCGCGGCGTTCACAACTCGCCATCTCATCCTGTCTCCTGCTCCGTCTTTGTTCACGCTGACCTTTTCAAACGCCCTCTTTAGCCTTGACCTTCTAAGAAGATGCTAATACAAACACACACTTGAAAACAAAATCCAATTTGTCTCGGCGCCGTCCCAAAGGCTAAAGTGTGACCAAAGACTCTGACGTGAAGGAGAGTTTCTGAAGCTTGAAGGAGGGACATGTTGAGACACAAACACCAGTGTCTCACACTCTGACTCTACTGGACGCTGCATAAGAGCTTCCAGACGGACGTTTACTGGATAGCTTACTTGTTGTTAGCAGTCAGACACCATTAGCTTCCAGCTAAATATGCGTGGCTGGCTCTTTCTGTGGTCACAAAGTGATGCGGGAGGAAGCTAACACAGTGGAAGCTAACCGACCAGGCTGACGGAGCCTTTTCAGCTCTTCGATCAAACCTCAGAACCACCTAACTGCTCCAACTGGAGCTGAAGATGGAGCTCAGCCCTCTGATCAGAATGCTTGGCATCGGTAACGCTGCAGAAAAGGAAGGTGTTGATAGTGACGGCAGACAGAAAGAGTCTGTCGCTCCAAACTGGCCTGGTTTCCCAACAGTGTCGAAGGAGGTTACAGAGAACCAGAAGAAGTTGATATAGAGGTTCTTGTGTCTCTAAATGGAAGGAGGGATAGGGAGTTCTGCGGTGATGCTTAGACGTTCCCCGCGTTGGGGACAGAGGAGTCGTGTCAGTTCAGATGTTCGGCTCAATCAAAGCTCCTCCAGCAGAGCTCTGATTACATCTTCGACACAAATCTGCAGCTCCTCTGGCTGACCGAGGACATCATGCAACTGCTCCCAAAGGGCCTGTGATTGGGAGGAGGCATCATCATCATCATCATCATCATCTCCTGCAGAGGAACACACACACACACACCCACGCACACGCACACGCACACACACACACACAGCAGCCCATTACATGGTTGTGAAGTGGACGGTAGAAAAAAAAGGTAAGAAATTGCCTGTTAAGACCATAGCTGTTGCAACAACTCGTAGTTGCAGTTTGCTGCTAAGTCGAGATGCTACACTGACAGCGAGCTCATGTTAGCAAAGCGAGCTGAGCTGAAACAAGCGTGCGTGGAACACGCAGAGTCTGTCCACCTGGCGACGGTGGCCAGGAACCACCTGGAGGAGCGAAGCACAAACGTCGCTGCTTCGTGCAGCTCTACTCTTCCGTCTTTTCCTTTGACGGAGCAACAATTTCACCGTCCAGGCATCTAAAACCATCCAACCTCCATAGAATCAGCCGAGAGACAGAACAGTGGGATTGGATTAGACGGAACACACACAGTATGTAAATGAGACGCTAACAATGCATCCTCACGCTCCTCTCATCCACAAAATACTTTTTAAAAGAGTCGAGCTTGTCGGTCCCAGCGAGTGAACGTTTTCTGCAGATGTGTACACAGGAAGAGCAGATAAACATAAATGTGAACTAAGATGCAGAGAAGCAAAACATGTCAAGCTCAGAGCCTGAGGAGAGAGGCTAAGCCTGGGATGAGAGATTACAGCAGCTCTTTTTATTCACGCGTCTGAAGCATAAATACTGTACATTTGTTTACTTAATATGCATGGAGCTCCCTATCGCATCTCCCCTCTGGATGATGTTCACAGACACTTCCCCCTCTATTTTTGGACATGTAACTGCTCAGCGTGATAATATTCATTAGGGATGTGACCTGGCATGCTAACACACGTATTTAGAGCCAAAACCAAGAAATATTCTATCAGTTATTCCTTTTCTTCCATAAAATATTTGAAAAATTGTGTAAGAAATGTTCCACAACTCAGTGCAGTGTTTTTGATTTGGTTGATTAAGAGTCCCAGACCCAAAGATATTCAATTTAAAATCATCGGACGGCCAGTTTGGAATTTCAGCATTCATCAAAGAAATGTTGCATCTTCCGTATTTTATATCATCCCAACTTCTGGTGTCAAAAGTACAATTCTCAAAACGATACTTCACTCCAAGTGTCATTTAGTGGTCCAGTTACTCACAACGCAGGCGTCTTGTGCTCAAAAAGACTTTCCTTCCTCCTGCATGACTTTGTGACTGCAGACACGCAGACACAGGCAGCCGCGACGCTTTAGAAGCGTCAAAGTTCCCACCAGAACCACAGAACCAGAGGTGTTAGTGGATCACTGAGCACCGGCTGGGCCAGGAGGACCTGTGACCACCGTCCTCAGGCCGTCAGTCAGCGTGAGCTTAAGAGCCATGGCTGGCTCCTCCCGCATGCTGGAGTCACGGAGGAGTCATGTAGGAAGGAACAGTGAGTGGAAAAACGTGAGCGCCCTTTTTTGGGGGTGAAGAATCACCTCAAACCCACACAACCGTCAACCGTTGCCGGGTTTACTGCCGATTTCCCTCGAGCCAGGAGCCGTATTCATGAAGATGTTTTCAGTAAAGAGATGAAGTGAAACAACGTCTGCACGACCAGAAACCAGGATTCAGGCCGATGGGGTTTTTTCATGTCGTGTTCACTTCAGTTCAAAGCTTCCCTCTGGAGAAACGCCGCAGAAGCAAAGGAGGACTTTGCTAATTCAGATCTGCTCACGTTTGCGTGCGAAAAGCCGGGCGGTAACTTAATCAAGGCTTCGCTAACTGATGAGCACCAAAAGGAACCAACAGAGGCAAGGATGCTAAATGAGGAGTGACAGCTGAGTCATCAACGCGGCTGCTCCCCCTGCACCTGCTAGAACGCTGACTGTCTCCTCCATCGCCCCATCAGCTTCCCTCCTCTACTTCATCTCTCTCTCTCCAATCGTTCCATCGCCGCCCCATCTCCTCTGAGCTCAGCGGGATGCCGGCAACATTTTGGAGGCGTCTCTGCAGACTCCTCGCTCTCACAGTCGTTGTTGCATAAAAAGGAGATTGTTAATGAAAGCATTGATGGGTCAACGTTGTAGGAATGAGGCCAGCAGCAGGCGGAGGCTTGCTTTTGTCAGCAGGTCGTCTGACGGTTCCTGAGGAGGAGAAACAAGACAAGTGGTGCTAAAAGTCCCACCTTATTTGGCCGATGAGTTCGTTCTTCATGGTTTTTAGGAAATAAACCTTAAACTACAAGCCGGTCCGTTCCGGTTCTTCGGTTTTGATAAAAGCAAACCCATGAACACATTTCAACACCACAACGTTCTACTCGAGCTGCGGCTGCTCAGCCAGCAGGAACAGATTGAGAAGGTAAACATGTTCGCCATTTCCCAACCATTGTTCACCCAGCAAGCAAGATTCCTTCGCCCCCACCGGTCGCGGATTTACTGGCTCCGCTGCTGTGGTGCTGCTCTGCTCAGCTTTAGGCGCTAAAGACGACGGTTCGGTCTGAAATAAGCAGTTCTGTTGCGAATCAGGAGCATGAAAGGCCAGAATGCGTCTCCCGTAGCAACGTCTGCCCCAACATGCCTTCATTCTCTGACTACGCTGACTTCGTCTGATCATCATTCACCACGTCGGTCACTTCAAAGTCAGGATGGCTCGTTTCTGTCTTTAACTTCGACAGTCTGGCTTGGCTTGGTTGGTTTCTTTGGGTGGGACGATTGAATATAAAACATAATAAGTCATCTACTAATTTAATCAATATAAACTGATAACGCAGATGAAAGTCACAAACAGGGGAAAACGTTACTTTGAAGTGAAATAAATCAGCAATTATTGTTATTGCAATTTGAACGCTTTCACAAAAGCTGCATCGCCCCTCAGGGCTCCACCGCAGAAATGAAGTTAGGCAACAAATGAAGAAGAAATTCGACAGTAAAGGCGGGCCGTTCGAGGACGACAGCGTTCACGAACCCACCGACAAATGCCGAGTCGCTGAGTGTCACCGTGGGATGTTTAGCGCGGGAGTAGATCACAAACGATGATTAAAAAAAAAAAAGCTCCAAAAACAAGAGGCGCTGAAGTGCATCTTCAGTCCCAGCTTACAGACTCAAGCAGATCAAACCTTCCTGCGCTGTCAGGAGACGCCGCGCGAGTTCGGTGCCGTCAGTGAACCAGGGGTTTGTGTTCAGTCAGACTCGACGTTAACAACCTGGCTGCAGATCTGCTCGGCTCCCTGAGCTGCAGGCAAAGTCAGCCAATAAAGAAGCAGGACAATTATACACATAATGAACACGGCCGAGAGCAGAAATTAAATTTTAAACTGAGCCAGGTGTACAGCTGAACGAGGCTGAGGGATAAATGTGCCGCAAGGTTTGTGAAATTAGACCAAAGGACGAGAGGAAAATTTAGTTCTGAATAAATGATCGAACTAATTTTAGGTGAAAATTACTTCATTTTCACCTAAAATTAGTTCGCTGGAATCCAACGGATTCCTCCATTTTGTTTCCTCCTCTCATAATTTGTTCATTCATAAAAGGCGAAAGCAAGGAAAGATTCAAGCCGGCAGACTAAACGGAGGCCTGAACATTCTGGTCTGCTGGCTGATTTGTTGAGTTCTTGTCACGGCGACCTTGACCTTTGACCCACAAAATATTTTCAATTCATCCGGTGGAAATTTGTGGCCGAAGGGAAGAAATTCCCTGCATTTATATTCCCCATCAGTGACATCAGGTTGATGTGATGGGCCATTGACCTTTGACCTCTGAAATCTTTGAACCTCTTCCCTGTGAATATCTTTGACAAATTTGAGGAAATTCCCTCCAGGCCTTCTGGAGCACAGCTGGCGGGACAGAACACCAGCAGAGCCGATGAGGACGACGGGGCTGTGCAGCCAAACAAACACCTCCAGTTTTCTTGCAAAGGAAACTCAACATGGACCCTTATTTTTCGAACTTTTTCAGCTCAAATGAGGGATAAACCGCCGCTGCGGTGGGGAGCCGGGACGGCGCCACCTGCAGCCCACGGCAGCTCTAATGAGATCCAATGGGGCAACTGACTGCTGTCAAATTACACCAGACTCCAATCCTTATTGTAATTGCTCGGACAGGAAGAGTTCAGAAAACTACCACCGCTCACTTACACACCAAAAAGTTAGGAAAATACAGTTCAGGTGGGGGGGGGGGGGGGGGGGTCTTGGGAGACCAAGCTCAGACCCTCCTGGAGGGTGATGTCACTCTCACAGGTGACGGAGTGAGAGAAAGAAACCCTGAAGTTTCCTTGCTAACCCGCCTCTCGTCTTCAGCAAGAACGCTGACGTCTCCCAGTAAGCGGCGCCTTCGCGACGCGCCGGGAGCTGAGGATGCAGGTGAGACGCAAGCGTGTCATGGGAAGCACTTAGTCCACCAAAGCAGGAGCTCTTAACTTCTGCACACTCAAAACTGCTCGCACTGATAAAACGTTTTTGGGGTTTTTTACGGCTGCAGACTTTTTCTCGTGATCAGGCTTGAAGATGAAAGTGTTTTTCTTGTAAAGCAGAAAATTGTGTTTCTCTGGCTGCGCCGCACTCTGATGACCTTAATTTCTCTAAACCACAATTCAGAGGTCCCGCGTTAAGCCGGCTTTTAATCTAATGAAGTTATTAATCAGCACCCGGAGGACAGGAACCACTAACGACCTTTATAATGAGTCAACACGCTCCTTCTTCTTCCTCCCTGCACCTCCCGCTGCGCTCCTCCCCTTCAGCGTCTGCACTTTTGTCTCCTGCTCTTATTTTTCCACCCAATTTCCTCCTGCGTTCTCTCCGTCTCCTCCTGCTTCCTTTGACATTCCATAATTGTTTGTTCCATTTTCATTTAATGATCCGTACAGAAAGGAAACTGAGCTTGAGAGACTCGATGCTTCAGACGGACACGAAAAAACCCCAAAAGCACTTCTCTTGATGCTGCACGCCTCGTTCTGATGTCAGTGACCACATTCCTTCCTTTTGGTGTTTGTTTTGGCTTCTTAATCACTTTTAAAATGAACGATATTGCACAGCATCGTCAGTCTGTGAATGAACGTCGGCGCTGTCAATCAGCACCGCCTAGCAGGGCAGAAGTCTCAATTCTAGACAACTCTCCCGTATCGTCTCCTCACACCCGTGATGTCACCGACCAGGTCCGGCTCCAGGTGAGGGTGAGAGAGTAAATCTGTAGGCTGCGATAAAACCAGCACACAGCCGGATGAAGACCTGAGTTCCAGCAGGCGATGCACGGCAGGGGTTGTAAACCGGCCTGTCCTTCACTTCAGTGTCTCTGGACGCGCTCACGGTTGAGCGGTGATGGACCCGGAACCTGGAGATGTTTCTTGGACTTTTTAATCAACAGCAAGAAATAAAAGGTGGCCCTCATTCACTGGATCTTTGATGATCAAGCTTGCGTTCCACCTGCAGTGCTCATTCCGCTGACGTTGCTATAGCGACAATCTTTACTTCTCAGACATCATTTCATTTTCATTGAAAACTAAATTAAAAAGATTACACGCCTTTTGTTGAAATCCGTATCAAATGATGTTGAAGTTCCTGTTGCCACCAGGTGGCGCTATGACTCATCCGCCCCAAAATGCGATACCCCCTCAGACGCCGACGTCTGGTGGAAAATGAGCGTCTCGGTTCTGAGGAATCGTACAAACATCGCAAAGCCTGTCTGTAGGGGACGCTCCCCTGCTGATACCGATGGTGTCACATTTCTCACTTCAGGTGTTCTCGAAATGCCGACAGTTCCAGTTCAGCTTAAAAGATGCGACGCGTGGACCGAAGAGCGCCGGATCTTCCCCTGCAGGAATCTGCCGCCTCCGGCTGCTTCCAGGCGGACAGCCGGCCGCAGCATCTTCACCGTCTTCCTTCTGTTCCACACACACACACACACACACACACACACACACACACACACACACACACACACACACACACACAGAACCAGCGCCGGACAAGTTGCCGAGAAGCACTGAAGAGATTAATAGTGATCATCTGTTCGGAATATTTCTCTCATTATCCAGTTACAGACCATATGTGAAGGCTGTCTGGAGACTGGAAATCCAGCCTGTTTTTAAAGCGTCGCTAATGAGACACACGGAAACTTGGGCGTCCACCCCAACAAACCCCGATCGCGTCCCAGCGGACCAAACTCCTCCTGCTGCTGTTCGTCATGACGACCTTGGACTTGTTGTGCAGAGAGAATCTGAGCGTAGGAGGACTTTTGTTTCCCATCAACTTTGGGCTGCAGCAGATAAAGAGTCCTCAGAGAGGCAGACACGCGCCCCGCCATCGGGTTGGTGGGAGCTCTCCTCTTTAAACCTGAAGCTGTTTCTTATTCAATGATTCAGCGGCACAGATGCCTCATTACTCGTTCCCAGACGACAGTTATCAGGTTAATATGTACTGAGAGGCAGGTGCGACTGCTTGTGTTCACATCAGAGTTCAGGAAGCCAGAAACACGTTTCAGCGGCTGGGAGGCCTCCAGAGATTCAGCCGTATTTATCAATCACAGATAAGAAGTGTTAGCCGTCAGCAGCCGCCTCGTCTCGGGTGAAGCAACCACAGACCGGAAGCCGCTCCGATTCTCTCAGGCAGATTCACGCCTTCCTGCTCCGCATGTTTAAACACAGACTTCAGTTCTGATGCGCAGCAGACAAAAACTTCCGAGTCACAATCAGCCGCTGGCGGGTTGTCCAGAGGATGGAGAGTCCACAGCAGAGGACATCTTGTTTTATGTTTTTCAAAAAAGAGCAACACGAAATGCTTTGTCCTCATGGACACGTTGAAGAGGCTCAGTCAGCAGCACCTGGGCTCTTTTTTCAAGAGTGTCTGCACTTCTCGCACCTGCTTCTAAAAGAAGGAGCTTGGCGTCGTCCGACCCTTGAGTCCTGTTGACTCGCATGACGACACACACACGCACACACACACACACACACACACACTTCCTGAGGACGTTTGTGCGTCACCACGCAACACCGAGCTTGAACCCACCGTTCAGAAAGATCACGTCACAAATGTTCACGAAACACAGGCTTCACCTGTGGCCCCACGCAGCGGCGTCAGCTGACCGCTCGCGCACACGATCACCTGCAGCCTTCACGCCAATCATCTGATCACCTGCAAGTCAAGAGTAGCGGTGCCACAGGGAGAGACGGTGACGCCTACGCCCACTGGTGGGCGTGAACAATGTGGAGACACTCGGGTTTGTATGAGGACTCATAAAATCCATAATAAAAAAACCCAGAAATGCTTCCAAGCTGCTCGTCTGAAGAACTGCAAGAGTCCTGAAGCCCTGACGCGTGGCTGCCTCACTCGCCTGTAGCTCTCAGGTGTGACGCAGCGCGACCTCACGTCATCATCTGACCGCGCAGGCAAGGTGATGTCAGCAGGTACAACAGGAACAATCAGGGTGATGTCAGAGAAACTCTCGGGGAGGGTAAGGCTGGAGCACGCCAGACGGGTGGCTTCAATAGACTGAGGAGGGAAGACAATGAGACACAGGTGGGACACACGAGGGCGGGGCCAGGTATTTCCATACAGGAGGGCAGGAAGTGGAGGCCCTGAAGAGAGATGACAGCCAAAATAAAAGCATGAGACAGGAAACCTGAGGAATGAATGAAGACCAAACCAAAAACATAACCAGTGTGAAGGAATGGCCGGGACACCCTGCACGTTTACAGTGGCGCCGCAAACCTGGATCGTTTCCTGTGACACTCCTGAACGGAGAAAAAATCTTCCCCCACAATCCAGCTGCTTGCACAGAGTTTTCACTTTCTGAGTGAAAAAACCCTCGAGATTTTTCTGTCGTATTCCCCCCCCCCCCCCCCCCCCAACGTCCCCTGATGGTGAGGTGCTTCACCAGAGGGATGCGGCGCGTGGGAGGATCACACCGTTCCCTCCAGCAGGCAGGACTGGATTTTGTCTTTCCACGTGTGTCTTGTTTCAAAACTTTCTTGGAGACAAACTATCAGAGCAGCGGCCTGCGGGGGCGTGACGTCCCGCCAAGGCCATCAAGTAGAGCATCTCCTCCAGTCAGGGGTTTAATTCTGTCAGGGACCCGGGAGTCCAGGAGCTGCTGCAGATAAGAACATCCAGAGAGCATCGCGTCCACATGGTGACACCGGGGTGCCGATGTCTGTCTCGCTCTGCTGCTTCTGTCTTCTGTCCACCTGCCACGTCCTCCTGCCGGCCGTGTTGGTGCAGAGACACCGAGCCAAGACTTCCTGTCTGACAGCTTCCTGATACAATCCAGCAGAGAGCGGACTCTTCCAGAGCTTTATCACCAGCAGCACACTCGCGCCACAATCTCCGATGGCAAACACCGCGACTGGAAACAGATTCTGGAAAGAACTTCCGACGACGGCGTCTGCGTTTCCTTTTACTCTGTTCTGTCCTGCAGCTCTCCAGCATTCTTCTCAGCACAGTTAAACCTGTTACCTTGCGTTACACAGAGTGAGAGGATTCTCGCTGCTGTGAACGGTCGGGTTGCTCTGGCGGATTACTTACACAGTGATTAGTGATGAAAACACGCAGGAACCTGTTTCCTATCCAAAGCAGCTCAACACACACACACACACACACACACACACACACACACACACACACACACACACACACAATGCTCTGGCGTCAATAACCCAAGCTGTCCTAAAATATAAACATGAGCTTCCATGTTGTCAGCACATTTATTTCTGATATGAAGTCAAGTATTAACTTGACTTTCACCAAATCCACCGATCCTACCTGTCATTGCTGTTCTGAACTCGTGTACTTTTATATTTTTGGGTGAGTTTGATTTCCAAAGGTTTAATGCAGTTACTGAAGTTGTGAAAACGTCACCCGTGTCCGTCTCTGCCAACAACAAGCGAACTACAATGTCACTGGACTTCCTCTCAAAAATTTTCAGAATAAGACTCCCAGAGACCGGAAAACCCCAAAGAAATAAAGTATTGCTTTTATTTTGAAGGCAAGAGGTGAACTGGAAGTGAGTTTCATGGGCCTCTGATCCAGGATCAAATCTGACACGGCAGGAAAAAGAAATCCTGATTACTATGTTTACTGTCGAGAGCGCGGTGAAAGCCAGTCGGCGTGTCGACAAACCGTCAGGTCCTTCGTCCTTAAGGGACGATATAAAGATGTGTTTTATTCTCTCCTCAAGAGGCTCCTGGCGACGGCGAGAGCAGCCATTACGAGTCCAGAAGTGTGCGATGTTTCCTCTCGTCATTCGCTGTCCACCAGACAAGTGGAACTTGTCAGAAGTAATCAGGCAAGACTGCGAAGCTGGAAGCGGACACGCTGGTCAAACCAAACTGAGCGTGTAAAATCACGACTGGCCTCCTGCTTTGTTCGTCAGCCTCCAGCGGAGGAGGAAGCTCGCCGAGCCAACCAAGCGTGTTAGCAGATGCTGCCGCGATCTGCAGGATTCATTTAATGATTCCAGGAGAGGGTTTGGGGTTTTTAATTTAAAACCCCAAACAAAACAAAACAAAACAAGCATTCATCCTTGAAACCGGCGCGTTTAGGAAAATGTGTTTTTCCTGGTTTTATTTTATGCAGTGAATTCATTTGCTGCAGACGGCGTGCAGCAGAAGAGCAGCGACAAATCCCCGAGCCGATTCTTGACACTTTATGCTAATCTGCTCTATTATTTGCTTCCATTTGCCCTTGATGGAGACAGCCACGGGCTTGCTGGAGCAGAGTTTTTGGATTAATGCCTGACAAGTACACAACACACACACACACACACACACACACACACACACAAACATGTATAATATTTGTCATCCAAACGAGAACAGGTTCTGTAAACAACACGACGACATATTTGAAGCATCCAGCTATTATCCATGGCATCTATTTCAATAACACACAACGCTGAGGAGTTGAAGCTTCCGGTGGAAGCCATGGCGGCGGCGGCGAGCGTTACACTCAACCTGGACTAAAACAGTGACAAACTGAAAAGCCGGATCATAGCTCCAGGATATACACCATTTACTGTGACCTCGACCTTTGACCTTTAGCTACCCAAACATGTTCAAGTTATCCTCGAGTCCCACTGAAGGTTCGATGTGAATTTTGAATGATTCCCTCCTGTAGTTCCAGAGATACCAGGTGAACAAGCCGAGGAGACATGAGAGGGCACTGACCTTTGACCTTTGACCACCAACATTTTTTTTCCAGCTGTGCATCCTTGAGTTCACACGGGCATTGGTGGCAAATCTGAAGGGAATCCTTCGAGGCAAACCTGAAATAGTGTGTTCACGTGTGGCGACGCTGACCTTTGACCTCGACAATTTAGTCAGGTCACAAATTTAGAGAAACTTTGTCACGGCACTCCAGTCTTAGGACACCAACAAGAATAAGACGGATGTTACACATGTGTGAGGCAACCCTGGAACTCAGACCACCAAGGTGGACGCTGACGGCAGACGGGTGACACCAGCCTGGGGGGTCAAAGTGTCATCGTCAGAGGATGAAAAGAGGGTCAGTTCCAACTGTCTCCTTTAACTTTGCTCCAATCCTCACTCAGCCTCTTCATCTGCACAGACCCAGAGGTTCCAGAGGTGTAAATCTGATAATCCAGCTGTCAGATTCAGACACAAACCCTGAGCTGCTTTAAGGAACGCAGACTGAAACGTCACCCAGCAGGCCGGGACTGGCGCTGAACAATGAGCCATCAAAGGCGACGTCCCAAACACCGGGGATCCTGGGAGTCGTGGCGCTAAAAATAACGCGCGTCATTAACAGAGCCGAAAAAAAGCCGCTGGAGGAGGCTTTGACTTCGCTGCCGACGCCATTAGAACCGTCTCTGGTTTACTGAGCCGGGGCTAATTAGCGCTCGTCCATTTGCATTCGTTACTTTTCTTTTTCCCTCTGACCAGCCTGAAAAAAAAAAAGCGCTTGATGAGCAACCACATGATGTCATCGTTTTTCTAGGGAGCCCTCTAGTGGCCGCGGAGAAAACAACTGAGGCCTTGAGATACAATTGTTCCCTCAACGTAGCTGTGAACACTTGACAATAAGGAAAGAGCCGGCCTCGCGCGCGTAGCTCGGCGCTCATCGCTGCTGACAGCAGGCGAAACCCTCCAGAAGTGTCTTTCCACCACCTGCTATAATCCACGTCTTCTTAATCCAGCAGTAAACTCTGTAATCCACATGTGGTTATTTGTGCCAGCAGGCACTTTGAAATGAAATGAGGGCAGAAGTTATCGTTTGCAGTGCTGCTGTGACAAAGTCACAGTAGAATGTAGAAGTACTTGTACTGCTTGGAGTAGAGGTCCTTTATTTATAGAATTCTGCTGATCAGCTGATCACTTTTCACCAGGTTGATTACCTGGGTTTTCTCTTGCGCTGCACCTGTGAATCGTTTGCTGCCGTTGTGTCGCGACTCGGATTTCACACTGCAACTTCCCTTCCAGGGTTCCTGGAACTTTTTTTTTTTTAAACACATAAAAGTGTTGCCGTGTTTTTCGTTTCAACGTTCAGCCCGTAGCTCTGGCCTCTTATCGATCGATCTCCAGGAGAAATGTCACGGCGGCGGCGGCGGCGGCGGCGGCGCAGCAGGTCAGCCTCTGGACAAATCTCATTAAATCTGTTACGTCGCTGTTCTGCTGCCACTCATCAAAATAAAATGTCGGGAGGAAGCCGGCACCTTTGCTCCGAGTGTGGAAGGATTTCAAGTGAGGTGGAACGTTGAGCACCCAAGTGGATTACAGAGTGCACCGAATACTTCGGAGTAAAAATACAGACTTTACTAACTGTACTGTAGTAATGGTAATCTGAGAGGCTGTGGTTGGTGACCTCCCCCCGACTACACTAGTGGAGATTCGGCCTCTATGTGCAGCCGTCACGGCGACCTTGACCTTTGAATCGCTTCAGTTCATCGAGTCTCAGTGGACTGAGATATCACGTCATACCTGTATGAGGTGACCTTAGCCTTTGACCTTTGACCATAAAGGAGTTCAACTCGTAGACCTTTGCACATCCGGGCCAAATGGAATTGGATGGGAGGGACGCCGTGGCGTTAACCACAGATGTAGAAAATGTGTGTGTGATTTCAAA
Organism: Aulostomus chinensis; assembly: GCF_037954235.1. Lineage (NCBI taxonomy): Eukaryota > Metazoa > Chordata > Actinopteri > Syngnathiformes > Aulostomidae > Aulostomus > Aulostomus chinensis. Next base: position 29,920,115 of record NC_141324.1, read on the forward strand.
AGCGGTTTCCTCGGGAACCTCGGACGTCGCCACTCCAGTGAATCCGTGAGAGTCGCTGAAAATGAAACGGTGGCAGTAAAAATGATGTGACTCATCACCGGTGACACCGCTTGTCCCGACGTCCTGTAATTAATACGCAGGTCGCATCACACGCTGTAAGAGTAAAATGACCTCGCCTGCCCCCCGCAGCTGAACACCGCACACACCGGGGGCTGCGAGCTATCAGTCAGCACATGAAGGAGCTGTCAGAGCCCCACTAAGACTGGATCTCTCATTCGGGAGCCAAACTTCTCCATTAGTGCCAAATGAAAGAGGCCATCTGCTCCATGCTGCTTTCTATCAAACGTGATTGAACTCTCTCATCATCCTCCGTTCTCGATTCAGGCTCAAACCACCGCCGAGAAAACCCGACAAGCGGATCTTTAGACCTTTACAGCGTCGGTTTGAGCGCCTCAGCCTCGCCTGGTCTTCAGCGCTGGCGGGTTCTGTTCTCCGTCCTGATCACTTCCTGTCTCCACTTACATATAAAGTAGATAAAAGTAAGCTAGTATGTCAGGATTGGGTTTTTATGCCTGCGACCAGCGTGGCTCGTCAACAGCGTGAGGTTTTCCGTCTCATTCTCAGTCACGTGATCACCCAGGAATGCCTTGAAGAGAATACATCACATTTGGCACAAATGTCCACTGCAAACCCAGGATTAGTTTCTTACTCCCTCACCATACTTCCAGTATCAGGCAGGAGTAAAGGTGATGCTGACTGATGTATAAATCAACAAAAAAAATTATTTAGCATTTTTAAATTGTTTCCTTCCCAATTTTCATAAGACGCAACCTCGTGACGTCCATCTGAACAGAGCGGCGGATATCGCCTGAGCACACCGGCGCACCCGTCAACATGCTGGGAGTTTCTGCCTGAGGAGAGCGGATTCAGAAGGGGTCTGCGTGGGAGGGTGCAGGGTGTGAAATACTTTTTGACAAAATGGAGCTCAGTCTGACAGATAGAAGCGCCTCCTCAGTGCCGTCTGCGATTAAAAATAGAAATCAGAGCGGTGTTCCTCACAGATTTTTATCACGCTGGTTATTGGGATTCTTCTGCCAGCAGTGTGAGGTTTACGTTGAGGAAATTACTGCCAAACGAAGAGAGAAAGAAGACTCATCACTCAGATCTATCTCAGCAGGGATCTCCCTCCCGGCTCGGACAAACCGTCGATGCTCAAAGCCTCACGGAGACAAAAGCTGCCCGAGAGCTTCTACCACACAGCCGAGGCTTCCTCGCACCCGCAAAGACAACAAACGAGTCGTCCATCTGTGCCTTCCACAACAACCTGACATTTCAACCTTTCTTACAATCAATGCTTAGATTACGTTCATGGCAAAGACAGATTCCATCTGCTGTAAACTACAGTAAGATGTCAAAGAAGCACACTAATTGCCTCCCAACTTCCTCCCTAACAGGCCTGTCTCAGTAGACGGGAACGAGTCCTCATTCCCACGCAAGGATACTTGGTGTAAAACTTTGTATAATTAACAGAGTACACCCTGATGTCTGTCGATCGACTGGAACGCTTCATAAGTAGCTCCAGAGACAGCAAAAGCCTTTTATTCAGCTAACTTGTAGCCCGTTAGCTTGTTTTAGCTAGCTCACTGACCATGGTCTATTGGAATTTTAAATTAGCTTGGTTCACACATCAGTGATCCGGTTACTGAATTAACGGATTAATGGACCTTGAAAGAAAGACAGTTTGCATTGTAAAACATTAAATTTCTTCATTTCAAAGTTGATGAATTTTCAGTTGAATGCCTGAAAAAAGGTCTTTGGTTCACACAGTCCTTAAGATAATTTAACGTATTTGTTTTACAGCACAACATTTTTTTGTGTAATAAATGGCCGTTGCTGACAAGTAGCTAACCATGACTACAGAGACGTTTAAACAGCGTCTTGCCGTTAGCTACGCGAGCCATTACGTTAGCTTTGTACCGCAAGAAGTTTCTCCCTCAAAATGCAGCGTTTGATCTGATCATTATCTGACGTGTTCCAAATTTCAATATAAAAGCCCCGTTAGCTTACGGTTGAGGGAGCCCCTAGCCACGCTCACTTACATAAACATGTGCCTGTGGAACTTTAGAGTTCCGTTATCACCCTCGAAATGGCGTTTCACATGAAACAACGCTGCCGTGTAACCGTACATCATCCCAGCATTCCGTAACGGACAGGAAACGTATGAACTCTACAGCATCCACGTTCTGGATGAAATCTGTTGATTCGTTGTAGTTCTTGGAGGGGCAACGATCTGTTCCTAAATTCCATCTTTATGTACTTTAATATGAGAGGCCCAGTCTTGGGAGGGCTGGCACGTTGTCTGGTAGCTCCCCAATGAGTGGACGGCGATGGGGGCAGATAAAACTTACACAATCCTCTGCATAATTCCAGTCAGAAACCTACAAGACAAATTAAATATTAGCATCCGGTCAAGTTTCCCAGCTGGAAAACCAAACCAATCATCACCGGGTGACGTGACAGACAGGAGATTTCACAGCATGAAAAGTTTGTACTGCATCCTCTGGAGCCTCGATGTCGCTGCGTGCAATGGACGCGCCTGGAGTGCTGTTAGCATTCAGCCTGGGTTAAGAGTGGAGAGGTGTGCAGGCAACATAACGACTGAGGGGAAGGTATTCATCACGCCGCTGGAGCCAGAGAGAGCGTCTGTGTTTAAAATGCTCCAGAGACAGTGATTAGCATGCAGCGCTGTTAGCAGGAGTCACAGAAGAGGTCTTGTCTGGATTTAAGTGTGCTTAGGCAGGAGGAGTTCTTCGGCGGTGGTCTTTAAAAATGCATGTTTCAAACAGAAATACTTCTGGAGATTCAGTCTGCTTTGCTGATCGACTAATGGATATCAGTACTGTGCTATGGTTCACGCATCAATGAAGTAGCTACACCATGGAGGTCATGATTTCAGTGGCATTTGGTTCCAAGCAAGATTACTCTAAACAACGTGGCTGATTTCTCTAAACTCGATGGAGGAGTGCCAGGCGGAGGATGAACCCATGAAAGCCAGAGACAGATTAGTCAAAGCGCCACCTGGTGGCAACAGGAAATGACATGCTGTTTTATTTTTTGGACTTTGTCCTCTCCCAGTTAGGGGGCCTGATCCACCTCAAGCTGGGTATTCTACATATTCATCAGGTCTGCTTGTGCTTCCTTCTTCTGTTGCTTACGGAGGCCAGCAAACGGCGTCCTGGTGCATCGATTTCAACGCTAAACGTTCATCGAATGGTTTGGGGGCAGTGCTGGGGACACTGTTCACTCATGCTGATACCAAACAGGAACTTCCACTCAAAATTACTGGACAGGGGACCAAAGCGAACCCAACGCTGATTAATTTCAAGTCTCTTCACCTTTTGCTCTGTTAATTTGGTGACTGGCATATTTCTGTTTGCAGACGGTGAATTGATTGACATTAATTAGGAGATTTGTTGTCATATTTGCAACAAACTCCGTAGCCACGTCCTTGAACATCTTGTTTAATTATCAGATTACAGGCAGACTGCCTCATCCCAACTTGATTCAGTCACATCACACAGTTAAACACGAGAAAAATAAGTGTATTAATGTTAAAAACAGATATCATCAGAAAATGTTCACGTTATGCTGCATTTTGAGGGCAGATTCTGGTTTATTTTTCGGGTGGAAGCAGACATCAGCTCAGCCTGCGCTGTTAATTCCCGAGCAGCCAGAGACGGAGCAGATATTAGCTGGGTCTTATCAGCCGGAGCCACAAAGGGCTGAGGGTGAAGTGGAGCAGAGTGCTGCGGGGCTAATGGTGGCCCCTGCCGACGGAGCCTGACACTGGGCCCCGGGTGCTGCTGTGACGGCCTCTCTGTGGAGGAGCTGCTGCCTCCGATTTATGTACCATGTAAATTTAGCTTTCACAGGGACGTGTTGCTCCTCTGACGGACGGTATGGATATAAAGTCTGAACCCTCCAAATGCTGTCATTGTAACAAAGCCTCAGTCAGTCAGAGATGAGTGTTGCAGACTCACAGCCTGGGTCTGGTTCTGATGAGGTCTCCTCGTCTCTGCGTGGGCTGTGCCGGGCCTCTGCAGAGAATGGAGTCTAGACGACTTGTGAAAAGGTGCCTTGAGATCACTTCTGCTGTGAATGGGTGCTTTTGAATTATAGGAATAGAACTGAATCCATAATGAGAATGTTTTCTTCTTTGTGAAGTATTGTGGCTCGTATAAATAAAGATGACTTGGGCCCTGACCTCATCTCTCAAGTGGAAGTTGAGCTATTAAAAAAAGGGCTGATCAACTGAATAAATGGAAAAATCTCCGACTGGCTGGCTCGCGCAGGAACGGTAGACGTCAGTTTTCTCCACATATTTTTTTGTTTCTACAATTAATCTGTTGTGAAAAGGACGTTTTTCCTCACCCAGATCGAAGGACGGAGGTTGCTGCAGCTCGAGTGGAGTCAAACGCCCTGCAAGACAAAAACCTAACAAAACAGGAAACCCGAGAAGCCTGCCACCATCAGCCAACACCTTTGTGTTGGGTTCATCAGCCTGTATGCTGACGACACGCTGCTGTACGCTTGCGGAGCGACTCGTAGATTTAAACCTGCAGGTCAGATTATCCTCCTCCCTTGAAAAAAAGTAAAAGAATAAATGATGCAGAATACAGAGGACACACAAACACTGCCATCTACTGACAGAACACATGGAGCCTGCTGCTGGGTTAACAGCAAAACTAACGTCTGCAACCTTGTAAGAGCAACTTCTTATCCAATAAGAGACATCACATGAATGAAACAAATGTAGGATTTAGATTCAGAAACGCTGCCAAACAGGATGAAGCAGGTTGCCGGGCAGAGTAAACAGGTCTGAACACATTTCGACATTGATTTTGAGGCTTTTCTAATTACTTACAAGGCACTAAATAGTCGGATTCCTCAGCGTTTCAGATCTTTTATCCTTCCTATGAGCCGACTCACAGCTTGAGATCAGCGGGGGCTTTTTATCTGTTCCAGACGCTCGGCTGAAACCTAACGGGGACGCAGCTTTTGAATTAAGAGGCCCGCGGCTCTGGAGCTCCCAGCCTGAGGAAATAAAGCTGACTGGCCTACTTTACATTTAAGCTGAAACGTGCTTTAATTACACCGCCTTCCCTGATGTCATCTGACAGTTGTTTTTATTCTCTTCTACGGGTTTTATTAATTTGACGTTGCTCGTTTGGTACTTTTATGCATTTGTTTATATGACTTCTATGGGTTGGGGATTAGGGCTATGGAGCACTTTGTAACTCTTAATTATTCATAATAAAAAAAGAAAATGAAATAAAACAAAAACTAATACACAACAAAACGGCTCTTAAGGGGTATTTGTTACAGAGTAGACATCCAAAAGTAGGCAGTGAATGCTTATATTATCCCCCCATTACTAAAGCTGTTAACCAAACATAAAATAAATCTCACTGTACTTACCAGTAAGTACAAGCACAAAAGAGAAAACACATAAAAATATCTTCATGTCCGTTTCTCTACAGACTTCGGAATGTAGGCAGGAAGTGAACTGTTAGGGTTATGAGTTGGGTGAACTCTGGTCATGACCCTCTGACCCTGGCAGAGGCTTCACCTTCATGCTGAGAAATCAAAAACAAAATAAGGATGATTTCCTTTATAAAAATGTCTCATTAGAGGCTTTTATTCCAGTTTGACAGCCCACAGCAGTTACCTGACAGGTGAACCCTCCCCAGTTCGCAGCGGTTTAATATACAACGATCACAAAAATAGCGACTGCTCCCTCGTAGCACTCCAGCCGTACAGACTTCTATTTATTATTTATACAATACGTTATCAGTAGAACCACTCATCCATTCACCCCCCTTGACATGCATACACTTAAACACTGTACAAACGTGGTGATGGGGACATGTTGAAAGCCTGAACATTTAATATCTATTAGTCAAGCAAAGACAGATGAGTTCTGGAGCTGTTCCATCTTGACGCTGAAGGGTTAAGAGAAGGTGTCACTCAGATAAACCGTCATTGGGGACGAGTGCGATCCTGGTCCAGTATTGCAGGAAAGGAGAGAGTGAGAGGGGAGGAGAGCGGAATGTTAAAAAGGAAGAGAAAATGGAAGACCGCGTGACCAGCAGAGAAAGAGTCAAACATGTTTGTGAACAGCATGGAGCTTCTAAACGTCCTCCCTCTCCTCCTCTTAGTGTCTTCAAGGAACACGCCGACTCTTTGGGGAACCACGCTCACGGTCCATCCAATCCAGAGCCAGGCAGGAAGATGGAGACTCTCCTCTCTGCTGCACTAAGGAGCTGATGGCTTGTTAGCTTAGCACGATGCATGGCAGTGGACGGGAAGTATTAGCATAGCTCAGTGAAAAGTCGTCACGTCTTAAACTACGGCTGGGTTTGTTATATTAATGCAGGCAAAGAGCATTTTGGAGAAAACTGAATCTGAAGATGATGACGGGACTAACGCGTCCCAGTGGCTCGCGTTCATTTTGCTAAGCTAACTAGCATTCAGCTGGTCTCTGTCTTCTTGTCCGGTTCTGGGGACAATGATCACATTACCTAAAAAGGTCAGCGAGTTCTTCTCAGCTAAGCAGGGGCGTGAGGGAGTACAGCAGTTGGGTTTCTCTCCAGTGTGGTTCATCCAGGACTGATACACAAGACGGTGCGTACAGGGCGCAGCCAGCGTCATTAGCATCCCCCATCAGCAGCTACCGAGGCTCCCGCAGCTCCTTCAGTCTGTTCAGTAGTCGAGGCTTTTGTTTTAGTTTCAGGAATCCAGTGTCGGGACAGGAAGACGGCGCTCTTGCAGTACAGTGGCACGAATGCAGCTGCAGGACAGGATGAGATACTGAAAAGTGCAAAGTCTAGAACTTTTTGGTCGCTAGTTAGTTACATCTATGATTGGTTCATGAGACATTAGCGAGGCATTGGTCCAGAGGAGATAGGAGACACTGGTGTCCACAGGTTGGTTTAGATGAAGAGAAGCTGCCCTGGGCCAAGCGAGACCGAGCTGGGCTGGGCTGGGCCAGGCCGGGCTGTTTTTGGCAGGGCCATGCTGGGTCAGGAAGAACTCTGCGTTGGTAGAGAAAACAAAAAGGGCTCTTTGTCCCGCGTCTCTGTCTACCTGCCGAAAATGTTCTCGTACTCCAAGAGTATAAGCTCCACTATCTGGTTCTGGTAGACCATGTGGACCGCAATGTTCCAGGTCTCCGTCTCAGGCCGCAGCAGGGTGGGGCCGAACACGATGGCCACGCTCTGGTTGGTCATACGGTTTTCCTCCCCGTGGTCGATCACCCTGGAGGGTTCAAGGCAGGGTTACAAAAACAGAGGAGCCACAAAGATGAAACTATTCTATTTAGACATTTTATGTGGGAAACCATCAAACGGACTGTAAAGAAGCTCCACTCACCTCCGGAGGTGTTTGAAGAGAGCCTGCATGGTGTCGTGGTTGGGCTCGGGCAGCTGTCTCACCAGCTCTTTGATAGACTGAACTCGCTGCTTGTAGTCTGGATTCTCTGCAGAACATAGAGCAACCAAGAATTTGGCCGAGAGCAGGGCGCAGCCACAACGCTGATGCTTGGGGGACTTGCAGAGCATTCACTATTTACTTTTCCTAATCCACATAAAACTAATTGGCAAGTGGTTTTCTGAGCGAAATGTTAAAACCTCGAGGGTCCGTGCCGGCCTTTCCGAGCAGTCGAGTGCGGAATAAAAATTCTGATTTTATTGCAATTTATATTCTCCAAGTAAGGGCGGTTTCAGGTGAAAATCCTGGTTTAGTTGGGAAACATGAGAGGATAAAAGACCCTGTTGCTCTAAGCCTCTGCATGCTTAGTGATGCAAAGCTGAACAACTCAGGTAAATGCATGGTGATGTCACGTGTGTGATAAGCCGCAGCAGTACGTACTGATGGAGCTGACAAAGTCGTGGAAGTACGCGTAGGTGAAGAGAGGCTCTGGCAGCTCTCTGAAGTACATCTTTAAAGCTCCCGTGGTCACGTGGATGTCCTCCCACTTCCCATCTGCCAGGTTCACCTTCTCATCTGGACACACAGAACCTTCAGTCAGAGTCTGAAGCCTTCTGACAACCATGTAAACGATCACCGGAACCCTGCTACTAGAATAACTCAGAGGACAGCTACGTACCGTGATTGACAGCAAAGCGTAATTTCTGTATGACAGCCAGGTTTCCGCTAACTCTGTACAGCCCGTCCACACACAGACCTGCAAGGGATCGTGGGAAGGGAACATGACACATGAGCGCAAGAACATGTGTCTAAAAAAAGATTTCTGAAAAAGAAATGAAGTATTTCTTCAACCCGAGTCAGGTAAAGCGTCAGACATCAGAACCCACCATTGTTCTCCACGTGGTCGATGCACATTCTGACGAAGCTGGGCACCGTGCTGCTCTCCCTGTGACACAGACTGGACAGACTGCAGCCAAACACTTGATCTGAAGATACACAAACACAACAGTCAGCACACAGTCTGCTGCTTCAGCTTGGTCATGAGCACACCATCAACACTTGATCCTCCACTCTGAAGCCGTCTGCGCTCAATAACGTCCAGAAATCTGAAACCAATACAACCTGCACTGGAAATACAATCAGGCCCTCCGTGAGTGCCACTCCACTTCACTGTCATGCTAACGACTGAATGTTGCCGCCGGCGACATCTCTCGCACCTTTGATGTATCCCTTGTCTCTGACGGCCTGCAGCGTCGGACGGCGGGTGAGGAACTTCTTCAGCTTGTGTCTGGTCTTCTTGTTGTCCGAGGCGTCCAGGCTGGATGAAGGCTTCATGCCTGTGGAGGAGAGATTTTTCTCTGCTTATTTGTTAAAGTTTGTTCCAATTTTCACCAGTTACTGTATTTCCACATGCATGCGCACACACACACACACACACACACACACACACACACACACACACACACACACACACACACGCGTACGTGTGTTTAGACTGCACTGCTGTGTGTTAAATACTACACAGACCTCTGCCTTTCTTGGAGTCCCTGTGTTCTTTCTCTTTGTCGTGTTTCTCTGCGCCGGGTGACTCAGGCATGTCCTCTTCAATGGCCTCATCGGACTCCCACGCCTGTGTGACAGACACACACACAGACACACACACAGACACACACACAGACACACACACACGAGAAATAAGATACTAGTGGTTGTAAAAAGCCCTGCCGACACCTTTGGACTCTCTAAAGGCAAAGCAATTACACCGGTGATGCGTGGGTCAAGGTTTTTCTAATCCCTGCACCCACCTGACCCGTTATGAATGAGGGCCAATTTGCACTGCCTGACCCACAAACCACCGACTCCATCCCCGTATGGCCATGGCCTCCATATCAAAGAGTAGAGTTACTTTACATTGCATGTTTTAAAGGGGACAAATGCTCAGGTATTGCAAGACTTCCTTCAGTATGGAGCCGAGTGAGAGGTGAACTGAGGAGTGTTGAGGATGCAGGCGAAGTGGGATCTACCCGTCTTATCATGCACGTGAGTGAATGATCTAAACTAAATCTATGAATATCATTTGAGTCGATCCAGGTTTTAAAACCTTACTTTCTAAACTTGCAGTGTCACTTCTGAGCCAACCCTCACAAACAAGTCATTTTTTTCTAGAGCTGAATCCCCCTGACACACCAGGTAATACGGGGAGAAGTACTGCCAAATTGATAACAGCAATAATCACTCGACAAACAAATTAGATCTCAATTTTTATAGTTTTTCATTCTTTTTTGTTTCACTTCTGACTCAATTTGACTTCTTCTGAGTGCTTTAATGCTGTTAGCAGGAGTGGCTAGAAACCACATCACGGTTTCAGCCTCAGAAGGTCTTCTAATATTCATGAAACGTCACAGACTTGGAGAGAATATTTTATTTACCGTTTTTCCTGCAGTGACTAAAATAATCAGCTCCACGCTGTGTTAATTAGACAGGCTGAGTTCCAGGACATGTGTCCTCAAACAGGTAATCTGATTAAAAGGAGACTACGCCCACTGTCTAAAGGTAAGTCAGTCTTTTCCCCCATCTCATCATAAACGTGTTGCATGTTTTCTGATGCGTCAGTGATACGAGGGTCCTCACATGGTTGCTGATGGTGTCCCGCAGGGCTCGGTACCACTCGTTCACGACGCCGTCATTTTCAGACTGGATCAGGAGCTCCGTGCCCTGACGGGTCTTCAGCTGCAACCGCAGACACAAATCAACCCACAAAAAACAACAACAAACAAAAAAAATATTCATGAAATATTCGGAACTATTTTTTCCTATTTCCTTCCTCCCCGTGTCCACACTGAGGGCCAAAAAGGTCCTACAGCGCGTCAAGATTGATCATAAGAATGTTTCATGAATGCAGCCTGTAGTGTGTGGACATTCTCACTCATCACATGGGGCTGAGAGAGAGAGAGAGAGAGAGAGTGTGTGTGTGTGTGTGTGTGTGTGAATCCATGCAATACTTTTGTTTTTCTCCAACCATTTTCACTGTTGTATTGTGTGACACTCGTTGAGCGGTTGTTGTCTCCAGCTGGCAGGAAGCTGTGGCGGTGCTGCGTGAGACCCCGGTGACTCTCACCTCGATCACGTGCTTCTTGCTGGACTTGTCCTTGGAGGCCCAGTCCACCGAGCCGCCCCTCAGATCCACCGTGAACTCTGGCTTCGACTGACTCCCCCCAAACTACCCCAGAACAACCACAGGAGGGCAGATTAATACCCGGACCCCTTACAACACTGTTTGATATTTTGTACTGTGAAACCACTTTCTTTCTCTTCAGTTGAGTATACTCTTTTAACTGTACATTCTGCATAATTCCATTTTTTATTGCAAGTCAGAAAATCTAAATACCCAAACAAATACACATAATACAGGAGCAGTAAGCGTAACACCTGATGCTGCATCGGTGTCTCAGTCTGTTTGTTCTCGCTTGTTGCTGTCACGGTTGTTACTTTCAACTTGAGAACTACAAAAACATTTATTTTTTCTTTTGGAGTACAAACTAAAGTAAACCTCGAGCTTCCCTCCGCAATCCCACATCAGTCCACAACATGCAGCTACGGTCATGAAGGTGTGTGACTCCGCTTCTGTCATGCTCTGACCACGGCTACACCTGACATCTTCCTGACGGATGCCACAAATCAGCGATTCCTCCGCATCCATTAATACAAATCTCAGGCTAAACAAATGTTAGCTGGATGTCAATGAAAAAGATCGTTTGATTCAAGTCAGGCGTGATCCACTGTCTCATCCCAGGGACGGATTAGACGCCGAGGGGATCAGAGCATGACAGGATGGAGGTGGCATGCACTGGAGGAAGAGGAGGGGAGCACATGTCAGGAAGGAGGAAGCACATACAGAAGAAGCTAGGCTGAATCCACAGAAGCCATGAGAGACGGCGGGATGTTTCTTGGCCGACGGCCTCCAGTTACTCAACAGTGACAGGAGCAATTCAGAGAGGCAGACACTGCAGCAGTACGGCTGCACGGAGGGATGGAGGGAGATGAAGACGAGGAGGGTGAAGCCGAGGGTAGCGAGATGGAGGCAGGAAGAGAAACATGAAGAGGAAAGAACTACAACAGAGAAGGTTCAAGTCCCTTCCAGTGATGAACAAAGAAATGTTGAAATAATCAGTTATGACTGAGACGTCTTCATGGGCCTAACAACCTCCAGCAAACAGCTCACGTTTACAGCAGCTTCTGTTCGTCTGTCAGCACGACTCCACAAAAACTAGGAGACCAAATTTACCCTCGACTTTTAACTGCAACATTTGAATCTGACTACGAATTTCCTCAATAATCCTCCAAGGCAGTTGTTCCAGGAAAATATCAGATTAAATTGGTTTAAGCTGAGGAAATCACTGGAGGAGGTTTTGTGCTGCAGGAGAGCAACACAGATGATGACAGACCACAACTTTCTCTACACAAAGTCTCAAGAACTTCTCCTGTACGTATATTTGTCTCCACGGCTGGTTTCTCCGACTCACCCAGCTGGTTCCGCCTCCTTGACCTTTGGCAAAAAGCAACGTGGACCCTTGCAGGACAGTCCAGGAGGAAGTCCAGTTCTTCCTGCAACAGTTATTACACAAACACAAAGTACCGTGACTCAATCCTCCAATATCCTCATTCAGTGCTCAGGCTGGGTAGCAAACCTCAGTTTCTTTGGACAGGAACCCAATAATGTCTGTAGCAGTGGGTTTTTCCCCAGCTGCCATTCACTTCCTCGTCCTTGGTCTTGTTAAGACTGTATTTCACATGCAAAATCCTCTTCCTGCGGTTTTGTATCGAGGGAAGCTTAATGAATTGTCTGGTTTATGTTTATCCACAACCTCTACTTTTCATATTTCACAAACTACATATAATTTGGTGTTAACAAATTCAGGCATTACACTGCCACCACGACTGAAAAATTTCCTTTAATACCCTGCCTCCCTGAGTAAGGCAGCCGTGCAGCAGTAAGGAAATTACATTCACTCCTTCCAGAAATACATAAATTATTCACAAGAATGCAAATCACTCAACATAATAGTGTATAATATCAACATTTGTCTGATTCCAGCTGTGGAGTCAGAGCTACTCACCGTACTTTCTTTCCGTTCTCGGTGATCTTTGTCACGTTGAGAACGCCACACTTTTCGGATGGCTGCAGACCAAGAAAAAAAAAAGAAGAAGGCGCAAGCTGTAAACATGGCAAGGAAGCAAGCGAGCATCAGCTGCGATTGATTTGCACAGCAGGATCACGGGAGAGAAATTTGCTATTAAAATATAAATATTATGCAGCTTGCCTGCTCCACAAAGCAGCGACATTAAAACACCACCACCACCCCATTGTTCCCACCACCAAAACAATCACCACTTTCAGCTCGGGGGAAGACAAGACTCCTATTAGTGTTCTGAAACGTGTCGAAACAAAAGGGTTGCAGCGATGAATAAGAACTGTGGAGTCCAGCCGGAGATTTTCATGCAGTTTGTAGCTGGGCATCTTTTGTTTATGTGATTTTAAAAGTGTGACTCACAGGGGCAAGTTCCTCCAGACTGCTGGAACTTGGAGCGTCGCTCGCTACCTAGCTTACTTCATTTTAGATACCAGCAACAAGATCAGTAGACCTGGTTGGGTTTGAGGGTGTAAATGTTTAATGGATCTCTCAGCCACTAGACCTCAACCTAGTGACAGACCTTCAGGAGATGCTGGACCAGTGCGTCAGACTGTGTTTGTCACCACCACCGTCAAATACGTGAATGATGTTCACCTCTGCTGGATTTTCAGAATTTTGTGTGGCAACACCCACTGAAGGCTGCGCTCATCCAACACCTTACGAATGTTGGCTTTTCCTTGAATCTGTCCTGACCGCTTGAAACAAAGCAAAGCAAAACCACTGCATCGTAAGCCATCAAACAACCTTGTGACAAGATTTCCACATAGACTTCTGCTCTGTAAACATATTTTCTGTTACTTAATATGACGCCTTTGTCCAATCAAAGTGATGACAGTTCCAGATAAATCTATGTGGGAACCCTGCAATAAGCCGCAGCAGGTATCAGAGTGTATAATCAAGGAGCAACTCCTCCCACGCAGGACCGAGCCTGGCAGGTGGTGGCGGTGGGAGTACTAACAGAGGTGGGGGGCTTGGGAGACGAAGGGCAGGAGTCTGAGTCAGGTGAGGGGGGCTTTAGACCCAGGTGTGTATCCTAGTGAGGAGACGAGAAACACACTGTCACATCAGCTAACGGTAGCATGAAGGTGGTACAAGGTTAAAGAGACACAGACAGATGAAAGAGTGAAAGGACAATTATCAGAGAGACAATGACGCTGCAACCTGTGAACACACCTGAGAGACATCCAGGACGCACAAACCCATCGTTCCCTCGAGGTGGAGGCAGGTTTTTCTCTCAATACTCATGCCTCCACTGCTAACTACTTCATCTTCTGGTAATCAGTATTTTTGAAGTCATCATCGAGCAAATACATCAAACGCATCCATGACCGAACACCCAGTTTCATGGCGGAATGATTCAAGCGAGCAGCGTCAATCAGGTCCGACAATCAGATTCATCGTCGTCGTTACTTCTGTTGTGTGATTATTGTCATGCAGGGTGATTGTCCATGTGGATTCACACAGAAGGAGCAGATCTGGGATGTGATGGACAGGCTACTGACTTGCTGTTTGTACGGGTGTGGGCGGGCAGAGCCAGCACGGAAACGCCTGGTTTTGAACAGCCGCTGCAAAATAACCATCTAAAGCTGAATTCTGGGCTCACGCAGGTTTGGAAGTCATTAGTTGTCAAGCAAACTACAGCTCGTTAACATGGCAACGGGGATCTGTTGATATTATACCATGCAAATGTTTTCAACAAAACTTCTGTACTCCCCGCCAGTGAATCAGTATTGTATCACGATATACAGCAGTACTGATATACTGTCCCACCCCCAGGATATAAACAGGAAGGACTGAGCAGCACGGTGACAGTTACGGATCCTAAGATTTGCTGCAGGGGAAATGTTCATCCATCAATCACATGAATTTTTAATCTCTAGTTTGCAGAAGTGGGTCTCAGACCTTGTCGGTGGGCTCCTGGACGTAGGCGCTGTGTCTCCACTTGGTCAAGACGATGGGCTCCACGTGTTTCCTGTCCAGACTTCGACACTTCGGAGCATCTCCAGGAGGCTGCAACGGCGAATGGTTGTACTGGAGGGAGGGAAAACCAGTCAACAGACTGAATCATTGCACTCCTGCCTGAAATTTTCATCATGAATGAGCTATAATGATTTTAAGACAGAAACTGAGAGAACACTTTAATTTCAGTAGCCAATAAATGAGAGATGTGATCACATCAGCCATTTATTAAGCAAAGGTTCTGTTAATTTACTGATTGTTGCCTCTCCGACGGCAGATGTTTATGCTTCATCTCTTTTATTTCCTTTTTTAAATTTGATATGTTTGTGTTTTACTTGGTGGTTGAGTAGAATTAGATGCAACAATGCACGACGAGAGCTTTCAAAATAACCCGTGAACACGTCCTTTCACTGTAAACACAGCCGCGTTAATACTGAGGAAACGGAGGAGATGGTGCATCCTACCTTAGGCAACTCCCATTCTGACCTGGAGCCATCTGCACTGTAGTAATATGGCCGACCCTGGTCGTCGACATGTTTTAACCACTGGCGGTGTACACAAACACACACACACACACATTAAACTTGAATTTTGGTCATCAAATAAAAGAGTCACAGACGGATTGTGATGCTGTGGTAAAATCCAGTCCAGTGGTTCTCTGACCACAGGCACGAACTCAAAGTGACGTTAACTCTACGATCTCATCCAACAGTTGTGGTCTACTTGATGAGAACAAGTGCAGCCACTGGGTCGGCATTACCATAAGCTCACGGACAACAAAACTACCAAAATCAATCAATACAAATAATGAATGTAAATACACACACTAAACAAAACACAAGATGAACAATGGTGCATGTGAACGTGAAAATGAATAAATGTGCAAAGAGATAGAAAAACAAATAAAACTGATTCAATTGTTTGACAAATAACCTTTTGGATTTATTTATAACAATAATGAATTATTTCTTAATTCATTATTTTAAGGTTGCTTTATTGAATTTTTTTTTCCATTTCAACATTTATAATTTTCCGTATTTGTTTACTTTAAATTTCAATCTATTTCTAAACATTCCGTGATTGCAGAAGCACACAACCATGAAAATGGATGGATTATAAAAATGATTACATTAAGAAGTAATTTGTCAAATCAGTAAGCAACTTGTTATTTTTGTATTGAATCTATTGTTATTTATTTTTCACATATTGATGACAGCGGCGTGTTCAGTCCTCCAGGGAGGTCATCATCAACACAAGGCCATGGCGGGCAGGAGGACACTGACTAATTCAAACTGTACAGAAAGGTGTAGTACAACCAGCCCCTCCCACATGCAGCCCAGAAACCACCAGTCGACAGCGAGCAGATCTCCATGCAGCCGGCAGGTACCTTCTCATTAGTATAGTCGCTGACGTACAGCGTGTGGCCATGTTCATCCATCTCCTCCGACCAACCGCGGGGCGGCGAGCCGTACTGACTGTCTGACTGGCTAGAGTAGGTACTGAAGCAGGTGTCCTCTGAGGACAGAGGCTGGAGGCGACCAATGGAGAGCGAGAGGAAGGGAAGGAAAGACGGCGATAATGAAAGAGGAGTGGTCTAGTGTTTGTGGAAAAAGAGAGAGAGAGAGAGAGAAAAAAAAAAGAGGCCAACTTTCACCATGGAGTTACAGAGGAGAAGAGTCAAGCACCCAGAACCAATAAATCATCCCAAACTGGCCAACAGCAATTTAACACACAGACATGAGCAGAAGAGAGACTCAAGAGACCCTTCATCGCTTTACATGCTTGATTCTAGGCAGGAAGAAGCAGCTGCTAGAGTGGGTTTATCGCCTGTAGGTGGCACTGTGGTACAGTCAGTTCAGATCAAGGTGGCCGACTCAAAACTCCTGGATGACTCACACTGTTGCATGCCTAAGAGTGTTTGTTTGTTTGTGAGTCAGTCGCAATTCAAATACAAGGTTTCCCAAGAGGGAGGCGGGTCTCCCCAGGGGGGCTCGGTCAATGGAGGTTAGTTGTAGGAGGGCATGGTGTAGAACAACCTGAATGTGTTTGATATGGTTACAAGACACTGCAGTCTGGGGAGTTGTACTGTCTTATCTAGTTTGCAAGAGTCAGAGACAAATAAAAGACTCGGGGAAGACTATCCTGACTGGGTACTCCGAGCCTGGTGTGAGGGCCGGCCCACCAGCTTCTCTAAACAGGCCTCCTTGAGTATTTGCAATTCATTTTCAATCAGCATTTTTCTCACAGCCACTCAACCTGTCAAACCTGCAGCTCCAAGTCTTCTCTTCAGCGCTGAAACTGACACTTGCTGACTCGGACATTGTGCTCCGAGCAACGGTCCCGTGAACCGCTGATCAAGCAGCTGTTCGCTCTCACAAACGCGTCCATCCAACTTTGCCCTCCAGTTTCAAGGAGCCTTTCAATCCCAGAGGAAACCGGCCTCCCTTCGTGAAACCTTCCCTGAGGTGGTGATCTATTCGTCCTCCTTTCTTTATGGCCTTTTCATTACAATGGAATATTCAGCGAAATACTGCTTAAATGTTGTTTCACAGTATTTAGAAAGTACTTAGTAGTACTGTCTGTTCTTACAAATCAACTTTCATGGATTCATTTATTGCTGCAGAAATGGTAAAACACATGAACCCCGTTTACCCCCTTTTAATGACTCAGGAGTGCACTTGAACAGAACACACGGACTCTCCCTTTTTTGTGTGTCTTTGACCTCGGATGGTCTACGCAACAATCAGTTATCGGAATTGCCCTGCTTGCATTTCAGTAAAAACTGGACTTGACTGGTCGTGTGACTCAAAAGCGTTATAATAAAAACAAAAGCCTGCAGGTTTTTATGAATCAAATCATCTTTTTTTTTCAAGACAAAAATGTTAGTGGTGTTGCTGAATAAACAAGCTGCATGTCTGAGAGGAGCGAAAACAACATCTGACAGATAAAACCTCTCTACAATCTGTCAGCGGTGGAATGATTTTGCAGATGTCTCGGTCCGTCTGCATTGGTGCTGCTGTTCATCACTAACAGCCACAACACCAGCAGACGAATCGCGTATCCTGTCTCACTCGCAACTCAATGTGAGTCTCGTGTTTCATTTCTGATTCATTAGGCTGCGACACTGTCAGACTCTGACAAGTGCTCTTCTGAGTTGCTGCATTCTGTGGGAGGAAGAACCACATCAAGTTGGCAAAGCTAATTTGTTTACTCCGGGGCGACCTTGGTAAGACCCAGGATTTTACTCCTGAGCGCTTTGGTGCTTTTTTAACTAAAACCTGGTTTGTTTCTTGAAAATATTTCGGCTGGTATGAGATTATTTGACTTCTGGGGGTTTCAGTTCACATTCAAGTGAACGTCCGTGTGAGAGGGAACAGATCAAATATTGGGATACAGTTGGGATGCCATCTGTTACTCGATTTCTTAAAAACCTGACTGAGATTCTGCTGCTGTTCTACTACTGTTGACTACATTTTCAACAGATTGTAGCTGATAATGTAGGTGTTAAGACCCTTAATCTGTGGACCCAGCGTCAAAGATGCATCCTCCCTGCCTCAGGCTATTGGAGGAACTCATTAAAGTTCGGGGCAGAAGTTGATGGAGGTGATGGAGTGATGCTGAGCGAAGCTCCATCTGTATCCGTAGTTAGTTCTCAGCTCAGTGTGTGAGAGGTGACAACAGAAAGAAGTCTGATCGCCAAAGAAGAAAGAAAGGGGTGACATCTTCTTAAATTTCTTCATCCTCCACAGTTAATGATTAATTTGAGTGTTTCTAAAGTCCATGTCAAAAGGAGCAGAGAGGAAGGCTTCTCCTCTCATTCTGCTTTTTGAAAGTCTGACTGGCTCAGCCAGTAAGGAACGCAACCTGGAGCTGAGGCCAGCTGGGTGTCACTTGTGCTTTGACGTTGGTGAACAGCTTCTACCTTCAGCCTCATAATCCTGACCAACTCTGGTGAACATCTGTGTCGTTCCACTCTAAAACAAGTTTTCATTTGATGCCAGTGGCGCATCACCTGACCTCGCGTCGAGGGCCAGCCTCACTCTACTTTAAACAAATCACTTTCAACATTTCATTGAGATTTTCATTTATTTTTTGGTGTTATTTTGGTTGTATTTTCTAGGTTTTTTTTTTCTTCTTCTTTGGCAGGCTTATTTTCATTGTCATTACGTGAACGCACAACAGTTCATGAGGGGACCGACAGTGCCGACACCCTCCCTGTGAGATCCTACCTCTGAGCTCTCCCCAGCGCTGTGGTGCTCTCCTCTGTAGTTCCCGCTGCTGGCGTCCCTGGCCCGGGGAGGCTTCCAGGTCCTCTCCTGCGTGGAGGGGTTGTAGTAGAAGTGCCTGCCATTCTGATCCTTATAAGTCTCCCAGTCACCCAGCACATGGAGGGGGGAGCCGGAGGGCAACGGGGGCAGGTTGGACTGGGTGATCTTGAGTTCCTGGAGGTTGGTGTAGACGGGCGACTCGGAGCGGCCCTGTCCTGACGAAGACACTGTCTGGTGGGGGAGGGAGAGACAGAGGTGGGTGTGTGAGTCATCGGACAGTAGATTTAAGACTCTTACATAACCGTGGAAAAGTTCCTGGACAGCAAGCGATGGGTCATGATGTAAGAGAAGCACAGCTTTCTGGGTACAGACCAACAGCTGCACAAACAAGCTGGTGGACGTCCACCCCACCAACTCACCCCCTGCCCCCCCACAATGCCAAGTTTCCACTTCAACACGGGTCACAAAGGGCAGATCACGGTCCGGACCTGCACCTCCACCTCTAGCTGATAAATTATGGACAAGTATTACATTTTGACTCAGTGTTTCTACTGTAACCGCCGTAGCTTTTCACGCATTTGTGTCGCTGGTTCGGCACGGAAACTCACAGCCCAGCTATGTGCTTGGTGACTCATGTCATGCTACTTAGCCAATCAAATCTCTGGATTAGTGTAAACACTGTGACTGGAGTAATACAGAGAGGAGAGAGGAGAGGAAGCACTCATGACGTGACCTGGTGGTGTCCGCGAGAGACGTGGACAGAAAGCAAAGCTTTTCATCCAGGACAGACACATTCCTATATGCTGATTTAATACGAGAGAACTTCCAAACCAGCGGGTCTCCTGTGTTCCACAGCAGAGGCGTTTATGGACCACAACAATCATAATGCAATTTAGACATCATGATTTTTTCTAACTTCTACTTGAGGATATTTTCTGAACTCCCTTAAACAATGAAGAGTCCGCGCATAAGGAGATCAACAGTTACATAACAAAGCGCGTCAAGGAATCGTATCAGGTAGAAACCAGGAAGCAAAACTGACCGTCAGCATGCAAGCTGAACCCAGATGGTTTGTCCAGACTCATCCTTCCTCACAGCTGAGACACAAATTTTTCCTTCCTTCACAAAACTACAACGTACACCCGTATTTGAAGCTTTTCAGTAAATACACGTCCCCTCACTCACACACACACACACAACTATTGATCTTCCGGGATTGACTTTGTAATAAAATGCAATATTTCACACTGAAAACAGCAGGTATGGAGATGCAAGTTTGATTAGTTAGTCATCACACAATTCACAAGTCTGATAAATGTGAACCGACTGAAAAATACTACAAAATCCAGGCAGTTCTCCTGATACTAATGAGGCAAAGCTGCACGTAATGAATATTAATTAACCAGACAGTTGAAAGAATTGGTTGATCAATTAAAAATTCATAACAAAGCATCCATTAGAGATTTCTGACTCCCAAGACGACATATTCAAATTGTTTGCAGTTATTTTACTGTGACATGAGAATTTATTTTCTGTCAGTTCTTGAATTCATTATATGATTTATTGTGTAAGCAGTGTGAACCAGATGAATTCTCTGCGGTAGACTGAAAACATATCATTTAAAATCACAATCTTTTTTTCAAAATGAAACCCATAAATAAAACAATTCTCATAGGAGTCCAGTTTTGATGTCCACTTTTACGATGCAGGTCTCCTGGCAAAGGAAAACAAAGGAATATTCTAACACGCTCCAGAATCGTTCTCGTGAGAAAGTTGGAGACCATGACGACCACGGCCCTGATGCTGCTCAGCAGCTAATGGTGAGACGGGATGGAATACTCTCGCTTGATAAAGGTTTGTTCTTTTTGTTTTTATTTAAATAACTAAAAGAGGAAGAACTACACTACATGAAACAGGATCAATGAGCGAGCTTCTGTGTCTCCACAGCTGTCGTACATCCAGCATGTTGCCCTGAATGACAGCCCACCTTTCCTCAGAAGCCTGGTGCACGACTGCTCCGGTCAACGGACGGCTTGTCATGATCATTTCATGCTGGCATTACAAAGAAGCTGCCTGGCTGCAGAGCGGCAGGTCTGAGGGAGAGAGAACGCGTCATAAATAATGCCTGCGTCCCGTGGCTCCAAACAATGCCTCTGTGATGCTTTTATTGCACAGGGATCAATAGCGATGAAATATGCAGGAAGAGAGCAAACAGCTGGAGGTACTGAGGAGAACTGAAATACTCCGTGGTCGGAGAGGAAGAGAAGCGTGCTGGACAAACAAAAAAGAAAAAGGTTTCTTTACAAGTCCCACTGCAGAGGCAGAGGACAGACAGAAACGAGGTGCAGTTTAAAAGTTCTCCTCAATTATTCTCAACATTTTACCTCTGGTGGTGAGCAAAGAGTAAACACATCATCCTCTTCATGTACTGAGACCCCATGGAAAAAACTCCTCAAAAGGATCGTTGCCATAGCTCATGCTGGGTGCCTTCACTTTGACTGAACCACTTTCCAGTGGTCTTCCTGTAAAATGCTGAGCGAGCATGCAAGTTAGGACATGGATGTGTCGAAGGGGAAGTCCTGGTAGTCAAACGACCACTGTCATGACAGCTGGATGTTATCCCACAACCACAAAACCCCAACTTTCTCCAGCGTTGTGAAATTAAGCATCCATGTAAGGGTCTTGAAAAGGAAACGAGTTTCAAGAGCAGGATTTCCTGTGGGTCAACTGTCACACCACTGGTAAAACTGCATCCACGCACGTGTCTAATCAAAATTATGTTTCTCTCCCAGACACTTAAGCTGCATTATGATCTCTGGATATGAGCTGCACCTCCATTTTATTGCTAAGAGATTTTAAACCAAGCTTTGGAAAACTTTGTAAAAACAGAAGTGTGAATTAGGCACATTTTCATTACTGACTAAACCAGGGTGTGCAATGTGTATTTCTGTCACAAGATGGCGGTAAAGGCAACTTAACGCGTGGCTGTAACAAACTTGGCTATCGACAAGCCAGAAGTGGAATGAGGACTTGAGGAATCATTTCAATTGGCAAAGCTGTAGTTATTCTGTCTTTGTCAAGCTACGGACCGCTTGTGCGTCCTGAAGAAAGTCATATGGTATCACATCAGCTACGATCCACTGAGTTCCATGCTGTCCAGAGAGCAAGAGACATTTGGGAGACCGTTAGAAGACTCGGCAGCAGAAAAGGCTGTTAAGTCCTGTGAGTTCGTTTCCCTGTCAGAGGTACACAGCCTGAAAAGGGAGCATTCATAACTTTTTGTTTTTGCAACATTGAGGGAATTTTGCCATTTCCATCAACCTATACAGTAGGGCTGTAATCTCCCAGTCGACTGGTCGATTTACTAGTCGATACGTTCTGGCTCGACCAAAATTCTGATTGGTAGATTTTTTTTGCCACGTTAATTTCATCAGGAGCAAAGTATCGAAAGCACCCCTGTTTCACAGATAACAATCTATCTTTGAACACCCCCTTGTTTTTGCTATTTTGGACTCGCCCGACCTGCTAGAGAGAGACAGACTGAAGAGGACTAGAAGGCCCACGTCTGGTGGTTTGACGAATGTATTTTTAATTTTGACAGTTTCATTTTAAGTCAGTCCTCGTCCACCGCGTCAAAGACGTCTGCAGCGTGGCAGCATTTCATGAAAACAGATAGAAGAAAAAAAGTCGAATGCAAAGTTTGCAAACACCAGTTTTCATGTCACAGCTCCACTACAAGCCTGACGTATCACCTAGAAACGGTGAGCTAACGTGTCCACCTCAGGTTGCCCCGTCAGTTTTGAGTAGATGAACAGATCAGAATTGACATTTCAATGTTTTAGTCTAATAATTGTTTTGTTTTAATTGTAAAAATTCTTGCCTTTTGTGTTTAAGAGTAAAGTTTTAATTTGCCGAGCTCCTGTGTTCAGTCTCGCTCTGTGCAGGACAAATGACAGTTGGTCAGTTATTATAACGTGACAAAACAATTGTCTAAATATTCCTCAACAGGATTTGTGCTGATAGTTGACACAGTAGAGTTTTCATATATAAATTTAGTCGACTTTTAGTCGAAATTTGAGGGCTTCAGTCGACCAAGAATTTCTTTGGTTAATTGCAGCCCAACGATACAAAAGCCACACTTCAAATTTTGCATAAAGATACAAAATGTGCATCAATAAGTTCTGATGGAAACGCAACTATGGTCAACCAAAGGCTGCAGCACCACCAGGTTGGCTCCTTAAAAATGCACATGGTGTCTCTTCACTCCATAATAGCAGCAGCATATATTCCTGAGCAGCTGGTGCTGGACATCTGGTGTGAACAGACTAACCACCTAATCAATAGTGAGCACAAAAACCAGCCAACTGCTGTGGGACGTTCAGAAGTCGACCTCTTACACTGACAAAGCTGCTCTCTCTGAAAGCACACTGTTCCATATGGAGAGGCGGTCAGGAGGACGAGAGCCAGGATGTAGTGTGGCTTCACCGGGTGGGACGGATGGCCAGTGATTCACGCAAGTCTTGTTTATGATTATGTGAGCGAAAGTTCAATTCACCTCCAAACCAAGTCTGCCTTAGAACTATGAGTATGAGAGATGAGCAGGAACATCAAAACCAGATCTGGCGCCAATGTAACCGGTTCAGTTCTGTATTTTGGGTCCAGTTCAGCAGCAGCCCACCAGTTCCTCCCTGGCACAAAAATGATGAAATGCTTTCGAAGCAACAAGAAAGTTTTCAATTTGCTGAGTGAGCTGAGGCTTCTGGGTTCTGTAGTCATTTGCTGCAAAGTCGAAAAAAAGGGTAAAAATGCCTAGAAATTCTTTGGTTTCAGCTTCTAAAATGTAAAGATACGACGCTCCTCACTGCTACACCATCACAAAGAAAATATCTTTGTGTTTCAACTGCCTGTCACAGCCCATTTACATACATGACCTCAGGCTGCTGGATGCTGCTGCACCCTCACCTGTCTGGCCACCATGAATTAATACAGAAAAAAATAAACTTGATAGTTGGGAGCAAGTCTTGAGTTCTGGCTACACATGGATGGCTTCTCACAGCACTGACCAGTCCAGTCAGACGTCAGCTGCAACTGTAACAGCTCCTGACAGAAGCAGAGAGCCCGTGGTGCATTGCACTGCAGCAGCCAATTAAAAGCTTCGACGGCAGCTTAGCATACTCTTTAACTTCCTGTTTCAGGCTGGAGGGGTTAATGTGCAGAGAGGAATGGACGGACGGTAACGCTGCCAATTCCAAATAGGAGACCTGCATAGTTTTATCTGTACTGCCTGCAGCTCTGCAGCGGAATAACAATCAACTGGTCCAGTGTTCTTCAGCTGGAGATAAACCACATCTAAGCCAGAGAGGACAGACTGAAGCCCAGAGACACAGAAAAGGAAGGAGACTCTGCTCCAGGCAGTGCAGAGCTCACATTTTAAGAACGCCTGAGCATGACTTCATTTATATTTAGATTAGTGTTGGGTTTAGATGCCACATTCAAAGTTGTTGCCTGTGTGATGGGTTAAGGTCGGTCTCTGACTGCTGGGTAGATTCGCTAATCCAAATTTGTTTCAGCTTTCTTGGAGAGTTAGTTAGTCATCCAAGATCGAAGCGAATTAAAATCTGGTCAACTGGACGTAAGTTTATCTTGAAGACGTTTCACCTCTCATCCGAGAGGCTTCTTCAGTTCTAGTGAAGAGTGTGGAAACTCCAGCTTATAAACCTATGTGGGAGTGGTCAGTGCTATTGTGGTGGAAACGACCCTCCCGAGACTCACCTGGCCTCCCCAAACGACAGTCGTTGTGCGGTGTCAGGGAGTTTCAGGGGTGGTCGTTAGGGAGTTTCACCGACCACTCAGATGCTAATGGGCTGTGCTGGCAGCAGCCGTTCCACATGGGTCTTTCAGCTGAACTCTTTGGGGAAGCTTTGAAAGGACTTGGTTGTAAATAGGTGAAAGGAAATGTCGCAGTCCACCTCCTCTGTTCAAAGATGGTTTCTCTATCCTGACGTGGATGGCTTCTTTAACTCCTCTTTCAAACCATCTGTCCTCTCTGTCCAGGATTTGGACACGATCGTCCTGGAAGGAGTGGCTTTCCTCCTTGAGGTGGAGGAAAACCGCTGAGTCCTGTCCTCCAGAGTTGGCTCTTCTATGTTGGGCCATGCGCTTGTTGAGGGGCTGTTTGGTTTCCCCTATGTAGAGATCCGTGCAGGCCTCACTGCATCTGACAGCGTATACCAGATTGCTTTTCTGGCTGTGAGGGGTGGGATCTTTGGGGTGAACCAGTCTTTGTCTCAGAGTGTTGTCTGGTTTCAAAGACACAGGGATGCGGTGCTTGTTATAGATTCTCCTTAATTTCTCAGAAACCCCTGCCACATAGGGGATCACTATGTTTTTTCTCCTGCCTTCTTCATCTTCCCTCCTCCTGGAGCTCTCCTCCTTTCTGGACCTGGAAGAGGATTTTACAAAGGTCCAGTCTGGGAAGCCACAAGTTTGAAGTGCTCTTTTCAGATGCTGCTGTTCTTTTTTCCGGCCTTGGACGCTGGTGGGGATGGTCTCCGCTCGGTGTTGCAGCGTCCTGATGACACCTAACTTGTGCTCCAGAGGATGGTGAGAGTCAAAACGCAAGTATTGGTCAGTGTGGGTGGGTTTCCTGTACACATCCACCCTCAGGCTCCTGTCCTCTTGAACGTAGACGTCGCAGTCCAAAAAGGGCAGATGGTTGTCTTTCACATCCTCTCTGGTGAACTTGATGTTGTCGTCTACCGAGTTGATGTGTGCTGTAAACGGTTGTACCTACTGAACCTTGATCTTCACCCAGGTGTCATCAACGTATCGGAACCAGTGGGTGGGGGAGGGTCCACTGAAGGAAGTCAGGGCCCTCTGTTCCACCTCTTCCATGTATAGGTTGGCCACGATAGGAGATACGGGAGAACCCATGGCACAGCCGTGTTTTTGCCCGAAAAACTTCCCTCTGTACTGGAAGTAAGTTGTGTTCAGGCAAAGGTCCAGAAGTTGGCAGATTTGGTCCGGATTGAGGTTGGTCCTGTTGCTGAGGGTGTTGTCCAGCTGTAGGCGTTTCCTCACTGTTTCCACAGCCTCCACGGTAGGGACGCAGGTGAACAAGGAGGTCACATCGTAGGACACCATGGTCTCATCTGGGTCCAGCTTGAGTTCTCTAACCTTGTTCATGAAGTCCATGGAATTCTGGACGTGGTGGGGGGTTTTCCCTACCAAGGGGGCTAAGATGGTGGCGACGTGTTTGGCGATGTTGTACGTCACAGAGTTTATGCTGCTGACAATGGGTCGGAGCGGGGCACCTTCCTTGTGGATTTTGGGGAGGCCGTAAATCCGTGGAACTGCGTCTTCGGGGTACAGGTGGTGATACTCAAAGCGGTTGATGATTTCCCCCTTTTGCAGCTTCTGTAAGTTTTCCACCACTTTCTTCTTATAGCTGCTGGTGGGGTCGCGTTTTAAGGTCTCATATGTGTGAATGTCACTGAGAAGAGAACTGATCTTGTCCTGGTAGTCAGTTGTGTCAAGGACCACCGTGCATCTTCCTTTGTCAGCCGGAAGGATGGTGATGTTCTCATCTTTGCTCAGTGCATTCAAGGCCTTCCTTTCCTGGACCGAGAGGTTGGCAGAGGGGACCTTCGCTTCGGAGAAACCATCTTTGAACAGAGGAGGTGGACTGCGACATTTCCTTTCTCCTATTTACAACCAAGTCCTTTCAAAGCTTCCCCAAAGAGTTCAGCTGAAAGACCCATGTGGAACGGCTGCTGCCACCACAGCCCATTAGCACCTGAGTGGTCGGTGAAACTCCCTAACGACCACCCCTGAAACTCCCTGACACCGCACAACGACTGTCGTTTGGGGAGGCCAGGTGAGTCTCGGGAGGGTCGTTTCCACCACAATAGCACTGACCACTCCCACACAGGTTTATAAGCTGGAGTTTCCACACTCTTCACTAGAACTGAAGAAGCCTCTCGGATGAGAGGTGAAACGTCTTCAAGATAAACTTACGTCCAGTTGACCAGATTTTACTTCGCTTCGATCTACGATGACCTGGATGAATGAGAACCTACACAGACATCTCAGTCATCCAACTTCTCATCATCTCACGTCTGGCATCTACGACGATGAACGTCAGAGTCAGAACTCGTCGTACTGTCACTACCGTAACGTACACTCAGCATCAATGAGCGCCTAATACCTGTTCTCCATACATCATGGCGGCTGTCACATGTTTAAATGACTAAAACAACAAGCGATATCTCATAAAAGAGCAAGTAGTCAAGCTTTTACGTGCGCTGCAGCCAGCCAGCGCTCGCTGGCCTCGTTAAACCCAACAGAGGTAAGTTTGCAGCTCATGAACAACAGGATTTCTCAGCAAGTCCTGCGCGATTATCAAAAGATCTAACAGGGTTTACAAAACTCTTGCGAAAAACTGACCACTTTTTAACTGACTCAAGAAGCCAGTATCCCAGCATCTCTGCTAAACATCTGCACTGTATGCACAAAAAACAAACCTATAAAGACGATATGTATACTTTGGAAATATATAAACTTCAACCTGCACTCAAATTTTAATCACTCATTTATTATCCGATACAGCTGCTAGCACAGCTGGCTAACGTGAAGATTCTTTTGAAAATATTGAATTCAGCTTCAGGAAATCCTGATCTGGATTCTTCAAGTTCAGCTTTCTGAAGTTTGTGAAGTCATTTCAAAGTGTAAATGTTTACAACAGTCATGATAAATGTGATTACGCTGCCCACCAGTCTTCAGCTGATACCCAACTCGTGGAATCGGACGTGGACACTGGATTTTTTGAAGTGAACTGGTTGCCTGACTGCAAGTGGAGGCAGAGCTCTGCAGTGATTGCTTCCCTCCGTCGATCCAGCAGCAGAGGAAAGGTCACAGCTGTAGGCGGAAGTGTCCTTTAGGTGGCAGCCTGGCAACAAAGTCTGTGAATCCTGTCTGGTTCTCCTCCTCTTTTTCTGTTTGACACGGATGAACCTGCTCTGCTGCATACCACAGGCAGCCCGGGCATGCAGACACTAAACATACACACTTGTAAGTACACGCACACCGAATGCCAAGCTGCAGTATGCGAGATCGACGTCTAAACACATAACAAACATGTCAACAAGCACACGGCAAACCTCGTCCTCCCTTCCACATCCTTTACTTCTGGGTTCATCTTGGGGTGGAGAGTAATTTAAAGTTTACACGTCTGTTAAAGCCAAACGCTGTGAGCATTGCTGAGGTGCTGAGGAGATCATATTGCACAACATGAGCAAGAAATGTTTCATCACCTTTTTTTTTTTTAATGCTTTCAACACCACTGACAGAAGCTGAAATTCAGGTCTTTTTTCCCCCTGCAATTCAGGTTTTTTTGTTAGAGTGAGCGAGCAAAAAGCTGCACCACCCCAGCAGGAGAGAAGCACAAAGGGTCCCTCGCTGCTGCTCAGTCTGCCACCATTCAAACAGCTAGAACAACGAGGAACACCTGCAGCTCTTACAGTAACAAAATTAAACCTCCATTTCTATCATTTATTTAGAGGCTGGGGATTGCTTTAATCTAAGGAGTCGGGTAAATAACTTAAAAGCGAGAGAGTAAAGAAAACAGGTAGAGAAGGTTGTAAACATGCTGACAGCCACGATGAAGTCCCAAATGCTTCAGCGCGCTCCAGGAGCCTTGGATGTGCAGGGTAAATGAAGCGAACGCAGATGTAATTAGATTTGCTGTTTTCCAATTTATTGCTGGATGATTTCCAGCTATCAATCTTTAAAGATAAACTATATTTATTTGTAATTTTACCTCTGTGTCTGTCCTTGTTATCCATTTTGCCTGATAAAAACGTCTTCAAATTTTTAGAGTGGAGAACATCTTTATGAGTGGGTGTGCGGATCAAAAAACCTGAACAGAACCGAGTGTCCAATCGCCTGTAAATCCAGCAGGCTTGTAGAACAGCTGTCTATTACATCCTGTCGACTGTTTCAGTCTGGCCTGAGGTAATCTCAGTAAATCTCACTGAAATAAATAATGGGGAAGAGAAGCCAAACTAAGTGCAACTCAACACAGAGAGAGCCTTGAATCACCGGCACCACCCTGGACAATTACGCAAGCGCGGCTGCAGTGAACCGCCTGAGGTGGGTTTGTGCCCAGAATGAATTCATGAAGCTCAGCTGAAATCGTGACGCTGTCAGGCTGAAGTGACACAACATGCAACTGTTCTTGCAGCAACGTCCACGTTTAAAAATGGGAAGAAAAAAAAAAACCCTCAACCAAACACATTTCTCTTTCTGAACATCCGTTACTTCACGGCTCAGACTGCCTCCATGTTTACACATTTGACTTGAATCGCCTCTGAATTGAATTCAGCTCTTTGATAAGTTGATCAGTTGCTAATGGCTACATGACACAAAAGGTGAACCAGAGAGGAAGCTAATTACAACCAGCGGTGAGGGGCGTGCCACCACCCGGCGTTCCTGAGGCAGACCTACTTCCCTAAATTAACCTGTTCTTCCCTGGTTCTTATATAGTGGGACAACAAAACTTGTCCAAAATTAGCTAATCAAGCGAACCATGTCACCATGTATGCGCACTCACAGAACTAGAAGATGCTTTTGAACTGAGAAATGAGCTCATTTCAAATCTCACGATGAAAACCAGCAGAATGGGAATGAAAGAGAGGGCACGCTGAAGAAAACTGTCGCTGACAACGAACGTGATCTTGACATTTAAAACACCTGAAGGACAAACACCGCATCTGAGTAACAGAACAAACGTAGCGAGAGCTCCAGACGTCTTCTGTTCCACCAGTGATCCGCCACATTTCCCATCATCCTCTAGTGTATGACGATGCTGTTATAATCCCTCTCTTTGTTTAAAGCTGCGTTCTGTGGCTTTAGAGAGTAAAGTGATGAGCGGCGTCACTGCCAAAATGTAGGAGGGAATGAACTTCTCCAGATGTGTGTCCACACGCCTGAAGCCCTGGCGCAGCAGCTGTCTTCATACGACTCGGCCCTCTCCACGGGGGACAAGAAGTGTTCCCTCCAGGCTAACATCCAGCGTGTACCCAAAGTCAACCTTTTCAAAAAGGGGGAAAATGTAATTTTGCAGGTTTTCAGACATCTTCCTGACATTTGTAACTAGAAACGCTTCACACTAGTGAAGGGAAATTGATTCAGTGAGCGAGCTCAAGGCCACGTTTTAAGTCTCTGGTCTTAAAGCTTTCCCCACATTGACACATGCTTTTTTAATACACTCTAAAAATGTCGGTATCATGCTTTCAGAGTTGATTCAGCCCTGAATATACGATCAGTCCTGCTGAGACGTTGTTCAGCAAACTGAGGGGAGACGATTCATCCTCTGATTTCATCTACCTGACTGGTTGCAGCTAATGACGCTAATTCACGAGCGCCGTCTATGGCTGGGAGCTGGTGGGGGTCTTCTAAGGACAGCTGGCGTGTTTGTACTTTGTGTGTGTGGAGGTGGTTATGTAAGAGGATATCAGGGGGACAGGTGTGGTCACTGCTCAGGACACATGATGGAGCAGGCTGTGACTTACAAGCCTGCTGCTCTCACCTCTAATTTGGGATCTGTGGAGGATTTCAAGATGGCATGCAATGCCCCTAAATCCCCAGTTTGTGTCTGCGACACCTCAGCCCACAGAAAAAATAACAACCATTTTGGCTTCAGTGTTTTAGATTTATCTGAATAACTGCACCGTCTCAGTCAATACACTTGAGGCCTGAAAGAAACACGTTCTCCTATCAGCGAGGAAACTGTGGCTCAGTTACCTCACTGACACAGAACACGGGGGAATTCAACTTTCAACAGTCAACAGTCTTACAGGCCTTTGTCTAGGAACCACTTTCAAAGTTTTAAAATTATACAGTTTATACAAACTTTTATAGATTTCAAGAGCAGGTACACTTTTATTCGCACGCTCAATAAAATCAAAGCAATAGCAAAAAAAAACAATACCCACTGTTGCATGTGGTAGTTTTCCTGCATAAAAGTTTTTGATGTTCACTCCAGCACTTGGTGCAGGTTGAGAACCGCTGAAGGAAAGAATGAGCAGTGACACGTAAAACTCTGACATGCCTTTCTTTCAACCTTTTAGCATCCTAATAATCACTCGATAAATTATAAAATTCAAAAAACATCCATGTGAGACCATTCCAGGGGTGTCGCTGGACATTTTAGGCTCCATGAAAACACATAATATTGGTCATTTACCACCCTTTGTGGCAACCATGTTGTCCCCTGCTTGTATCTCTAAGAACCACAAGCGCACCACCACAAGCTTCTCGAGAGTATCTAAATCCCCACTGACAGATGTTTTCATCTTGACATGTTATCTTAATCCAGCTTTGTTGAGCCAACAGAGCTGAGGAGGATGAAGATGCGAGGAAGAGATATCCAAAATCTCCAGATCTGTACTACGCTGCTGCTACTCAGTTAAAGCCAGTCTCAACATTCTCCCGTTGGCCTCGACGCACGCCGTCACATCAGGTTTATCAAACACAGATGCCCAGTTCTCTCTCTGTGTCTCTATTTAAACTGTCTGTTTACTTGAGATGGTGGAGGAAAGCACACACACACACACACACACACACACACACACACACACACACACACTCTTCTTCCAGCTCCCAGGTTTGAGGGGGTGCGGCTCTCTGCTGTTTGCTGCTGAGAAGCTTTAACTAGAGCAGCTGGTCGATAAATGCCTTGCTCCTGGGCTGTGTGATCAGTCGCAGGAAGGAGACATTTTTCATTCACCTGCAAAGTTTCATCTTTGCTGGTCTGTGGACAGCTGCTCTCACGTTTGTGAATCTGTGTCATCCAGTGCAGCTGATCTGGCCTAGAAAACTAAAAGTAGCAATGCAACAGTGGGAGAGAATTGGTTTAAAGTTAAATCTACATACGAACTACAAAAATCTGTGCAGACTTGGCACTGGACTTCCAAAATACCTTTTGAAGGAGCTACTCAAGGGTCACGACCACATGTGACCTTTGATGAGGGCTCACATGCGGCCATTTCCTGGTCATGAAGAGTCCAGGTGGTTTCCAACAAGGAACGGCACAGTATTTCCCCAAACCCTCTGAAAACACACGGCCTTGCCTCGTCGTCATACTATTAGCAGGCTGGGGTACTTCTGCAAAACCTTCATCCTGAACTTCGAAGGACACCTTTATACCCGTCGTACCTGCTGCACCTTCTGTGATTCGGATATTGCATTGGGCCATGTTGCAATTCACTGTTCAGGCCTGCGTTATGACTGTTAAATCTGTACTGACTTGATTCCTGCACACAAAAATACTATGACGCATCACTTTTTTGAGTGGAACACTCAAGGGTTATATGTGACCTTAGAAGGAGGTCATAGAGGTCATTTCCTGCTCATCAAGAGTGCAGAGGGTTGTTGCCTGGACAGGCTTACTTCAGAAAACACAGTGTCCTTTTGCTGATGAACCTTTTAGTGCTCATTGCAAATGTGACGAATACTAAAATGTGAATTGACAACGCACAAAGGAGTGGAGGACAAAATACTTCAGACATGTAACAATGGCTATACAACTGCCTCAGTGCAGCAGGGAGCCGCCAACACAGCAGCCTCACATTTCAACACAATCAGAAAGAATGAGGCTGGAAAGTGAGAGAGAAAGAACAACACGCAGCTTAATGCACTTGTGCTCCGTCACAGGCTTTTATGTAAATGTGTCTTAACAGTCCAGCTGACAGAACGGAGTGTTTCTGTAATCAGACGTGTTCTTTATCCTGGTTAAGCCTGACCTACAGTAAGATGGTTTAACCCTCGTCTTGACACTCTCTATTTAGTCGGACACACCAGGCCTCTGATTTGGTTCAAGAGTGGTGAGGCAGATGGCTGCATGTCCGTTTGAGTGTGTTGTAATCCCTCTGAGGAAGGCAGAGCACATTCAGCTCATTTCCCATGCAGCAGCGCATGAGAGAGCACAAGAGAGAAACAGCCTGATTTCTACTAACGACTATTATACCCATTTCTCATCTGCACACACTGGTTTTTTTAAACCTGGATGAACCCGCTAATAAAAGCTGATCGATCCCGCTCCCGCTGCGAGGAGACCAGGAGCTGCTTGTCCATTTCTTTTTTTCTCCTGGTGCATCACATTGACCACACAGTCGGAGTCATCGCACCGGAAAGAAGTGAAAGGTGTTGTCAAAAAACCCCAAACAAAAACAAAGCACCGTACACCAGTTTCTTGGGCTTCTGTTGTCTTTGGTTTAGTCTACAACACCATGGGGGGCAGTGATGCTGTTTCTGTGGTTCTATTTTTTTTTTGTGTGCATAACTCTGTTTTTCAAATTCAACACCAAATGCGGGAGGTTGCTTCAGCGCAGACGGCTTGACTTTGTGGACAAGATGACAAAAAAGTCATGGAAGTGAACACCAGGGGTGACAAGCCTCCATGACTGCCATTTAGAGCCCTGCCTGGAGGCTCAACTGCTCCCCGTATGTAGGTGGTGGCAAATTACTGAGTACATCCAAGGTGGAGGTTCACATCGAAGCCCATCTGAGCATGAGCAGCTTTGTGAGACACCTGACCAGGGAGTGGATGCCGATTCAACCCACAGCAGACAAACGCCAGATCTCAGTTTAGGCCAATAGGAAACAGGACTTGGGAACTCAAGTCTTTTACTGTTAATAAAGTTGACTTTGTTTGATCTTCACTAGTTATCATCAACTGGCTTGAAGCCAATGGATCACAGCTAAGTTATAATAGTGAGGGCTGGAATTGGGGATTTGCTCACATTTTCCCTCTGTGGACATGAACTGACATTTGGCGTAAAACATCACAATCAGAAGCTCCTCAGTGGCTGGCTGGCAAAATGGTGAAGAACATCTGAACTGCTTCTTTCCAAGTCTGTTGTCCTCGCTCTCTCCGCCTGCAACCTTGTCACCTGACATCATAAATATTTAATAATAACCAAATTATTGGTGAGTTATTTAGACATCTGTACCTTTTTCATTGGTTCAGTGTGACTGATTACCTTTGTGCCTAGATGGACAAAAGTGGTTAATTTAACCTTTTCTTCTCCTAAAGTT
Organism: Aulostomus chinensis; assembly: GCF_037954235.1. Taxonomy (NCBI): domain Eukaryota; kingdom Metazoa; phylum Chordata; class Actinopteri; order Syngnathiformes; family Aulostomidae; genus Aulostomus; species Aulostomus chinensis. Next base: position 29,954,118 of record NC_141324.1, read on the forward strand.
ATCAACAACCAGTAACTATAAGTTGACCGAAACAGAACCTCTTTTATTGGTAACATTTTCGGCTTTATAGTCCGGCTCTAGCTGCTGTTAAAGTCTCTTTTCATAACCAAGGGAAGCTGGAAGGACAGCTGATTGTAGAAAGTACAGTATTGATGAGTTGAACCCATCGGTTTCCTCCCTTCTGGTGGTGTCGGATCCCGTTACAGACGGACACAGCGGCACTGTTGAGCAGCCTGACCCAGCTGGGCCCACTGAATGAGTGCAGACCAAACCCAGCAGGGAGGAACAGGACCAAGTATTCTTCCTTCAAACTCACAAACACACACGGGTCCTTTTAGGTCATCACTCCACATGTGTTGGATGGCCATTCAAGGTCATGAGTCTACTACACCCATTAACCCAGCGAACAGGGACACGACACAGTGGGCTTTGCTGGTGTAGCTGACAAAGATAAAAGCCGGCTCTGTGGGGAGCCGTAATTAACTTGACTTTATTCATTCAAAGTGACATGGCTGCCTTTGGGCCACAACTAAAACACTTCTGTCAAGAAACGTCTTTAGAAATGGTGACATGCAGTGAACTTGCCATTTAAATGCTTTTTCTATACTAAGCCTCCCTAAAATAATACATCAAATGGGGTCTTAATTCTGTGTTGATACTAATACTCCTATAAAGATGCTGATAATCACAATTGTTGTTTAGTGAAATCATTGTTTTTCTATTCGGCAGCCAGTCTGAATTCACTTTCCTTGCGTTTCTGGAACCCTCCAGTTTCATTAATAGTGTACTCGTGTTAAGTCAATTACAGGGCATGCTTCCCTCAACTTGTGTCTAAAAATAGATGGAACATAACTTAGCAGCAAATCTGCTCCTTGGGAAAAATTTATGAGTCGCCCCGGTCAATGGCCACAATTTCTTTCCACTTAAAGAGTCATGAAGAGCCATATTCTATTCCTTGATGGATTGATAAGGTCAAATGTGTGGGTGAGAGGTCAAACACCAGCAGGGCTGATGATGACGAAGACGGCCTTGGTCAACCCTGCCAATTAAAGTCCTCCACTTTAATCAGGAGGCATCGGAGAACAACAACAAACAAACATGTCACCAATTGGATGTTGTAGGACCACAACAAATGTTTGAGGACAAAATGTGGTAAGAGGAAGTTAAACTGTCGTCTAAAATACACCAAAAAGATGACAAGCAAGGAACTAAAGACTGGCTGCTGTTTTATATGCAACGCCTGGCCAAAATGACAGATAAAAATAAATGCATTCAAGGCTCAGACCAACAGTGGACCTCATACATGAGTGGGCGATGGAAAAAGTGTGAGTCATGCCTGACACAAGTGGCTTTTTACAGCCAGTAAATCATGGCAGCACACAGAAATTAAGGGTTACTGTAAGTGTGATGAATATGTTACATAAGAGAGACATTATGTTACAATAGCAGCAACCCTGATGTCATTCTGGTTTCAACGTTCTTCCCTTTTCCTCATGGACTTGATCTGAGTAAGAGGTGAAATCAGCACGAATCAGTTTCTTTGAGTTGTAGTTTAAGAGGTACGTTCTAATCCACCGTTCGCCATAGCGGGACGTCAAGGACGGACACCCGCTTGTATATTTATGTCCAATAAGGCCCATTAAGGAACTGGGTCACAAAGAAATATCCTTCTTTGATAGACGACTAGATGGGGAGAGGGTTTCATTACAGTCTCACAAACTACAACTTCCCTTCAAATAAAACCAAACTGCCTGTGTATGAGGTTTGTGCAGCCATGGCCGGGCTGATTTAACTAGGGTACCAGCTTGTTATCGAGGACAATCGGACTGAGAGACCCAGTTTTATTTAGAGCAAACTGACATTTATCTTAAAGCCAAATGGCAGATATGGAATGAGACATTTATCCATTATTAATTATACAGCAGATACAGCCAGCTTTCATCTGCGTTTTGAGTTCAGAATGACATCCAACAGTCTAACACAGCCACAGAAGAAGCCAATTATTGCAGTGCAAAGCAACAAGCAGTGACAAAATGACGAAGCAATCGGAAAAGCTCAGAGTGTAATTGCACTTGACAACATGTCCAAACACTGCCTTCACTGTCTTCTCCCAAGGTCAGCAGAGGAAAGTGGTTTCCTGTGAGCGATTAGAAAACAACTCACGCCAATCAGTGTATGACACACAATCTCTCCTATGTTGATGAAGCGTGACAGTATCTCATCAACTCGATTTCAATGTTAACGCAAAAGATTTTGATAACGTAGATTATCGGTCTTTCCTTCTGTAGGAGCCGTTTATCAGGGCTGCTGAATAAATGAGCCTCCCTCTCAGTCCATGTAGGTTAGTCTGCTGCGGTGCCAGAGCCTCGTCGATCAAACGTATCCCAGTTAAACAAAAGGCTGGAAAAAAAGAGGCCAACACATACTTCCCTCTTAAAGAGAAAGCAGGTGGGTTGCTTTATAAGTGTTTAGTGCCTTGCTCAAGGGATCTACAGGAGTGTTACATCCTTCACTTCCTCCCTGCTCCCAATCTTCCTTCTGCTCAGACCGGCAACCTTTCACTGAAGCCCACCACCGTGACCACTGGACCACACAGCCCTGCTACCGCTCTCCTCCTGTTCTTTCATTTTGGTTCTTTTCTGCATCTCTGAAAATGTTGTCATTCCGGCTCATTCGTCACACCCGAGGTTCATGTATCGACCTGTCTTTTGCACAACTTCAAGAATGTGGTGAAGAGGGAGAGAATTACTTCTCACCTCCTTCTGCTCTGGAGAAGAAGCCACGTGTCCCAGTTTCTTTTCAGCCGCATGCCTCGACAGCTCACCTCTTTAAGGCGGAGGAGGGTAAAGGGCAGAGATGTGGAAGACTGAAGCAGGAAAATACGGTATGAGCGAAATATAAATGTCACAAAACAGGTGGTGCCGTGACAAAGGTATTCACAAACGTAACATTTTTCTTTGCTTATGAACCTCAAGGATGGATCATGCTCCATGACTGAGCCTGAGCCATGCAGATATCACATGGTTTCGTGATGCAAACCCCAAACATCTGAGAAAGTTGTGAGTTCCATTCAGGAATCCCTTAACTTAGTCCGAGTTAAGTGTTAGGCTGAGGAGAATGGCACTGCTGTACCAAAAGATTAGATCCAAGTAAAATCTAATTTTAAAAAAACAACGCAAAAATCAAAACAAAGGGTGTGAAGGATGTGATTTAGGGGTACTCAACCTACAACGTGGTAAAGTAGACATGGGCTTGGGGATCTAGCTACTCATCCTCACATAACATTCGTCAGCAGGGCGTAGTGATACAGAAAAGCTCACCAATTTTAAGTTGGGTGTGTTTTTTGGCCCAGAGGCAAACAATAAAATTACTCATGATTTCCTCTCCTCTAGCAAACAGAGTCTTGTCATTGAACAAACTTTACTATTTACTGAATGAATCGTCTGTCAATACTGGTGCAATCTACACATAAAAACAGGAAAGTCTTCTCTATTGTCCTTGAAGAGGACTAGCTTAACCACGCACTGGACAGCAGTGGCATTGGGATGCTAAAAGAGGCTACAGTGTAGCTACATGTGAATGCTAAAGCTTCATTAAAAATGTGTGTTGGGCTTCCCGTGTGCCTTTGTTTGTTTACTCTCACTGTTTCTATTCCGTGTGCTTTTGCTGGCTTGCTTTTATTGGTGTTGTCATTTGTACTCTGTAAAGCACTCTGAGTTGCCTTCGGGTATGAAATGTGCCATATAATTTAATTTGGCTTGCCTAAACTGGCTAGCTTAATAAGGGCGCTGTTGAGAATGAGCATGTGTGTTCAGACAACCTATCCTGGGTAAGTAAAGTGAAAACATGAGGCACAATATGAATTAAAAAAAACCAAACTGCTGTCTACGAAATGATCCCTGACAGTATTCTGTTCAGTGGCTTCCACTCTGGGGATGAAGCAGCGTGAGGGAGAGGAGGCTGAGATAGCAACTGCAGGCTGTGATTACTTTGGTGACCATGCAAATCCTGCAAGGTCATTCTGATAGGCACACAGGGAGGCAAGAAAGAAAGAACTCTGCTACTGTTGACGAGAACAATTCGACAGGGAGCCGCAGCACTCCGCTACTTCCCCACAACATGTTCCAGCCTGAACTGAAAAGTGAGATATGCCCCAAAAGCACTTAGAAGCACTCAAATGTACTGTGAGTGGGACAGAGTTTGAGGATGTTCTGTAGTGAATCAACGATGCAGTAATGGAAACCTAAAAGGACCACAATCCATGAATCAATCTTTTGTTGTCGCAGCGCAGTTCGTACTTAATAGGTCTCCCGCCATTTAAAAAACAAGTGCTATCTGTTTAAAAATGATCAAAACAATGATCTCATTATACCAAGTGAAGCAGCAGTGATAAGTTGTTTCTCTTTTTTCATTACACCTTAAAATGCATAAATGATGTGATCCGCCATCCTGCAGTTAAAACGATCGATATGCATGAAGTGAAACTGATAATGTCATCGGAAAATGACAGCGATGTAAACAGCGGGAGTATCACGAGTTTTCATCTTGAAATCTCCTCAGAAAACAAGACTGGCGAGCTGCTGCAGGCAACAACTGCAGCGCCGGTAACTCTGTAGGGATGGAAACCCCTGAGTATCCAAGTAATACTTTGTACACGATAATGATAGTATCACGATACAGCGATTCTGTGATATTCAGAATATTACGGTGTGAGATAACTCATCTCAAGTACATCATGGGGTCTGAGCTACTGAAGAACAAAAACACCAAAAGCAAAGCTAGAAGCAGGGGTTTAGTCGTAGCACTGAAGGGTTCGTTTCACAAAATTTGACAACTGAGATGCAACAATGCACAACCCAGGGCAGCGTCTTTGCTTAGTGCCTCCTTAACACACTCATAACACGGCAATGAGGGATCTGTTCATATTCTAGTACGTTTATTGCCACTGTATGGATACTGTTTCACAACAGGAACTACTGCAATACTGCCCTACTCCTCATAATGCTATATGACTCAAATTTCTGAAAAGAAACCATTGCAAACCGTCCAGAGTGCGTTCATATTTGTAAACGTATTAGAAAGATGCCAGATTTGCATCCAGATCATATTTTCTGAAATAATATTAAAAAGGCAGACAAATAACCAAGAGATTTGATGTAATCCTGCTAAAAGAGAGCCAGAAATCAATCACATCACCTCCTCAGTGGAGGTGAAAAGAAGCAGGCCTGTCTGTCCGTGTCCCTCAGCTGCTGGACCGGGTCAGGGTGAACCGCGTCCTCGGAGGACTGTCTGATCTCCAAACAAGCTGATAAAACACAGTCAAGGATGCAGAGGTTCATTGATGGTGAGGTGGAGAGGCTCGGTCTCGCCCAGGCACATTTACGGCAAGGACAACAAAAAATGACCAGAATACCACGAGCATTATATGGTTTGATTTTGTTTTAACAAGACGCACACTCATAGTATTTTCTCTCTCCTATTCAGAATACCATTCATTCATTCAGCCTAAACCTGTCTTTCTGGTCTTGAATGCAAAAGGACAAAAGCTTACATCACATCTTTGACTTCTGAGACAAGATACTCAAACCCGCTCAGGTCAAACCAGTTCAATGCAAAGACGGCTCTTCCTTGAAGGTCCCTGCAGGATTTCAAGCCATTTTACAGCGAGGCACAAGAGCAGAACATGACACCAGTATGTGGAACAATGTGGGACATCAGTTACATACTTGTTAGACTCATCAAGGGAGAAGAAGGGGGGGGGGGGGGGGAGTAGCAGGCAGGAAGGTCTCCAAGAATAATCTACTAATCTAATCTGAAATGGAATTATCTGAGAGCCACAGTCTGAACAGGAAGTTAAGAAGCTTTTACCCAGCAGGACAGGAGCTGACATCAAGCGAGAGCTGACAGTGTGAGGCCAATTCCTCGGCATGACTCTGCAGGTCTGTCTACTCAGCTGTAATCTTTGTTCAATCAGAGCGATTCCATCACACACTTCAAGACCGCGTGCGTGGGAGCTCATTGCTTTACAAATCGCTCTGAAATGTGCAGATTGTTTAAGGATTCTGACAGACATCTAACTCATGGCTGTGCAGCTGCTTTACGACAATTTTCAAGTACGCACAAATGCTTTAAGAGTTAGGTTTGAACTGGTTGCTATGCAGTCCAACTATAAACAACCATCTTGTGGAGGAGGGAGTCTGAGCGGAAACAAACCCAAATACATGCATACACATGGCTCTGCAAATTTCGTATCAAACTCTGTACAAGGAGGAATCACAGGGGCTTACTTCCTGCTGAGAACATCTGTCTAGACAAATGGCAAAGAATACATCCTGATTATCCAGCTGAAACGACAACAAACACACAAAACTACTTCACTGCTGAATGTAAAAGGAGACACCAAAAGCAGGTCTGTACCAGCCTGTTAGTCATGGACAGGGCTAGAACAAAGCTTAATCCAGGACCACCCCGTCATTGACCCCCCACCACAATGCTCCATTTACACACTGGTTTCTCTATCCCTTGACCTCCACCCTGTGTGATTATACCAACACTGTAACAAGCAGCTTGGACTTTATTATGAAGCTAAATGAAGAGGGATTGAAAAAAAAAAAAACCTCATTTGCTGAAGATGCACTGACCCACTGCCTTCAAACCACCAGCCTGAGAGGCCGATCAGAAGCCCACTGTAAGCTCTGTGGGGGAAAGTAGGGCTGATTGAAGGCTAAACCAGCTCGGCCACCCAGCAAGTGCCGTCTTCATCTGAGCTTCAAATGCAGAGCACACACAAAACAAATGAACCACTCATTTTGCAAACGTACATTCCATACATACTACATGCTAGACAATAGTACAACAAATTTAAACATTCTACACGTGACTGATGAGGAGAGTCAAGGTTACGGAGGTTTTAATGGACAGAGTCATAATCCAAGCTGTGTCTGTATCGTTCATTAGGGTTTGTGCCAATAATGACTGTTTTGAAAATTCTAAAAGTGGTGTAAAGATGACCCCACAGGTCAGGAGAACCCGGTGTGATGCTAACTTCTGGGCTAGTCTATAAAAACATGCCGTCCCTGCAGCGCTGACCAGTGGGTAATGATTAGAGGCCAGGTTTCCTCAGGGATCTCTCCTGCCTCACCAGAGGATTTTGTCACAGCACCAAAGCTGAATGGACATTTTAAAAACTATGCTGAGTCTCTACCACTGCATCTTTACTGTGCTTCTGCTGACTTCTGAGTTTCACACAAACTCCACGCAGCCAACGCAGTGGACCAGATGAAGTGAAAGAGGAGGTTTGACCACATTTGGTTCCTACTAAACACTCCCAACTGAACATGCGACAAAAGCCATGAAGAGTAACTGATCAGCCCACCCGCCCATCGGGAGCTAAACCTGATACCTTCAGCCTGCATCCTCTCATTTGATCTGCAGTCATTCCAGCCGTTCAGGTGTTTCAGAACATTCGGTTTCTCACCAAGAGGCGAGAACTACAAGGGGGTAAATGTTCTTCAAACAGGCACAACAATGAAAAACGATTTGTGGATTTAGATGCTTTAAGCTAGGCTGAATGTAAAACAAATAAAAGTTGGCAAGTTAATAATCTATGCAGGGGTCAAAGTACACACAAAGACAGTCCTTCAAACGGAAAGTGAGAAACTGCACTGCACTCAGATGTGAGCCAGAAAAGCATGAGTACACAAGGGCAGGGCCACGAGTGAACCTTGACTAATGCACGACCAGGAGAAATACAGAGGTGACAGGGAAGCACAAAGCCTTTTGTAACATGAAGTAAAAGGTAGAAAAATGAAGGTAATTTTGCTCTCTGCAAGTCGGTAGAAGAAAAGGTGATTCCAAACGATGATCCTGAAAAATTCCACTGGAAACAGCGATTATGTTGCTAGCTTGTAGTCAGAAGCGTTGCTCCACCTCTCATTTGTGCTCCGTGCCGTGTATTTACACCACCTTCGTGCCTCTCTCCTGTTCTTATAAACATTAGGGAACCCCTACCCCCCTCTGTTACATGGAATAACCCCCCCCCCCCCACCCACTCATTCTTTCATCACTCTCTCACCAGCATCTCTGCTTCTGTGTGACAGGACCTGCTAGCAAGATCAACAAGTTGAAATCTTAATGATATTCAGGTTTTGAGTAATTAATGTTTAAATGGAACATATTTAAGCCACACAACCTGCTCCCAAATGCCTCCAACATGCCAACTAGCAGAGGCTGTCTTTCACATCCCTTATTTTCATGAAGATTTCAATTTCTTCCCTTACCGTTTAGAAAAATAAAGAAGCGATTGATGCACATTTATTCTGTTGAATGTGTAAAGTGTCATAAATAAATACACCACAACATTCTGTCCTGTCTGCCAGTCTGACTCCTCTCCCTCTCTCATATCATCACTGCGCCCAGGGCTCCTCTCACCAGCCAGCTGTCCAAACAAACGTTACGTAGCCGGCGCTTATGTAATGAAGCATAGCAAGTGCTTAGCGCATCCTCTTAGCTCTGCTGTCGCATGCCATCATCAGTTTTAGCATCACACAACTGAACCTCCTGCCTTTTCCTTCTGGCTGTGTGGACAGAGTGGAAAACATTATTTTGAAATCAAACAATCAATGTTATGGATCAGTGTGTGCACTCACGGTGGATGAATCGATAATGTACGCGCAAGGTCTGCTTTAAGCTTGTGGACAAAAGCTGCAAGATCAGCCGGGCTGTGTGTGCGCGAGGCACGCAGACAAAGACAGAGAACGGGACAGAGAGCGAAATAAAGAGCCAAAGAAAGAATAGTCCTGTAAGCTCTGAGTGCACGTTTGACTGAAAGCATAAGTAGAGAACTTTGAGGCTCAGCGCTCTCTGCTTGCACGCCTGGGATTAATATAGCGGTCCTAAGTATAATAGCATGCTGCATGCATCTCAGTAAAGGACTACTTCATTTGAGGGAAACAGGCTCGATGCTCTGTAATGAGCAGCATTGTGAGAGACATTTACAACAATTTCAGACTGTGCATGGTTTGCTACAACAGCATAAACCGAGCTTAGGGCTATGCTAACTAACCCGGATGGACCTGAAGTTGACCATTTTTGTAGAACGTGTTGGTTTCCTGCACACATGCATGAAGAGAAGCTGTCTTACCGTTTCATTCTCATCTGGGTACATACTGTCCTGTAGCTGAGTTGCTGCTGCAGAGGAACAAGTCTGGTAGCTGGCGGTGCTGATGAGAGTGCTGATGATGCAGAGAATCACACCGGACTCAGCCTATTCACCAACTCCGCCTGACTGACATGTCACTGAGGCCAATGAGTTAATGTCACTCTGGGGACCTCTCCAAACCAATAAATACATACACACACACACCCATTCTTACATAAACAGAGAGAGGGAGAGAGACGGTGAGAGAGGGAGGGAGAGAGAGAGAGAGCGAGAGAGCACACAGAGCTCAGTGATACTTGCTCTCTCTGAGCTGACACACTACTTGACCTGTCTTCTCATAGCACCACAGCTGACATAAAAAATAACACACACACACACACAAACAATTGAAGCTCGAGAAGAGATTAAGAAAAGCTCCCTCCACACACACACACACACACACACACACACACACACACACACACACACACTTTTCTGTTCTTTATCTGTAATCAAATAGGCAGAGAAAACTACACTTTAGACTGGATGATTCCCGTAAGTACGATCCAGAATATCTATCCTATCAGTCACAGTCGCGCTCCGCCGTCATGCTTATCAGACGTTGATTCTGAACAGTCAGGGTTGAGGCCGAATGATAGCGGGTGCTATCCAAACTGGTAAGCCAGCAGGAGTGCAGACGCCAGGTCAGATCATCAGCCTATTTTTCCCAACATTTAAACGAGGCCATAATATTAAAGACGTGACGTTTCAAAACTCTGACATCTTTGGACAAAGGAAATTCGACTCATTTGAAAGGCATTTTTACACAAACCTTGGAAGCCCCGATACAGCAGGAAGATATGGACGACATCAGATATCACGGTACCGTTAACCAAGTATCTCAATGACAAACCATGGCACTGATTTAGCGGTGACTGTTAAACTTTTGCTAAATAATCATCAGTAACCTGAAAGCAACAGCCCAGCAACAACAGCTCCTGTAATTCAGCCTCTAAACCCAGAGAAAGATAAAACAATCTCTCTTCTAATATTTGATTAAATCAATTTCTTGCCCACCCCTACACTACAATGCAGTGCAATAGTTAGAATCTGTATATTTTTAATTTATTACTGCTACATCTTTTATTATTTTCAAGAAGAATTCCTGACAGATGTGGGTAAGGCAGGTGAAATCACAGGGTTGCATCATTCAGACCAGCTGGAAGACGAGCAGGTGAATATCAAACCAGGCCAGAAGAAAACACAAAGTAGAGACAAACAAAGGGAGGGCGTCCAACCTGGCAGTAACTCGGCTCTGTTAACACAAGAAGAAAACACACACACACACACACAACAAAGACGCGAGTCAGCTGCCAGACTGCCAGGAGCTGTGTGTGTGTGTGTGTGTGTGTGTGTGTTTCAAGCTGAGAACAGAACAGTACTATAAAGACTTGAGGGTATCTTCACAACACTGGCAGAGAGCACACAACTGACACGACTACAACCTACAGCACCCCACCGAGACATCGCCCACACAGGCTGATGGTGATTTTCCTGGAAGGAGACAACGCTGAAGTCATCTTAAAGCCTCAAACCCCAACATCAGACAAAGGTACTTCATGTAAAGATACTGATGCAAACAGTTGGAATAAGTCGGCCATGAAATATAAGTATTTTTTCCCCAACTAACCTAACTGAACAGAAACTGATGACATGCAGGAAAGTGAAAAATATCCAGTACACACAGGTCAGAGTGTGGAGACACACACTTCCTGCCAGTCTTGTTAATCAGCCCAATAAGGAAGTGCTTCTTCCCATCAGTGGTGCTGGTGGGAATCATTAGAGGTTTTTAGGTAATTAAAGCTTTTGAACGACAGGAGAGATAAAGACGGAGGGGGCGTTCCTCACTGTTCCAATCACAGGGGGTTGCAGACTGCGATTCTTCCTACAATGATAATCTTCCCTAAAAGCGAGACATTGTACAGAAACTCCATGCTGTGTTTTCTAGCTCTCCTTAATTCTACATTAAACAAATCTCCTTTTTGAAGCAAACAGAGTATTTAAGTTACCAAGATGTGGCCGATAGGAACGAGATGCACGTACGCTAAATAGCAGAGCCAGTGTTGCTCCTAGGTGTTGAATGATTCTCTTGTGATAATAGAGGAAGGAGGAGGAATAAAAAGCAGAATGGATGTGGTGAGGCAGCGAAGCAGGAAATTAAAATACACCAAGACTCCGACAGCTGTTCTTTTCTGTGAGAGGAGAGAAGCATCTGCTTCAGCAGATACAGTGATTAACCCACCGTGGCCAGCAGCTTCAACAGATACACTGCTAGAATTGAGGCGGGGACATCTTCAAGACCAATAAATTATCTTAAGCATGCAGAGTTCTGTTCCACACCACAAGCACATCCGATGATGACAATGATCCCACTGAAAGTTAAAATCTGGTGTGACTCGTCATTTTATGCTCTGTGGAGACAATATAGCTCAAGTTAAGCCTGGGTTTCCAAATCAGTCCATCAGATTTGGTTAAATTTAGTCAGCAGTGTCGGAGATGTTGCTAATGGCCAGGAACATTAGCAACACTTTGGAAAAGGGGATAAAAGAGGGAATAAACGCTTTCCAAACTTCACCATGATAATACTGGATGGGACGCTGGAACAGTGGCAACTCCTGAAAATGGAGTAGCCAGAACAGCAGAGACAAAGTAGGTCGGCGTGTCAGGCCCAGCGCAGCAGATAAGAGACTTGCGAGACCTTGTCTGCAGACGTGCTCCTCTTGGCCGGACCAGGAGGCTTATCAGAGGAAGCTTGGTGAGGTGTCAAAAAGAAACTGCCTGGAGGCTGAACACAAAAGGATGCAGCCTTTGCTTTGGGTTTATGGTCAACCATCTTTCTCCAGCAATAACAGCCACTTATATCTTCCTTCTGGTTCCCTTCTAAAAAAATTTTTTTTTTAAAAATGCACCAAAGTCCTAAGGAATGAGGACATTGGAGATGAGGAAAGGGAACATCTGCATAGCCAAGTCCTGACTAACATCTGGTCACCAACAGCATGCTGTCAGGAGAGAAAACAAACAAGTGACCCTCTGAAGCCCTGACCAACAAGCTATCAGTCATAGAGGGAATCACACGGTGCGAACAGCTCATCAATCATCTTGTTAGTGGGAACTGAGCCACCATGGAGAACAGACACCAGTGGCATAGACGGGGTGAATTCATGTGACAGATTTGATCCATAAGAAGGTCCACAATTACACATCGTAATGCTGGAAAATATGATTTCTTTGCCTTTATTGGACACATCAGAGTGAATCATCACATTTCCACCGAAGCAACTCAAGTAAATCAAGAATCTAAGCATGCTTGTCTTATAAAAGATGATATAAACGACCAAAAAACAACATCAGGAAACATTAAAACCTAAATGTAATTGTCGTCTATTCCTCTGCTGGGTAATAAAGAAGCCGTGTAAGTGAGAGCAGCTCCAAATGTCCAGACAACAGATTGTTCCTCTAATCATTTGATGAAAACTAGAAGCACTTTTAATGTGATTACTTGCAGCCGAAAACAGATGACAACTGGCTGACATTCATCTAGAAGTGGGATCAAACCAGCAGGGAGTTTGTTTGAGGTGTCCTGTTATCAAATTAACAGCTATTCCAAAAAAAAAAAAAAAAAAGACTTTCTGTTGCCGGGATGGAATGTTGATCCATTAAACTGGATAATAATGATCATGGCATCATTTTTTTGTGTGACTAAAGGGAGGGAAGTGGCATCTTGGAATGCACAAGTCTCATAAATGAGGAAAATCATCGAGCATTTACTTGAAGGCAGCGCTGGGCTCCACACAACCAAAACAAGATTTTGACCTTTCATCCGCCATTTACAAACCATCCCCAGTTTCTGAAGAAGGAAGGAACTCCATTGTGGAGAGAATGAATGGCTTTCAGAGAATACACAGACTTTGAAATTGAATATGTTTACTTTGAGATAACCTTTCACAAACACATTCAAATGTGCGCCGACATCAGGGGGTAAAGAAACCACCAGTTTAGCGACTGAAGTTTCAGGAGATCAGCTGATGATGTCATCCTAGCCAGGTTATCACTGAGGAAACAGCAGGCAGGTTCAAGCGTCCCCTCGAGCACAAATGTCATCTAGAATATGGGACGGCAAAATGTTAGTCTAGTGATGATTTAACAAACACATGCGACTAGAGCCTTGTCAGCAATGCCCCCTCCGTGCTAACAGAACGGTACATGAGTGGAGCTCAGTGTTTCTGTAGCGTTGAGTTGTCTTCCAAGGGAGTGAGGGTTTCCTAAAAGAATATTACCAATCATATCTTGAGCTAAAACGGTGAGAGAATACAAAATATGAAGCGTTATGGAAATTCAGTGCCAGTCGGATGCTATGAGGTTTTGTATTGTAGTTATTTTTTGCCCTCTGCTGTTTGGGGAGCGCTTCCTTTTTGAGCATCAAAACACTACCTTGTTTGTGTTAACCTTCATCAGTTTTAAAACATCTTAAAATGCAGCAGCTGGTTAACAATGGCCTGATTTGTGTGTTTTCATCTTGTGCATGAAAAACAAAGTGATGTTCAGCAGTGACATCAGGGCAGCAAAACTTAGGACTAGAAAAAAAACAAGGATCGGAATATCAAGAGCAGCACTCTGTCAACAGTACGGCTGCCGTAAAGTAAAAGAGGTGAGAAACACATTTGCAGATAAAACTCAAATTCTATTAAAAAAAATGCAAAAGCTACTATAAGTCTGTCCAAGTATGGCGTGACAGCAACGGTGTAGTCACCGTGGTGTAGTAGGAGTACTGACGTTAATGCCACGGCAGGATTTGACTTATTAGTGCTGGTATTCAGGTCAAAACTCCAGAAACTGTGGAAGTGCTATTCTACGCATGTAACCTGAACACAGCTGCAAACCTCTCAGTCTACACCCAGAAGCAGCGCAAGACACAAGACAGGCCTGGTTGCTATTTTCTCACAGGCTTTTGTTCAGCAGCAGGCTTAGTGAATGATTTCAGGAACAAACATTACGCTGACCAAGCTCACGACCTCGTCCCTCGGAGGCTCGCTGTCTCAGGCTACTTTTAGCTCCAACACTGAAGCGGCAGGTTGCGTTCAGAGGAAATCAGCCCTGTGTTGCAACACTGAAGAGCACTGCGATGATGGGAGGTTGCTGGTGATTAAGTAGGATCCTAGAATAAATAATTATGGCATTAAAATGCACAGATCTTTTGACAGTGTGTATTGTAGCTTTTGTTGCGACATTCGCAAAGTAAAGTAACAAACGAGGGTTTGCCATTACACAGTACTCCACCAGGAATGTGTACTTGCACGTATCGGAGTGGTCAATCCTGCCCTTTGCTGGTTGATATTGCATTGTGTCATAGCTACAGGAGCTCCCGTGTTAGCAACCTTGCTACTCAAACATGCTGGCCAGATTCAAACGGGGCGGCTTTTATGCACAGCTCGAGCTGATCATAACACAGGAACGACACTGCAACAAAAATTCCCTAGAACATGAAAAAAGAAAGTGGAGTGACAAGGGATGGGAACTGAAACAATTTTTACGATCCCGATTCCATTTTCAATTCGGTTCTTTATTGATTTTCTAATCGATTCTGATTTTGGGAAAAAAAAAAAGAAAAAAGAAGAGAGAGCCAACAGTCAGAATTCTGTCTCTGGTCATGGTCAGCTAAATGTAACGCATAAGAAGGCATTCACTTAACGCTAACAGTCTGTGACAGCAGCTTTTACAATGAGGCACATGGCGCTAACATGCTAGGCAGTGTTAGCTGGTTAGCTACCTGCAATATTAACAGCAGAGGACGTGCTAACGTTGCTGCTGCTGCTGCTGGGTTGAGATTCACTCTGGAGCAGATCGAAAACGCCACGATCATTCAACGTTATCTGATGCTGTGTGTGCAAAGGTTTCTGCGTATCGGTGGCATTTTCCCCCTTTGATGAAATATTCACTTTGCAAGAACTGCAAGTTGCCCTGTTGTCATCCTTTCTTGTGAAACCAAACTTTCAAGCGTTTGTGCTGCTTGGACACCAGGTTTCCTGCTGGCTGCACTGGTGAATGACGTCACCACGCCGTTGTGTAGCTTACGTACGCAAGGCAACGTGCGAGCTGATGTCATTCATGCCCACTGGAATCGATAAGGGAATCGTTTGCAAAATTGGCAAATGATTCCAAGGAATTGCTGGGGTTGCACGGTGGTGCAGTGGTCAGCACTGTGGCCTCACAGCAAGAAGGTTCCGGGTTCGAGTCCCGGCTCAGGCACAGGATCTTTCTGGGTGAGTCTCCATGTTCTCCCTGTTCCTGCTGGGTTCTCTCTGGTACTCCAGCTTCCTCCCACAGTCCAAAGACATCAAGAGGGGACGAGGCTGATTGATTCTCTAAATTGACCGTAGGTATGAATGTGAGTGTGAATGGTTGTTCGTCTCTCTATGTTGGCCCTGTGATGGACTGGTGACCTGTCCAGGGTGAACCCCGCCTCTCGCCCGTTGACGCTGGGATAGGCTCCACCCCCCCGCGACCCTTAATGTGTAGGAATAAGCGGAAGATGACGACGACGACGACGACACACTGGGAACCGGTTCTCAACAAGAACCGGTTTTCGATTCCCATCCCTAGTAAGGACTGTAAATTAAAGTGTGTGTAATAAGTACAGGCAGGTGAACAAGGAAGGAGGCTAATTCAAAACAAATCAGTATAATGTGTGAAGTGTCTTCGTCCCAAGGCAACAACTCATGATGCAGGTGGGTTTCAGGGCCAAAATCAAAAGCCAAGTTGGAAGCACCAAAGGAACGAATAGAAAACTCTCACGTCTTACCTGGAGATGTTCAGTGGAACTGCTGCTCAGCTCGTCACCGGACTCCGAGTCATTAGTGCGTCTCTCTTCGCCTGCTGAGTCACAATGTTGGGTGTTGTCCACATCCAGCGGGGCTCTGACCAGGTCTGGAGATCGGGCTCGAGTGCGGGGCAGAGAGCTGGACCCGCCTCTGTGGACCGGCTGGGGGCCGCCACCACCCTGGACCAGGATTTCAGCCAGGGCTCGGTCATGGTCGGTGGGGCTGCCGGGGTTGTGGTGATGGTTACTGTCCCGTCGCTTAATGGGGGGGCTGAAGTGTCCAGTGGAGGCAGACTGGGCTGAAGGCGAGCGCCGATAGTTGGACTCGTGTCTGTGAATGTTCTCTGAGGAACAGCTGTTGTCTCCCAGGTCCAGATTGGTTGGCTTCACCCAGAGTGCCCCACCAGCCTGTGGTGGTGTGTTGCCAGTGGCAGCATGAGAATGCGGGACAGGTTTGGGAGGAGGCATGAGGGCTTTACGGACCTCTCTGACATACTGAGCAGGTACGTAGATCGCTTTAGCCCCCTCCTCCTTCCTCACCTGCCACCAGTCCTCGTTGGTTTTCTTGACCAGCATGTAGCATTCCCCCTGCCGGATGCTGATGAGGCGGTCCTTGGACTTGTATTCATAGTCGTACTCCACTTCGATGTAGACCTCGCCCGGGGCAATAGGCAGATCCGCCATGATGACTCTTAGCGTCCACCAGGTAGATCAGCGCAAGAGGAAGCCGTTTACTGCCATGGCCCCTTGAGAAGAACTAATAGAAAGGAAAAAAAGGGATTCGTTGTCAATAATTTGCGAGATCCTACACCTGCTTATTTACTACATCGTCCTGATCTGAGACGGAGCCGCAGAGACAACCAGGCAGTCGCACCTTAGCTACGGGTAACAGTCCACTCACTTTGCATTTCCTGGCTGCTTCCCCAATGCAGGGTGATGGACAAAGACAAAATGGCAAATAAAGAATCTTAAAGTTTCTGTTTTTGGGGGGATAGAGAACACAGGTTTGTGCTGGTATTTATTAGCATGTACTAATACTGTGCTTGCAAATACTGTATGTACGCAATGTTCAAGGAAAGCTTGAATCAGCTTTAATCCATGACTGAGAACCTGAAGATCAGAAAGGTTTGAGCCTATCAGTCCTTTTAGCAGGTCCGATAATGCAGAGATGCACGAGCAAAGACGACAGCAGAGCGATGACAAGGAGAACTGCATGTGGTAGTCAGGAGATGAACGACTTCAATCACTAGAGGAAATATTTGAGAGCAAATACAGGTATGTGTTTTACAAGTCTTGCAGCAGTAGCAGCACTTGTGTTTTAAAACCTTAACCTTTAAAACCCGCTGAATTATACCAACTTACTAGCTGCTGAACAAGCTCTGGATACGGCAAGCTAAATGAGGAAAATACACACATTTACGAAGTACTAGTACTCAATTGAGAAAAGTGTCTTTTCCTTTTCGTGTCCATCTTACATCACACAGTAAAACAAAGACACAAGCTCATCTTTCAGAGACTAAGACTGCTCTAACCCAATCAGAACAAATGAATTAGACACAAACTAAAGAGACGTAATCCTCTTCAAGGGCTCTGGGCTGGGCTTCGGGCAGGATAGAAGATTAGACAGACAGACAGTAATGGGACTCACATGCTCCTCTTCCTCTACTCTCTGGTGTCTGTTCGCTGGACTAGACTGGACCAAGAGAGGCACGCCACTGACAACGGGAACCTTTCACCCCAGCGCTAAGGACCTCTAGTTGTGAACACGCCCTCAATGCCTCAACTGGGCAAAAACTAAATAGAAATCTAACTCCATGTTAGAGGTTCTGCAATGGAAAGAGGCACCACAGGCTGGCGGGTTGTTTTTGGCTGAACCGGTAAACCGGCTCTCCATCTACCTCTTGGGTCTCAGCCACTGGTACAACAACTGAGGCGAGTAGTCGAATGATTAGTTGAATCACTCGCATAGTTTCCTGCTGAAGTCACAGATGCATGAAAACACACACACACACACACACACACACACACACACACACACACACACGGTGAGGCTCCAACTCAACTTGAGTACAACCTGCTCTTTGAAACTTCTCTCCAAACCAGTAACAAAAAAACAAAGAAAAATACTCAAACCTCAACTGCCAGCATCAACAAGTAGACAGAAAGCAGATTTTCTCTGTTTGGGACTTCAAGGGCAAACCTGAGTTAAATACCATCAAAGCAGGTTTTGCTGGGGGGGGGCAGGAGTGTTAAAGACCAGGATGAATTCCCGTCACATTCTGACTCAGGCTACATCTGTGCACCGGCTACTTCGACGGAAGCAGACGGAACCATGTGGCTGCAAGTCCTGGTGGGACTTTAAATTACCTTGAAAGTAAATACTTTTCGAACAAATATGACCTGCATTTTTTTTTTAAATCAGAAAAAAAGCCAATAGAGCTGAAGTTAAATAGTTGCTTCAACTTGAAATAAACCAAATGAGTTCATCAAATAGGCATAACCAGCACCCATTAAATACTGAGCATGTCATGTGTACTTCATGGTTGAAACTGATACCACTCCTACTTTGATTCTTTGGTGGAGGATCAGTGTGTCCATTGACCATTCAATCCAAAATGGCGGCAGCCAGGATTCTACACTGTGGTAACTGGACACTAACTGGCATGCAATAAGTATAAAAGTTTGTGAAAATCAGTAATCCAACATGGCTGCCACAGACCGTTGGCAAAAATGAGCAACATGAGAGTGATTCAGGCCAGACTGAGACGATGATTGGGCGAGCACGCCGACACGGGTCAGAAATCCCGCGAGCCTGCTAACAGACTGCACAGAAATGTGCTTGGTAAAATAATAATCCTGCTCTTCAAACAGCAAAGATGCTCGGCATAAACAAAATCATCAGAACGACCACGAGCAGCCGTACAGGACCTGCTCATCTCACATGACCCTCGGTGGATGAGAGGTTTTATTTGAGCCGAACGCTCTGTCACATGATCAGCAGTGGCGACGTGTCTCCCGTAGGAGCTGTGTGGTTGGCCCAGAGCTGGTTTGGTCAGTCCAGACACCCTGGTCCCTCCTGCACTCCTCCAATCCCAGAAGAAGAGCTGAGAGTGAGTCTTTCATTCCACGCCTGCCGGGTCAGAAGTGATCATTCTTTGGAATCGTTTTACTGGCTGGGGAATCGTCAGCTTACAAGTTGCGGAGAAGTTCCTGTCATGCTTGCTCAACATTTCCCCGGGTTGTTTTCTTTTCATTCGTTTCCTCCTCTTCAAGCTCTGCCAAAGATTGTTTTTTTTCCTGGTAAAACACCAACCAGTCTGACAGCTGCAGACTCAAAACTTCACATGGACTCAAATGTGTCACCTCAGATGGAGAACCACAACTAAAACCCCTGACATGGAAAGTTCCCCAGTCTGCCAACGATAAACACGGCAAAGCATCCCAGCAGTTTTGAATGAGCAGTAAAACTCAGACCTACGTCAGCACCGCTGATGGTCAGCGGCGCTGCTCGTTAGCACCATGAGGTTTTTAGACTGTCTTCACGGTGAAACGCCTGACACAAGGACTGCGGTTCACACAGGCTCAACAGATCTATAAACTACAAACTCCAAACTCGTGGTTTTACAGGCTCTGATGCGCCTTAAGAACAGCGGCGGCAGCCAGGTGACGGAAGGAGACGCCAGAAAGTTGTCGTGAACAGTAAACATCATCAGGTCAAAAACAGCCCAGGTGTGTAGCGAGTTGTGTTGACAACCTGCATCTGCGGTGTAGTTCCTTCTTAGCATTACGTTAGCTTAATATCACCTGTGAAACTGTAACAATGAACTCCTGTTCATTAAGACTTGTTGATGACCTTCACTCCTCAGGCTGGGAGGCTTTTAAACCTGGGCTCCACAGCATGAAGACGGAGCTCCCCTCTAACCTGACGGCTGCTGTCTCACAATAATCTGAGAAGTCGCCCACAGAAAGCGTTTGGGAAAAGGACAGAAATTTATGAAAAGTCTTCAGCTGGTTGGAGGAAGCATCAGTCCATCAGCGGGGCAAAGTTCGACCAATCGGACCAGAGAACTGACAAGACCGAGAAGAAAAGCCCTCAGTGGTGCTCTTTGCTCTTCCTTCTGACAAGAAATCCTCTCCAGTTCTGATAAAACTGATGCTGCAGCGCTCAACCTCCTAGTTTCCAGGTATCGTTTTCGTTTGTTGAGTGGCACGGATGTCATTCACTGCATCCAAGCCTCCTCCAGTCGTGGATCCGTGAGGCTGACATGGACGATCGAGAACATGTCTCTTTTGTTGTTGTATTTGCCCTTCGGCGATGAGAAGAGCTCACCCTGACCTTCACACACAGCCACACCAAATACAGTTCCTCTCAACTGCCTGGATTCAGCACACCGCGTCCCAGTTAGCCACCTCTCTCCACAACTTTCCTCGGAACTCAGGTCCCCAGGTCCCCAACGACTGTCACAACCACAATCCACCACGCTCCAACAGAGCCGGGCAGCTGCAGCCCGCCGTGGGCCGTCATCCTCAGAGGAGAAAATGAGAACCCAGCGGTAAGGAACACATGGAAAAGTCTGAAAAACTAACAAGCAGAGGTAAGTTCTGATCATGTGAAATGATGACATAATATTACATGAACCAGTCCGCCTGGTCTAAGGGACTCGGAGGCATCACCGCAATCAGCGTGGGAAAAGAAACCATTACTTTTATAGCCTTGTTAGGGGAATGAGCTCATCGAGGCAGATTTAGTCTTGATCTGATTGTCCATCTTTGAGCTGATGCCTCACATGGACCTTTTCTGACAGTCAGTGTCATAAAACAGCAACAAAACACCATTATTTTAACGACACAATGGCTTTCTTCAAACTGCCATCAGTGTTTCTGGTGTCAAGATCATTCCTTAACTGAGAGGAGACGAGCTCGGATTGATTTCCCAGCATCTTCTCGGTATGAAGCCGCCTCGGAACCTTCAGAACTCTCGTCTTGAAGTTAGAACAACTTAGTTGTCACCAGCAGTGCCCCTTCGCTACACGGAGGACTGGTTCATTCCACTCAACCTCCCCGTGCTTGAATTAGCTGCCTACCTGCTGTACAACAACTTAGTGACGGCTAACACGGTTACGTAACCGCTCACTTGTTCGGTGTTGATTTTATGCACTCACTTGACACCGCTGGCGTTCCCGTATTCCTACAGGGATTAACCACACACACACACACACACACACACACACACATACGAGACATTCCTGAAAAACTTCCCTGGCGACAGAAATAGTTCAGGTGGACTTGCCAGCAATCTCCCAGGTGAGAGTTGTACCTTTAAACCACAGCGCGGCGGAGAGGGAGATGAAGTTTGTCTCGGCTCTCATTTGTAGCTGGCGTTAGCTTGCTAATTAGCTTTCTGGCTAAACATTCCCAAAGACGCGCGCGCGCACACGCACACACCTTCACATACCTTCTCCCGCTGATGTGAGACGGTCCCGGCTCCCGAGTGGTCCCGGTTCCCGAGCGGTCCCAGTTCCCGAGCGGTCCCGAGTGAAACTAAAGTCCTGAAAACTTTTCCCGTCGTCAAACCCTCGAGCCTGAGAGTAGTTCCTGGCTGGTCGGTCGAGAGGCAGCGGCGCTCCCGCGTCGTCCTTCCCTGGCCCGTGCGATCCACGACGGTGCGCGCCCCCGCTGACACGCGAGCGCCCCGCCAACTTCAAGCAACTACCTCCTGACAAAGATCGCGTGTTCGGAGGTGCCGCTCTGATGCTCGTTTGGTTGTTGTAGGTTGTTTTTAAATTATTATTATTTCTTTCAGGAAGCGTAACCATAGCGACCGATGTTGGGGGCCAACTGCACTGCTGAGGTCTGCGTGTGTTGCGGTCGACCCGGAGTTCGCTGTCATGTTGGTTGTTGTGTTTCCAGAGTGAGAGCTCTCTCCTGGCTGGGCCTCTTCGTTCAGAGCCCTCAGGTGTTCTGTATGCGGACGGAGGGCGGCGCGCCCCCTGGCTGTAAGAAGCGGAACTACAACAACATTGAGAGTCGCGGAAAATTTCCTACGGAAGCTCGAAGGCCAACGAACACAAAATACACCTGCGTCAGATACATACGTCCTCCGTTACTTTATATGAACTCTAATGTTTAGAATATTTGCTTTAAAAATTCCAATACTGAAGCTGAATTAGGCTACGTTGTGATAATGACCACCAACAGTTCAGGACGGTGTTTCTTCATCGATTCATTCATGAGTCTGCAAATATTTGTTTCACCCACTCGCTTCTGCCGTTTGGTAGCAAATGAACAATTTTTTTTAAATTTTATTTTATTATTTTTTTATGGGAAACTTACGTTATTTTTTTTTAAAAGTTCGGATATTTTTGAGTTGCCAAATATTTATGTTCAGGAATGGCGTCATTATTTTAGATGCTCTGAATTATTTTGAGAGAAATTCTCATTATTTCAGGCCAGTTTGTCAAATTCTGACTAAATCACAATTTTGACAATTTTGCTCTACTTTGAGGTTTCATACAGGAAGTCATTTTGAGATTCCACATCATCATTTTAGGACACCAACTCATTATTTTGGTACTTTTTTTCATGATTCTAACTCGCCATGTCACGTTGAGATACTATTGTAAAAAACAATCATTAACTACTTCAAACTTCTACATTTTGATGAAGTTTCTCATCATTGTGAGAAGCGAAGTCATTCTAAGGGAGTTCCAGTATTTTGAGACATACTGTTACTGTGGGAGCATAATTCTTTTTATTCAGATATTTAATCACTCATTTTTTAGATAAACAACTTTATGTTGAGGTTTGTTTCTTTTAAGGTTTTTCCCCTCCAAATGAGAACATGCTTGTTTTTTTGTTGTTGTACATTAAAAACTGTGAGAAGAGAGACAATGTATTTGCGTCTTCCCAACTCCTGCTGTGCTCTTGAGTTGCAGTCACTGCAAATTATGAAGGATCAAGAGATCCTGCCTCAAGATAATTACTTTAAAAAAATCATTGTTTAGACTTCTTACTCAAGATTTCCAGCGACTAATTAGGATGAAATGGCTCCACCTGTGACCCCTGAGTGAGACGCCTGTTGCCTGGCAACATGAGCCCGTTTAGTCGGGACAAATTCAATCAATTTGTACTGTGGCCTCTTGAAAACACTGCACTGAAATAATCATTCCATGTGTTTTTGACTCCAATTCTTCACTACCAAGTGTTCAAGTTAATTACGCGGCTCAATGAGAGTCAATCCAAAGTGAAACAATGACATCACCGTTTTAATTACCTGTTCAGATCTCACCCAGGCAAATGTGACAACTCACACCGGGAACACGCCCCAGCGTTTTCGATTGATCACACTACTTTTATCAGGTAATTGAGATGAATTGGTGACGCCAAACTTCTGGAGTTTCAGAATTACTTCCAGGTGTCAAACAAACGTAAGCGGGAGAGTGATTAGTGTTTTCTCATAATTATTTAATCACACATACATTTACATCATGCAGTCAATCCAAAACCGTGATCTCATTACCGTCCCATCATATCAGAGCCCTGTGTGCCCCAGTGACCCAGGAATGATCCAGTACCTTGTCCACTGAGGGATCCCCAAAAACCGTCCTTTAAAAATTGACCAACTATTACACAGTAATAAAAAAAGTGGCGACACTTTGTTTTTTAAATTTAGAACTAAAGCAAAACTCCATTTAGATAAACACCACAAATATTCGTTCCTGTTTTATTTACTATTTTTTTCCCCATTTCATATCCAGTTTTGGTGGGAGAAACTTTTTGAGGTCCATGCTGCAAAGTTTTTACCTAATCTAGATTACACAGAGGGAATAATCCACCTTGATGGACATCAGACGCTGTCCTGTCATAGATATGCCAGAGCTGCTCCTCCCTGCAGCTCGTAGAAGATCCCCGTTACTGCTTTCACAGCTGTGAGACCACAGTTCCATGTACAGGGCTTTGGAAACTTCTCTTGCCTCCAGTCTAAAACAAATGCGGAGTGTTTTCTGAGTGCAGATATTACAAGGAAGTGCTGTAAAAGCAAATGTTTCTGTTCTAGGATGGCAGGTTGTGAGAGAACCAACCTCCCGTCCCTCTTTCCAAGCTACACCTGTTCCACTGATCGCAGCACGGCTGTACTTCAACCAATACATCACCCAAAAAGTGGATTTTGCCTTTCAAGAACACACAAATCGATGTCTTGGGCTCATAAAGATTTGTCCCCCCACGCATGGCATTACCTCTTTTTGACTCAGGAAAGCAGAGCGAGCCAGCCAGCCACGTGGCTCTAGCTTGAAGCTAACAGCGGCTAACGCCATCCAGACTGTTCTGGTCACAAACCCTTGCCCACAAACGCTTCGATTTGAGCTCAAAAAAAGCCAATGATGTGTTTAAGGGTTCACGAGAGACATTTTTGGAGAGTTCTGCTGTTGTTGGCAACCACTGGCTTCAAGCTAGATCCACGCGGCTGGCTTGCTCTGCTGTCTGGAGTCACGAAGAAGTCATCCGGGGGGCTCAAAACACCCATTTGTGAGTACTTGAAGGACAAAGTATACTTCATGGGTTAAATGTCATGTTAAATATCCAACTTAACTGATATTGTTTTATAAACTCATGAATCAGGCTTCAGTTTTGCAGAAACTGCATTTTTAAGGAGGAAATACACACCAATGCACAAGTGAGTGGAACAGCAGGCAGCAGAGAGGAGGGCCTGGTGTCTGCCTCTGCATGGCAGCGTTCCTGCTGAAGACACGCCCATCACACCTGCCAGCCCACTGACACACAGTGTATTTTACAGTATATTGCACTTGCACAAGATGTCAGTGTTCTCATGCTGGGATTACAATCACATCGAGCTCTCTGCCAATGCACTGGGGCTTCGGAGGGTACAAAACAAACCAACGAAAAGAAACAAAATCAGAACAAGTGTGGTGGAATCAAGAGGGGAGAGAAAAACCATTAAAAACACAATAACATTATAAACAAACACCAAATAAATCCTACACCCCTCAACTAGACTTTTAAATAAACCCTTCCTCCAGGTGATGGCAGATGTTGCGCAACCTTCGACCCTGCCCTCCTGATTGGCTGATCAGCAGCAAAGGTCGGATTTGACACCTTCCACCTGCCGCCCCTTCATAATATGCATCTACACAATCTATGGAACAATTAAAGTGATACAGTACATACATCCCAGCGAAAACACGTAGCTTTCTGCAAATCAAAGGGGCACATACAGTTACAGGTTCTACCGCTAGTCAGAAACAACAAGAAAAACAAGGGGGGAGGGACAAAAAATAGAAGCGAGGCACCCTTGAGTAGAACATGATAGGGCAGTCAGGTTTACTACTGAAGGACATAATTAGGTCCTGACGAGGTGAGTGAGGGCGACACATGATGGGGACGAGCTGGTGACAGCGACCCAGCTAGGACAGGACAGGACAGGACTGTGTGCTATCTCAGTCTACAGGCCTGACGTCTATGTGCTCCAATATGCAGATATAAATAGCGTCCATTAACACAGCATAATTAACCACCGAGAAGTAAAAACAGTACATTTAGCTACGTAGCATCGGCTAGGCTTAAAAGTGGAAGTTGGTTGTGTTAACCGGATCATTCTCTTCTTTGCCCTCCTTCCTTTCTACATTCTTTACATCCTTCTCACCAATGACGAGTATACGTTTCATTTTAACTTAAAAACAATTGGCCTCCACAGGTACTTAGTTAAATACATCTACACTACACTCCTGCATGTCTTCAAAGAAATACTTGCCCCAAGTCTTTATTTTGCCTTCCTGGTATTCACTAACGGGTCTCCTGAGTTCCTCCTGCATTGCTTCCTTCTGACTCCAGAGGGCAGGAAGAGCCAGTCACGGGTGTTTAGCTTGCAGCTAACAGAGACTGACAACTAACAACAGCAAAGCTTAGTTGAGGACAACACCGCGTGATGAGTTTGAGAGTTTGTAAACTGACATTTCTGGACAGTTCTGCTGTTGTTAACAACCGTTAGCTTGAAGCTAACTGGCTGGCTCCTTCTGCAGGGGTGAGGCAGGAGGAAAAACATCTTTGTGAGCTCAAGGCGTCTATTCTGAGCACCTGAACAGCAAAATACTTTTTGAGGCGAGTATCGCTTTAATGTGTTCGTCCTTCTTGTCAGCCACCCCCCGATCACCAAACAGCTCTCACCAGGGAGGCGTGTGCAGTAGTGCCAATTTTACATCTGTACAACAAGACTGGACACAACAGTAGTGCTCGATGCCATCTAGTCAATTCCAAACCGTACAGGGTTTTTGTTGTATTTTTTTGCTTTAAGAAGCTTGTAAAATCTAACATGAGAAAAAGTGAGGTTAACAACCGATAGTACTAACGTTGAAATGTACAGAGGTTAGCCTATAGGGTCGAGCTATGTCTCGTGATAGGGTCTCCTTTTTATTTTTGGTCTTTTTTGCATTTTTTTTTTTGTTCTTATTTTTTTAGTTTGAAATGTTTGATATTACCGTTTCCCCGTCCTGCTACCAGTACATTCAGCTCGGCGCGGTGCAGAACGACTCACACGACCACGGATGACGACAGAGTGTGCAGAAAAACAAAAACACATTCAGGCCGCGCGTGGTTTCGCTCTCCGAGGCTGCGCTCAAGACTGCGTTTGGTTGAGTGGAGACGATTATTATCTCACCTTCGTAAATTCAATTCTTGTCTTTTTGTTATTATAGCCAGGAAGAGAAATAAGGAGGTGATGAGAGTTGGGGGAAGTGTGGGGGGGTGTGAAGGGTTGGAGCTGTACAGGCCAGGAATATTTATATATATATTTATAATTCAGAAACTCCTTCGCGGCTCCGCAGCAGTGACGAGGAGCTTGTCCGCTGTAATGGAATGACGGGGCGGGGGGGGGGGGGGTGATATTGTCTCCTGTAGGTTCGTCCTTCTGTCCCGCTGCTCCTCAGCTGCAGGCACAGAGAAAGGTTGGCGTTAAAAGTCGGTGTCCATTTACAACCATGACATTTCTAAACAATTAAATTTGAGGTGTTTCAGCACTCGAATGAACTCTGATTTACTTTATTGTGTACGTTTGTTCATGAGAGGGTTTCTACCCGACAACAACATCTATCAGAATAAATGAGGTGACTCTGGAACATTTTGTTTTCCTGTGATAAACTCCGTCCTCACACACACACACACACACACACACACTCCTCTGTTCACTCTGATGTCTGCAATGAAACAAATCATAGTTGTAGTTTCGTTCTTCGACCATCATTCCGCCATGACAGCGCCTCGACTCTGATAAATGACTCTTTTACATCAAAGTATTCCTAACAAGCTGACTGCTCCTCTAAAGCTTGTCTTCACCAGTCAAACACAACATTTACTGCATCGCATCATTTAGACACTCAACCGTCGTCAACATACTTCTTGTCGGGCTTGACGCTGCCGCCCCCCCTGATGGACACCGTCTGGCTGTTCTGGTAGAAACCGCCTCCACTGCGGTTGATGTTCGGATGAGTGGGAGATGCCACGGGCTGCTGTCCGGGCCGGATGGGTTTGGCTGAGGAGGAGGAGCAGAGTGAGGACTGGGTTCTTCCCCCAAAGCTTTTGACAGTTAAGTGAAACCTAATAAACTGAGTTGCGTATGCAGGCCTGTCACTCAAATGAAAATGAGGACTGCATGAAACACAACAGCTGAATGCTGCTGAAGAGCGAAGAGGAGCAACATCTGTTGTTAACGACATAACTACCACCTTTTCTTCTGCCCCGACGAACTGACATGATGTGTACTCACCGATCTGGGCCGAATGCCCCCTCCTGGCCATGTTCTTGGCCCTGACGGCCTCCTTGATGCGGTCCACCTCCTGCTGGTAGCGCTTGCGGTCGCGGGCGGCGTTCTCCTTGGCCTCCTTCAGAGCAGACTCCAGGGCCTTGACCCGCTCAGCCGTAGCACGAAGACGCTTTTCCAGTTTAGGAAGCTCACAGCGCAGGTCTGCATTATCACGCACCAGCTGCAGGGACAGTTGACACCAGTTGAAAACACTTCCCTCTAAACAGAGGCAAAGATGAGGGCTGATAACTGGAGAGGAGTGACGGGGGGGGACCTCCAACATGGCCGCAGGTTCGTGAACGCCTACCTGTTTGTGAACCTTGGTGAGCTGCTCAAGATTGTTCTCAAGAAAGGAAATTTTCTGCTTCTGTGCTGCACTCCCCCCTGTGTCGTCAGAGTCCATCTCAGCGCTCTGCGGATCAAACCAGAGTTCACGTGTAAGAAATCAGGAGGGGAGAAGTTGTGATGCATGAGATCTCTGTTCATCTGTGGCTCCGGTTTATGACAGGGCTGACATTTTTATCCGTTGTTTTATCTGTGTCTTTACTCGTAAACTGAATCCAAGATTTTTTTTTTCCCCCTTTTTTCTTGACTAAAATATGGAAGCATAGTGGCTCGCCTTTTTCACTCTGGTGGCCAAGTCCTGGACGAAGAGCTTCCTCAAGTTATGCAGCGTCTGCAGCTCCTTGGCCTAGAAGGGACAGGTCATACGACATCAAAGTCAGAAAAATGATCATTTCTGAAACAGACCCACAAAACAGCGGTGTATCCAAAGAGCAGTTGCTTGTCAAAGTGTTAAAAAGCCCTCGTCTGACATGAGGCTACAGTTGTTGACCGTCAACTCACCACCGTCTCCTCCAGACCCTTCAGGTCCTGTCTGGCCTGCTCCCGTCTGTCCTGCATCACCCTGAACAATCACGAAAAAGAAGAGTTTTATTGTGTGTCAAAATGATCAGTGGACAACTGTGTGTGTGTGTCTCTCTCTCTCACGTGAGCTCATGCAGCTTGCGGCTCTTCTCCTGGTCGGTGGATTTGAGTTTCTCATGCTCAACTCGGAGTCTCTCCTGCTCCAGCATGATCTTCTGGTTCAGACTGCAACAGACCACAAGTATTAACATTTCATTCTCCAGCAGCAGCAGGAGCCACAACAGGGGGGAACTGAAGTCTTACTCCTGCAGCTCCGTGATGAGTTTCTCCTTGTTGTCTAGCTCATCTCTCAGGCTGCTGATCTGCTTCTGGTGAGCCTCACGATGGGAGTGAATCTGCTTCTCCACCGCTTCCTGTACAC
Organism: Aulostomus chinensis; assembly: GCF_037954235.1. NCBI lineage: Eukaryota > Metazoa > Chordata > Actinopteri > Syngnathiformes > Aulostomidae > Aulostomus > Aulostomus chinensis. Next base: position 29,983,234 of record NC_141324.1, read on the forward strand.
ACGGAGCACATATTACCGATGTACTACTGGATACTTAAAATGTAAGTGAAGGGAAGACAAAAATGAGAGGAGGGATAGTAAAATGTTCTGCCTGAGATTGTTGGAAGTTACAAGGTTTGATACTGACCATGCTAGGACGAATATTTTTATTGTGGTGGTTCCAGATTTGAAGTGTTATTCCCACATTTACAGCTTTCCAATGACTCATTGTGGCAACACTGAGCTGAATCAGAACGTCTGAACGAGACATTTCTGAAAACCTGTAGTGTGTCCAGGAGGCCGAGGCACATACCTTGACTTCATTGGCCGTCTGGATCTCATTCTCTTTCTCCATGGCGTGAACTTTCTCTGTAAAACACAAACATGAGCAGCCATCATTTGGTGTTGAACAGAGACGTGTTTGTATCTGCTGTCTTTAATCTGCTGGATTGGTTTTTGTTCTTCCATTTTCGTCTCATCTGGCATGAGGCTCAGCTGAGAGCTTGTTGGCTCTTGTACAGGCTGGCAAACGATCCCAGCACCGATCTAGAGAGCCTTCATTAGCTGTAGTCCACAGCTCCAGTTAGGATTCACTTCCTCCCGTTTACGTTCTGAGGTGGAGTCAGAGGGAGACGTACCCTGAGCACTGAGCTTGACAAGTTCCTCATTGAGAGAGTCCACGTTCTCCTCCAGCTGTCTCTTCTTCTGCTCCACGTTCTGCAGGTACTCGGTCAGGGACTTGATTTTAGCCTCGTGCTGCCAACAGAGGACATCATGTTCAAGAATTCAGAATTCCCTCTCCCTGAACGTAGGTCACAGTGCTGTTGGTGGTTATTCTTGACGTACCTGGGAGATCCGTAGCTGGCAGGCGGCCAGCTCCTTCTCGTTCTCGTCCATCTTCTTGTTGCTCTCTGACTGGGTGCTCTCCAGCTGCTTGCAGCGCTTCACCATGGTCTTCACTTCTGATTTCATCTTGCTGATGTAGAGGCGGGCCACTGTGAACTCCTCATCTATCAGACCGCTGCCGCCTTCATGTTGCTGGAGGGACAAAAGGAGGAAGGAGGGTGAGGAGGAGACGGCGTCGACACTCTGGACACTTGCAACATGAAAGTGATGTCTTATTAGAAGATCCGACGTTTTCTCTATTTCACAATTTGAGTTTACATTTGGATTTAGAACATTCACAGACTGAGCCATCAGAAACCTTTTCCGTACCTTGATGTCATTGCTGCCCACGGCGATACCGATCTCAGCCAGGTCTTTAAGCAGTGATGACATCATCTCGGTTACCCTCTTCCTCTGGTGGTTGGACATTTCCTTCAGCTTCTGGAGCTCAGAGTCCAGGGACGACAGGATGGACTGCAGAGAAGGAAAACACCTTTCTGACACATATACATACATCATACACATTTTTCTACTGTTGCTTTCCTTCTTTTGTTTTATGTCTAAAAACATTGAAATTGTGGCTGCAATGGATTGAGATAACTCCCAATGCTACAGTGGTCCTTTCCATAAGTTGTGTAGAATCGGGCCGACAGCTGTTCTCCATTTGACTTGAGACAGAACGTAACAACGTTGGCATATAAACCAAACATGAAGTAATGTGAGGGGGAGCGGAAAGTGTGTGTGTGTGTGTGTCAGGTGTCAGGTGTCAGTCATCCCCTTTAATCCTGAGTGTGATACAAGTTAATTATAGCGTTGCTTGTCTGCTCCATGCATCAACAAAGCGTGAATCAAGGACAAGAGACGTGATGGTATTCAAGCCACAGCGTCGTCAGCCATGTTAACATTGACCACTGGCTCACCGATTTCTGACTGAGCTCCTCACTGATGACCTCGAACTCCTTGGTCTTGTCCTCCACCTCCTGACTCTTCTGGTCGTAGTTGACGGCGAGCTCCTCCAAAGCTTGCAGCACCTCCTTCACCTCCTCCTTGGAGGCCTCGTTCTCCGCCTGCAGACGGTTCAGCTCTGCCTGGAGGTTCTCATGATCGCGGCGTGAGGAGGCTAGAAGCTGCAGGGAAGAGTTACTATGTCATTTGAATGTAAACACATAAAAGCAGCAGCAAGTCTTCGTTACAGTCCTGCTGAACGAGCAATTATCATCTATCTAATCAGCTCCCAAAAACAAACGAGATTTGTCCTGACACATCTTGTTGAGTATTCAAACACTGGAAAGATGATGGCAGCAGTTGTGAAAGCGTCACAGCCGCAGACGCATCAATGAAAGGCAAGACTTAGTGGCGCGCAGATGGTTGGTTGGAGACTAAGAGATGTTTGAAGAGTAAAAAGTCTAAATCTCCAAGTTAAAACCACAGAGTAAAAATATGACCACCGACAGAACTGAAGTGAATCTCATAAAAAACGGCGACGGACTGGCGACCCGTCCAGGGTGAACCCCGCCTCTCGCTTATGTCAGCTGGGATAGGCTCCACCCCCCACCCTTAACAGATAAGCAGCATAGAAACTGGATGGATGAATGGATCCCATTAAACGCTAGGTTTTCCTGGCCATCACAGATTGCAGTATTCACTGCAGCTGGAACAGCGCTCACCTCCTCCTGGTCCAGCATCTGCTGCTTCAGCTTCTCAGCCAACTGACTCTGCTGGTTGATCTCCTCATCCTGCACACAGCAGACATGCAGCAGCATTAGCATTCACACGCATCCCCGCAGGTCTCTTTGGAGGCAGAATCTACAAGGTGTAGGACTGAAAACATCTTTTCATATTTTAATTCATAATGAACATCAGAACATTTTCAAATGTCCCTGTCAAATGTGTCCTTAGGATCAGGAATGTAAACACATGAATAAAAGAGTCTATCAAACCAAATTATTCCCTTTCTATACCAAGTGTCATGTTGAGGAAGCAGATATCCTGATTGAAAACACGCTATCACAATGAGCAGTCATACGTCTCAAAGGAGATGAATAACAGTGACACACATTCATAGAATGTGCAGAGAAAAGAGATTAAAAAGGTCAAATTAAAGCGCTTTCAAAGCATTTTCTACACTTCATCCACCCATTCCTGTTGCGGAGATGCTGTCTCCCCTCACCTTGTCATCCAGCTGCTTGTAGAGTTTGGCAAGCTCCGCCTCACACTTGTCCTTCTCCACGTCGGTGAGGCGAACACCGGGCACGTTGGGCGTGGAGGCCGGCTTGTCATTGAGTATGTTGTCCAGGGCCATCACCTCGGCATTGGCCTTCTCCTTGTCAAACTGCTCCTCCAACGGAACGCTTTCACCTGGGAGGAGAGCACACCATCATGTAGCAAGTGGATAACAAGTTTAGAACTTGAGTGTGATATTCAAAAAAAAAAAGGGGGGGGGGGGCAAACAACAGTAAAATTGTGGCCACAAACACCACAAAGATGCAGTTTATTCAAACCTGTCAAGTCCATCGACTCACCGTTCCTCCAGCGATTGAGTTCGTTCTCCAACCAGGTGACGGTGTTCCTCAGGGTCTTGTTCTTCTCCTTCTCCCTCTCGTACTTCTGCTTCCACTGTTCTGCTGTCAGCTCGATGTTCACCACGACAGTGTTCTTGATGGTCTTTGCTCTGAGTGTTGAGGAAAATGACAATTTTGTACAATTCTAACAACTCGAATGAGGGGCTGTTGTGCATCAATGGTAATTTAAAAAGGTGGCTACACGTGCCGAGCCAACACCACCCTACACAATCTTTGCCATCTGTCTGATCGCTGTGGTGTTCATGCTACACGAGATACATGCTAGTTTGGTTTCACTGGTTAGAAATGTGGGATCCAGCCAGTTGATCCCAGCTGGTCTACCAACCTCTGTCCAAACATGAGGGTGGATTTGGTTTCAGCCTCGTTGAAGGAGGAAGGTGAGCAGCAGATGACGATGGTGGTTCGACAGTTCCCACCCAGCGAGTCCTGCAGGATACGGGTCATCTTGCTGTCTCGGTACGGGATATAGGCCTAGTGAGGTGCGCGCGCACACGCACACGCACACACACACACACAAACAGGGAAATATGAAATCAAACAGAGACCTTTCACATTGGGTATCTTACAATAAAGTCAGGTCCAAAATTTCTATTTCCTGAAAAGTTGATGAAATATGTACTCGTCCCTCTGGAAGAGCATCTGCAGCTGCTACACCTGACGACTACAGTTTAGAGAGAAGAGAATCCAACTGAAAGCACTAAGCTGCTGTAATGACACACCACGGCTGTCCTAGAACAAAAAGGGTCACCAGCACCAAGCCAGCAGGAAGTCAAACTGCAGCTACGTACATCTTCAAACATGTTTAATATTGATGGAGCAGGTTGAGCAGCAGCAGCCTGCTCTGATCTGTAAATACCACACTCAGCCAAGAGTAAGAGATTTCTGTACAATAGCTGGTTTGTTTTAGACCATCACAAATATATCAGTGGCTGACCGCCCCAGGTTGTTTACAGAGCGAAGGGGCCCTGAGACAATGTGATCGTTGATCAAAGTGAAAAGGGTGAAATCACTATTAAACAGCTTAGGAAAACATTGCTGGAAGGAGAATTTCGATCTGCAGAATTGATTCGGCAGCTCCAAGGTACTGTGGATGTATAAATATTGTAATTTCACACAAGAACATGCTGGTGTTCTGTCATTTATAATATTTGGGGGAAAAAAACAACAAAAACAAAAAGCCCCAAGGTAACAACAGATCATCCAACACTCCTTCTGCTTATGGAGCTGATGGTTATGCCACACACGGATCCGAGCTCATTGCAGAGGAAAATTCTGAAACTGAAACGTAATGTGAGCATAGCGTCGGTGGCTACAATCAGTAAAAATTACCATCAGCTACAGCAGCTATCCTGACCGAAGCAGTCACGCAACTTGGAGTGAGAGATCGATTTGTCCGCAGCAGTTCAATTTCTCTTTCCTCACTGCACAGCGACGCTTTCCTCCAGACATTTTAAATGACAGACACTTTATAGAAACAGCTCTGTTTGCGCTGCGGGCGGCCAGAGTAGCAGCTTCAAAATCCTGCTCCACCCTGCTGATGTCCTACACTGCAGACAAACCCAGCGTGGTCCAGGTGTTACAGTCACAGTAAAAGCTTCCCTTCAGGACAACGGCACGACATATTCAACATCCCTGCAAGCCCAAACCCCATATTAGATGAGGGAGATGCAGTGGAGGTACTGACCGTTCCCTCAGCCAGAGCAGAGATGACGTTCCCCAGGGACGACAGAGACTTGTTGATGTTCTTAGCTTCATCCAGCACAGCTCCCTCCGCTCCTGTTTTACTGACCTGAATTCCACAAAGACAATCACGTGAAGTTCTTGTACATATGTACACATAAGTACACAAGTATCACCTGGACTGTAATGAAGCTATCCCGCCATTATTGATACCTTTTCACTCCCAGCCAGATCCACCAGGTAGAGTTTGCCGCTGAGCTTCTGCTCGGTCTGGGTGTTCTCCTGCTTGACGTTTATCAGGAAGATACTGTGACTCCGGGAGCTGTGCTCATTCATGTCTGAAGAGAAAACACAGTCGTTGGTCAGAAGATAGTGACCTCCCAAGACTTCTACACCGACTGCTGGCGTTTCTCCCGCAGATTAGCGGCTACAAACAGAGTTGACTTCTTACTTGTAACTGCTACATGTCTGTTGGATTTTCCTTCATCGATCGTGTCCATCACCTCCTCTGGACTGCAGACAAACCTCTCAGTACAGCCCTGAAAAACACAGCCAGAACATGAGGAGGGATTATTTTTCGCCTGAACAAGTTCTACCACAATCTTTACCAAGTGACAAGAAGTTTGGTCTCACCTTGACGTAGGGTACTCTGTTTTTGTCTTCATGCACTGATAAATTCGTCTTTGACACTAGAAATGAGAAGAGAACACGTGTCAGGGAAGTCTGTATTTCTCCACTGATGCACCGCATGATTTATATGTTTATGTCATTTTCCTTTGCTTTACATTTGTCCATTTTTTAAAAATTGAATTGGAAGTAATTATCTAAGTCAATCATTTTTACAGCATTTAAACTGGAAAACTGAAAAATGTACCACAACAAAAAGGTTTCATTTAAGTTGGTATGTAAAAGAGGATAGTTAAGAAAGACGGCATCCAGGGCGGCTTCACACTGGCCAGTCAGGCTGGCCGTCATCCACGGCTCTGTGGGAAAAGCAACCGCTCCTGAAATTTGCAGTGCACGTGTACGTCATACTTTACGGTAGATGAGTATTCTAAGTATTAACAGGTAAGCCAAGTATCAGGATCACTGTTTGTTGATTATTCATTTTTTTGTAGTTTTTACAGTCTTGTCAAGTTGCCAGTCATGTCCGACTGTAGAAATTGAGTTGATTGATTGATGCCTGTCAATCACTGTCTGGTACAATTATCATATACAGAGTTCCCTCCCACTCAACAGCCACCTACCATCCAAAAGGTCCCGGATCTTGTCTAAGTAAATTTCAAAATATGAAACCTGTGAACAAAAAAAAAGAAGCTCATTATTTGGCAGTTGACATGAACTCAAGTTTCCATCACCGTTACTGCGCCACATCCCACACGGAACACAGGAGAATTACAGCTAAAGTCCAGTAAATCCCAAATCCCAGAGGTCTAGACGGCAGTTTCACCTAAACACAGAAAAATACGCAAGCGCACCGACAATGAGCTCAAAGTTTTGTTTCTCCAAATTCATTTTTTGATGAAACTGAATTTCTCTGGCCTTTGTATTTCACACAACTTCTTCACAATTTCTCATCGACCATTTTTTTTCCCCCTCATAAACCCATTGCTTTCTGTGTCAACAGCAAAAAATGCCAACTCAGAGTGAAGAATGGAAACTGCGACACAGGAAGTAGGTGACTTGAGCTCGACTCCCTGTTTGTGTTTGAAAACAAACTGGTTCGTCAGCCATCAACGTTGAGTTTTTAATCTCTAAAATTTGAGTTTGAGAAAATGAAAAACGGCCTCTTCATCTGCGGTGCCTCTGTCCTCTTACTTTGATATGAAACTCCAGGTTTTCGTCCATGGAGTAGATGTAGTTGAAGATGTCTTGAACTATCCTGGGGATGATGCCCATTGCATCTGTGTCATGGAGATTCCCCTGAAAATGGAGAGAGAATATCATGAGGCGAAAACATTAAAAAAAATATTGATTTGGTTTAAAAATAAGAACAGAAATCATGCTTGCCTCCATGGTATGCGTTTTTCCAGAGGATGTCTGCCCGTACGCAAAAATGGTTCCATTGTATCCCTCCAGGACATCTACGAGACCGCACAGAACACAGAGAAGCAACGACGGGGTTTATGTGGTTAATAATCTTCAAGCTCGGTTGATGCAACCACCACTTCTTGTTCAAAGGCTTCAAACTAACGGCTAAGAAAGTGATGACTTACCTTTTACAATCTTTTGGGCGCAGGCGTTGTACACTTGTTCCTGTGTTGTATTTGACTGAAAGACTCTGTCAAACATGTACGGTTTACCCTGAGACAAGGAGAAGAAGAAGAGTGAGGAGCAGCCAACACAGCAAAGCCACACCGTGTCCCGCAGCCTCACGCAAATCTGAATTCTGTGACATGTTCTGTATGAGTGGAATATTCCAGAGGGCAAGTTTGTGTCACGACAGTTGGTCGACCCCAAAACTCTGAGCTTTACCTTCCGTTCAGACCAAAATTCTGAGCAGAAACTGAGGTGGTTATTCATGCAAATTTACGACTCTGACACGCAGCAGTTTTTTTCTTTGAACGACAGTTTTATCTCTTCATTCATATATGACTCAATGACAATTCACCCTCCTCTCAGAGTGAAATCTCAGCACATTTTTTCATACACACTCAATACTCAACTATTAGCCCTCATTCCGAGAATGACAAGACTCCAACTACTCTGTTAGCATGGCTAAGGGTCACACATGTCCCCCTAATGATCCTGTTCACATGGGCGGTGCCAGGAAAACCTCCAGGTGGTTGTTGTTGCTAAAGGCGCAGCCATCTGACCCTTCCTACTACTGTAGCTGCTTCACTTTGGCTTCTTGTGATAAAACTGGACCAAGTGGATGTGCTGAGCATGGAACACTGAGGTCGCTGCCAGTAGGTCTGCACATTCCAGGGAAAAAATTGATCTGATTGCTTTTGTTTGGACTGATATTGTGCTTGCAAATGCGATTTGTGACGTGAGAGGGAATGTTAAGTTCTCCATCATTACTCTGCTTTTAATGGGCTTTTGTGTGGCTCTGTATCAAACAAAGGTGTCTTGTGGAGGACAGGTTGTGTCGGCAGGACCTGTGCAGCACCACAATACTGCATTCAAAACGCTACTCTGACACATTATTAGCCCTGAACAAGTGTCTCTCCTTCCTGGGATTTCAAAGTTGGTCATAAAGCCATTAATTCTGATGACCTGTGCAGCCTTCGCCGCCAGCGTCTCCGATCTCACGAAGGTTGCTCCTATGTATCACAATTTGACGTTCTCAACTGTCCTGAACATCCGTGTGCCTATACGACTAATCTCTCATCCCATCTGAACTGGACACCAGCACAGTAAACTCTGCACGGTCTCTATAATGACCTTAACTGGGATTTTACCACCGACTCTGGAGCCAGTCTGCCTCACACAAGTAGGCGTGTCCGTTGACTGTTGACTGTGTCATGGCCGAGGCAAAACTTCAAAGCACCGTTAGAATGAGATAGCGATCAATAGTTGTTTTTAGGATAGCAACCGCAGGGCTATGAAAGTGATGCTACAAGCACTTCTGAGGTTCCACTGAGACAGCGTGCTGCCGTCTGAAGAGGGTTGAAGTCCCAGTTGACTCATCTCCTCTCCAGCGTGATGGGTGGGGTTTTAAGAGCAGGATGGAAAACAAGGCAGCCCTGTTCACTGGTGATACACAAGATTAGAACATATTGTGTGATTCATTATTGCCAGGTTTAATATTACAAGGCGGAGGCCTCAACTGAAGCCTGACAATGTGTCTAAGCACCTTGTAGCCTTGAGGAAGTCGCTGATAAGAGATACCTGATTTAAGGCTACTGACACATGCAAACCCCTTCAGAACCACAGCACCAATGTGCCAGAGCACCTTCAGCAGGCTTCTTCTGCCAAGTACAGCTGAAATGTCCACAATTTGCTCCCCAGCTCATAATCCCCTGACAGACGGCCCCATCTCACTGCAACACAGACGAGCAGCAGCATCTTAATACCATGATAACTCACTCCTGCTAGTCACATCCTGGCTCGGAGCGGGAAGCTGAGCCACCATCATCCCTGACAAACGCTGTCAGAGAACAACGGCGAAGCCCATGTTTTAACATCATCGCTGCTGCTGCTGCTGGCCTCGTTACCGCCGTCTAATGGGATTATAAGCTGAAAATGTAATTACGGTGAGACGCATTGTTGGAGTTTTCAGTCCTCTTTCAGGTTCCTGCTGCCAGATGACTTTGTTATGATACTGTCCAGGCTGAGCGCTTCAGGAGAGACAACACACTCCAAGGTTACTCTGCAGCATCCGCATGACTCCTGCTGTATGATGGAGGAAACCTCATTGGACTCCTGTTGCTAGGCAAAATAGGTCAGAATTGTGTGAATTTTCTGAGTTTCCCCGCTTCAGTAAGACAGGCTGCTAAGGTCGATTTTATCCTTCCTGGTGATTTCAGTTCACATTTTGTACATCAGACAGCACAAAACCCCACATTTCTCCATTTACTGTCAACAATGACAAATAAAAAGAGCACAAACCCTCATATTTAAGATTCCAGATGCAGTAAATGCATCACATTTTTGTTGAAAGAGGATTGAAACAAAATCCTTTATCAAAACAGTCAATTTGATTTCCATCAACTGATAAATTGGTTTTTGCATCTCTAGTTTGTGCTCTGCATTTTCAACCTTTTATTTAACAAAGCATATTTGGAACAATGTACCTGGAGAACTATGACTTTTCATACTCTTTCACATGCCTAATAACTTGCCTCCCATCATCACCAGTAAGCCATTTTCCCAACAAATATCACAGCTGGTGGGCCACGTCCTTATACTTATTTATTAAACACCTTGACGCATCTCATCATCCCCCCTCTGCCCAGGCACCTCCTCAACAATCGTTTCTCACAGTGCATGTGATGCTAAAGTGATGTGGGAGGAGCTGATAGTTTCTGTGCACAACTGGCAGGAAAGTAATGGATGAATTAATAATTCACCTGCTGAACACTCACACTATTACACAGGTCAGCATGGCTGCGTATCAACCATGCCACCCATTCAAAAATATTCATTTTACTTTTTATGGCAAAAGGCGGGCTGTCCTTTGAAGCGAGCCACAGCTGAGTGAGGTTTTACTGGAAGCGTGTGACCCAGGAGGTGAACGTCCCTCCCCTCCTCACCAGAGCTCAACAGCAGCATTGGTCAGCTACACAGGGGATGGAGCACTGCCTCTGCCCCAATACAGCAGCTTCGACCCCGGGTTTTTCCAAAATGATCAAAGTGTGAGCTAATTGAGTCAGTAAGAGCATCTGCAAAAACAAAGATCATCAACATAATAATCTCCCCCAGCTCCCTGGATGGAAAACACGGGAGGATTACTGTGCCGCGGCTGCTTACGGCCACTTGGCGTGCCGTGCTTGTCAAAGCAGACGCACCAGCAGAGGCTGCAAGGCTCGGCAACACTTGTGTCTTTTACAATGTGCGCTGGTATTTTGGCACTATGACTGGCACTCAGCAACTGGGCTGGGCCACACCATGCCTGAGAGGAACAGACAGTAAAGCTTGCTATCAGCCTGAAGTCAGTGTCAGCAAAACTATGCATAAAGTCAGCGCAGCTGTAACAGTCCTCACTGTTCAGCGTGACACAATGAATCGTCTTGTTTTCTCAATTCAACACCTAAATTAGAGGTTTAACACCAGAGATGAGGTGACTGGGATACGCTCGGCCCAAACGGCAGCATCGTGAGTGGAATGTGTGATCAGTTTCTATAGGCCTTGTAAACTCTTTTAGAGCTGTGCTCTCAAAGGTGGGCATTTTACAAAGGCGCCAAAGTCCACCAGGAACACGACTCCCCGACACTGAGCAAACCTAATGTTTAACCACTATTTTTCAGAGTTATGTGCAGTTGACTTTGTGTACGTACAAACTTGAGATGCCAACTTGTCTTCTATGCTGCTGGAGTCAAGACCAAACCCTCTTCCGTTTATGAATAACTTAGAATCCGGCCACAAACAACAACTGCACGGAGCACGCGCCTGTATGACAGCGTAACCTAAGTGCTGAGGAAAGCGAGGCTTCCGACACTTTATGACAAAGCATCAAGTGTGTTTGAGTATGCAGCAACAACTCTAGCAGAGCTGATCCAGGGTGGTAACACGGCACATTCACTAAGGCATTTCCTACTTTTGTCACAGTGAAAATGGTGCCGGTGGCATTGCCCTTCTCACCCTTATCAAGCTGCAGAGATCTGTGGCCAAACATTCAATTCAATCAAAGTTTGATCAACGATTTGAAAGTGGCTCATAAAAGACAATGAAAACGGTGTCTGCTCAAAGTTTATAATATCAATTCCACCCAGGTCTACTAACTGGAAACCAGTAGAATGAGTCCTGGCCTACTGACATCCACTGGGACGTCTCTGTACAGGTTATTGATAGTACGTTGTCATTATCTGCGTTTCCTACTTCCAAGCACATTATCGCCCTGTAGTGTCTTCAGTAGTTCCGTCATTTCCCACTGGTCTTCAGAAAGGTGGGTTGAGTAGCCAGTCACACGGCTAGTTAAGTCCTGTTAGCTTTAATTAAGCATTTATTAATACTAGCCAGCTAGCCAAGGCCGGCTAATCTGTCAACTACCAGCTGGCCTAGCCTGTTAGCCACAACTAAATCAAAGCTGGCTTACGATTTCTGCTGACGCAAACTGTTCACAATTAATAGCTTTATCTTTCCAGATGCGCGGCTGTTTGCTAGCTGGCCCTGCGGCAGGAATACTGACCCCGGCAGGAAGGGTTTGAAGGCGGAATTCTAAAATGTGTTAGCGGCTTCGTTGAATGACAGCTCGTTAGCCGCGGCGGGGCAAATACGAGCAGTGACATTTCACGGCGCCAGGCATCGGGACCGGCCGGCAGAAACGTGTCCAACTGAAAGGTGTTTGTTGAATCGGGGAAGAAATCAGATACTCGTCAAAAAAGAGTGACGGACAGTTTCAGGTGACGCCGTTAGTGCTGATAGCTGAGGGCCAGAGGAGCAACGCAACAACGGACAGGTCAATCGGTGCTAACGTTAGCTAGCAAGCCAAGGTGCTAACTACCGTAGCTACAAGACAATCAAAAATGGCGTAGTGCTGACTGCGCCCGAGGGTGACATCAAATAGTTCTCCTCCAGCTAAAGAACTCACCCCGATGACCACGGTGTCCTCCCCCTGGAACTTGGGAATGTATCTGTCTCCTCTGGTCACCTCGGAGCTGTTCAGGGGCCGAAAACGGCACATCACTTTGATGGTGCACTCCGCCGGGTCGGCCATCTTCCACGGTTCACCAAGAGGAATTCAACAATAGAATTTAAGTGTATCCTGGATCCCGGGGGCGGCAAAAAAAAAAAAAACGAGGCCAAGCCCCTCAATCCCGATCTGAGAGTCTGGAAAGGCTGATTATCCGTCCGGGCATTCGAGAAAAAATCCTTGTTTTGCTCTCATTCACTCCCCCCACCTCCTGTTAGGAAGCCATGACACCGGTGGATGAGCGGCTGGCCACCTCACCCCTCCCGCTGCCGCCGCCGCTGTGTATGTGGATCACGATGACGTCACCTCAGCCCTCCGCCGCCCCGTGCTCGTGTTATTGTAACGAGGCTCTCGATAATCGCCAGACCACAATGATAAAATACCGAACTGTCCTCTCGAAGTATTTCAGGTGATTGGTAGACCGAAGAACACCTCACCACTACCGGGGCTTCCTCTGGAAATGGTTCGCAGGGCTGGGCTAAAAAAAATAGAATACTGCCATATTCAGACACCTTTTTTTCCAAATCGATATAAATGATGATAATAAAAAAAATCAAGGTTCGTTAATCGGCCTAATGAGAGGCCCTGCTTGTCAAAGGTATCATTTTGATGGATATCTGACTCGCTGTTGTTGTTGCCACTGACTTGGACAGCAGAATTGTGTCCCAATTATCAACACTGGAAGAAAAACAATCCTAAATTTATCACGTTTAGACGATATTTCAATGTATCGTACACATTGATCAGGGAGCGGTGGGAAAGTGAGGGTCTTTTCCAGTTTCTCCACATCACAATGTTTCAAAAGCAGATTTCTGACAGAAAAAAGCAACTGCAGATAAAACTGTCTGGGGCGATTCGCAATATTGCTGGGATTTAATCGTGTAAATCATGATTTTCTTTGCGAAGACAATACAAACGGTGATACACAAAGTACAAAAATCAAAAACCAAGTATTTTTTGTTGCATCAAACAAATTAATCAATAAAGTATCACTTAATCTTCAAATATTAAACAGCCAATGAAGTTAAATGAGAATGCAATTTGCAAATCAAAAGTCCAGTGACAATTTTTTTGTATTTCATGTATTTTTTTTATTTGAAATGTGTTTCTTGAAGAGTTGTTTGTTTCCTCCGGACACTTCATGAAATAGTGAATTATTTATCTGAGAAAACTGGGACTGAATAATGACATTAATATGATCAAATAATATGAATGTCATTAATATTATAAAATGATGCTTTACCAATGACATATCAGCTGCAGCAGTCTGAGGAAGCGCCCATTTAGTTATTCGTTCCCTCTATATATAAAAAACAGTGTTTGTCATATAAAATTTTAATCTTAAAAGTGCTGGCATTGTAGTTGTAATAAATGTAATAAAGCACAAAAAAGTAAACACAGTTGTTGCATCTGAGACATGGCCAAAGTATAAAATTGCACAAAACAACAAATAAAACAGAAACTTAAGAGGTAAATTATCCTTAAACACACCGCAAATGTACATGATGTCATCGAGCCACTGAGCAAAAAACAGAATTAGAGTTAAATCCCTCAGCCACACCCCAGTTTATTAAGAACTGCAGAGACTTGATGGGCTCCTCTGTTCCCACATGTAGCAGCTAAAACCAGAACTGCAGATTTGAAATTCACCGGAGCAAAAGGGGACAATTTGAGCGTAAATTTTCATCACGTAAACACACAAAACAGTCGATTCAGTTCAAAATACTACAAAAATTTGACGTCAGCTTTTGCACTTCCAGTTCCATGAGAAAGAAGGCGGGACGTGGCAAAGATTCTGTTTTAATAAGGCCTCACTGAGAAAATGGCTGCCTCCAAACGGAGTCGTCAGTCTGAGCGCCGGTTTGTTCTACAACCTGCAAAGTGGCAAAGCTCGGAGCGGCGTGTCCTCCCGGCGGCAAACGTGAGCTCACCGCCTCAATTTGAATGTTGAAGAAAAAAACAAGAAGACTGGGAGCTTCTGCTTCGGGATGATCCACCAAACCCAAGACTGAATGGCAATCAATCAATCAATAAATGCATCAATGTTCATGGGGAAGAACACGAACAGAAAAGAAAAAGAAAAACAAACAAAAATCAAGACTGTCATCGTAAGTTGAGACGGACAACAGCCAGACTTCTGCTGCGACGATGAGCGTTTAACCACCGTCCTCCTCCAAACGTCAGCGTCTCAGGGCCAGACTTTCCCACACCTGGGGATCAAACAGGATTTGACCGAAAACAGGGGCCTTTGAGGGAGGACGCGTTCAAATGTGCCTGCCTATGTTTGTCACGCCTCCTCACCTGTCAACCTGCGTGCAGGTCAAACGAATCGTGCGGTTGCTTCCCGTTCTCCCAGGATGACAAACACGTCACGCTGATCTCACGTGAAATGAAACACCAGACAACTCAAATCTTTCATTAGACGTGCAGCTGTAAATGTTTCCTGGAATCAAAGTGTGAGGACGTTTCAAAGCTGCTTTGAGGGGAATGAGAAAACAGCGCCGCTGTTGTGAGGACATGGCGTGTCCTGTGACTCAGCTGCCTGTAGGACGGCGTGCTGTGGCAGCTACAGCTGCGCGACCTCCTGAATTAAAATACATCACGTCTGAGCTCACTCAACAGATGCCAGACTGAAGCAACGCTTTGGCAACCCTGGCGCGGACGAGCACATTTTCTGGCCGCTCCCTGAAACCATCAGGATATCAGCTTTCTGGTTGGACCCTTCAGCAAATCCAAGACCAGTTCTACCGGCCCACGTGTGCTCACCAACAGAGAGCGAATGGGTGTGGTGGTGTGAGCTAACAGGGAAGTCTGGTTGCCTCGGAGCAACCCCCCCCCCCCCTTACTGGGACAAGACGGCGGGTCATCCTGACACACAGGCTGCTGCTGCTGCTTCGCTCTCCTATGATGGGTTGTAACTTAGAAAGTTAAATGATGACATCACCTATGTGCCCTCCACCCAGTTATTTACCCAGTGACTCAGCCTCAGGCCGAGGCTGCGCGAGCTGACAGCTGCCCTGCACTCCTGGAGCGCGTGCCTGCGTGTGTGTGTTTCATTAACACAGAGACTGTGTGTGAAAGTGTTTCCATCTCTGTTTGTTGTGCCTGATTCGTGCTTTTAAAGCTCTGAATGACTGCATCTCTTCCACCGGTCTCTCTATGAGCAGGACTGTCACAAGCTGAAGACTCTTTCTAGGTCTCAGACCGGAACAACCCAGCAGAGGACGGTGCAGATTACCAGCAAAGGGCCAATTTCTTTGTACTTGACACATTTCTCAAGAAATATTACGCCTGGGTGTGGGTGGGTGTCGGCCTCGCCGTTGGCGGACCTCTTGGGGGGCTCTGGTCGGGTCTCGGGCCAGAGGGGCCCTATGCCCCTGGGCTCTGCCCATGCTGTGGGGGGGGGGGGGGGGGGGTGCCCAACGGGACCAGGGTCCTCTCTGCCCAGTCTCTCTGTGGGTTGCTTCCGGGTGGGGGTTGCTGCTCCTATGCTTTCCTATGGGTCCTGGCATGGTTTGGGCCTGGGGGAGGGGTGGCCTGGGGCTCCCCGTGTCCTGGGGGTTTCTGGGTGCTCTGGTGGCCTGGTTCTGACCTGCCTGCTATCCTGAACTGGGGGTGTGATGTCCTGGCCCCCCACATCAGCTACAGCCAGCTAGGCACAGCATCCAAGACAAACCATAGCACACACACACACACACGTATACACACATGCGGCGCACAACTGACCCATAATCACACACGCAGACATTTATCTAAAAATTATATTAAACCAAATGGTAAGCCTGCACTGGAAATTCTGCAACCAATGTTTTTTCCTTTTTTTCTCCTGTTATTACTTTTTCTTTGTTTGTTTGGTTTTTGTTTTCTCCTGCTATTGTTGTTGTTTTTGTCCCCCCCCTTGTCTTTCCTGTCCTGTCCCTGTTCTGTCTATCCACTCCTGTCCTCAGTCCGGTAGCTTCATCAATGAACCAACACCATTCCTAGTAAAATGAAGCATAAATGGTGATAGGAGGAGTTTATCAGGTTCCTCCTTTGCAGAGTAGAACTGCTTCAGTACAACGAGGCACCAGGAACATTGGTGCTGCTGAGCAGGACAGGTTAATAAAGAAAAAAATTCCACAAAATCAGATTCACTTCTTATAGTGTCAGAATATTTTCTGACCGATATGACGATCCTACAGAGCCTCGAGGGGCCAGGGGACACAAGTATATCTGCTGTGGCCACAAGACATGATTTATCATTTTTGGGCCACAAGATAACAAAAATATGTTCCCTTGCTTTGATTCATTGTGATGTAGTTCTATCTTGTGGCCTCAACATAAACAAACTGCAGGAACAAGTTATGGCCACAAATGACTTCACTTGAGGGAAGATACCAAGATGTTTGAATGTGAATTTTCGCTTTCATTTTACATCTTAAAAACCCGGGTTCATGTTGGGTCCAGGAACTTCCACATTCCCACCAAGAGACAAATTCATTTATTTTACTGCTTCATGTCAGAAAAGTACCCAGATTCAGATTCCCATCCCTGCGAGGCGTGACACAGCAGAACCCAAGCGCTGCAGCAGCCTCAGAAGCCCAGAACCCTTCACACCAGAACCTTCTGGACATGGCGGCGTTTATTATGAGGCCTACTTACATTTGTACATCCATTATCGACACCAGAGCTACAGAATGTTCACCGCAGCAATGATCTGTGGAACAGATTTGTCATTCTAGACCTGCACATCAATGTGCTGAAGGGTTTGTGTCCATGTGATGGCGTCAGCTGAGCCAGACCAGCACTGAGGAGACCCCCCAGCACCAGCAGCACCGGTGCTATCAACAGTGTCTGAGCTGCGCCTCCATCATTTCTTCTGGAAGAATCCCATAATTGAAGCTTGCTTGGTTCCTTTGCTGGCATTCGCTGACGTTCTCTTCTGACTCTTCTTCTCTTCCTCTTTCTTACTGGTTGGGGGTCTCGCAGGGGCGGGGTCTCGACAAGCTGAAACATCCTCCTCTGCTTCAGAGTACGATTCACTCTCGTAGCCTTTCTCTGTCACTGCCGAGACAGAAAACACGAAAACAGACCAGATCATCAAAGTAACAGCTGACGCTGGGACATCGAAGGGTTCGAGGCTCCCGGGTCAAAGATGGAGGCTCGAGTCTGTCGTCGAGACAAGAGGCCCTCGCACGACGGGTGAAATGTGACGAGCCCTCGTCACCGGGGTTAAATCAGATGGTCACCGTGACTCACCATGAGGATGCTGACCGTACCTTTGTGTACTGCATCAACTGTAACACACGTGTTCTCCACAGGATTTGGAACCTAACATTTTGGTCCCTTTGTGTCAGTAAAGTAACTGAGGATAAGGAACTCCGCTACAGGGTTCCCACTCTTTTCCTGAAATTATGTTCCTGGACTTTTCCAGCGGCTACAGAGACGAGTTCTACTGACGACTACAAGTTCTAGTGACGACTACAAGTTCTAGTCACGACTACAAGTTCTAGTCACGACTACAAGTTCTAGTCACGACTACAAGTTCTACTGACGACTACAAGTTCTAGTCACGACTACAAGTTCTGCTGACGACTACAAGTTCTGCTGACGACTACAAGTTCTGCTGACGACTACAAGTTCTGCTGACGACTACAAGTTCTAGTCACGACTACAAGTCTCTGTCCCCCTCACACTTGGGAAGGGTTCTTTTCTACAGTTGTCATCCAGACTGCTTCCATGTTTGTTACTCCTTCACTTGATGTGCAGTCCTGTCGTTTAGACCAGACAGGAGGCTGCGGCCGCGGGACACAACAACCTCACACTCGCGGGCCGACACCAGCGACACTTTTCAACTTAGAGTCACCAGTTTTGTCTCGAGGCACTAAATCCTTAATGGCGTCTGATAAGTCGGCAAATCGAGTGACCAAATGAACTGAAAACACCGGGTTGCAGAACCGCTGGAAGCGGAAATGCAAATTTGATTGGCTGGGACCGTCACGTGGGCGCTGCGCCGGCTGGAAGTAGAGAAGCGCCGTGCCAACAGACATGCACGCACACAGCTTTAAACCCATTAGCATTCGCTCACAAGGCAGGGGGAGGATAAACAATTTTCCAGGAAATATTTAACATTTCCAGGACATTTGTCCTTTTTTCTCATTTTCTATGACTGGAAAATTGGTCAGTCATTTCCCAGGTTTTCCAGGATGCGTGGGAACTCTGAGCTACGAGCGTGTGTTTTCAGCAGCATGACGGGACGATCGGTGTCACGAACGCACGTCCTCGTGTAGCGGATTCTCACCGATGCAGCCTTCCTCATCCACGAAGGTCTGAGACTTCAGGACACGCCTCCTCTTCCTCACCTTCACCTCAGAATTTTCCCTCTGCGGAATAAAAGAGACACACGAGTTTAGCATGTTCAGTGTTGAGTAGACAAAGAGCGCGTGTGCTGTGGAAAGAATGGATGGATGAAGCTTGACATGTGTTTAGTTGGTCGACTTCAGATCTTACAGGTGGATGTGGAGCAGCTTCAACTGGTTTTTTGGCAGCTGGTGACGGAATTCTTGGTTCCACCTTCTGTGGAGAATCTGGAATGACTAGAGAAGCGAACAAATACGAGTTCTGTCTTTCTTCTTCAAAACTCTTCCACTGCGCTCCACTTCAACTGCAGCTCTTCGTCAGCAAATATTAGCAGGGAGGACAGCACGTCCACAGCACGAAACGTCAAAGGTTCAATAAACAAGACGTTTTCAGGCTTTTTAAGGTTTAAAAAACATTAAAGTTCAAAGCTGAAACGTGACATAAATGAAGTTCTAGTTCACCGTCTTCATCACTGCTGTCCGGCTCAGGTTTCTTAATCCGTCGACGCTTTTTCTTCTCCATCTTCTCTTCCTCGCTGTCCGAATCCTCGATGCGCTTGGTTTTGCTTCCAAGAAGAAAAAAAAATGTAACCGTATTTGAAACAAAGGTTTTAAAATCCACATTTTTCCATGTCCACACACAAACACCGCCCACCTCCTGCAGTCTTTCTTGCTCTCCTTCTCAGGTTCCACTCTTCCCGCCGCTTGTTTTTTTCCCGGCTGGGTTAAACTTTGATGTCGTTGCTCCGTTGGTGAGGACGGGCGAGCCGGTTCCTTCTCCTTCACAGTTTTTTCCGGTTTCTCTGAAGACGCGAGAAGGAGAGTTTAGCGTTTGAGCGAAGTGAGCAGGTGTGACTGCTGCTCCACGCTCCCATGAAGGAGGCCGCACGCCTCCTCAGCGCACTCCGGGCTCGCCGGCACACATCAAAGCCTCGACTCGTCTCCAAAGAACTCTGAGGTCATCTCTAACTTCAGGAATGTTTCAGCTCGCCGACTTCTACACAACCTTCACTCCACCGCACTTCAGCTGCAGCCGAAGCAAACGCATCACCACCAAATCCACACAAGATGAGATTGATTTAAAAATGACCAACACTAACCTCACACACACATACATATACACACACACACACACACACACACACACGCGCACACACCCACACACACAGTTTGAGAACTCTGAGTAGGAAGCAGAGCTTGTGTTCATTACTGACTTGTTGCTTGATTCCCAAAGAAGTTCAACATGGGGTTCGTCTTGGCAGCTGGTTTACTTTTAGGGACGTCAACCTGTAACACAGACAGTGTACTACAGTACAGTACAGTACAGAGTACTTCAACTTAAAGTACTTGTTTCTTGCCACCATGACACTCAAGACGTACCGGGGGTGCATCTCCCTTGATCTCAGACTTGATCTCCTTGCCGCCATCAGGGTTTTTCAGAGAGGCCTTATTTGCAAACAATCCCATGATGCCTTTCTGAGGCTTGGTGGGGGGTTTGGGGGCCGGAGCACCGTTTCCATTCATGCTGGCATTTTTGGTTTCCGGTTCTGGCGAAGCAGCTCGCTGAACCTCTCGCGCCTGCTGCAGCTCCAGAGAGGACATGGGTACGGCACCGGCGCAGCGGATCGCACTGTGCCTACAGAGACAGGCAGGAAACACCAACACCGTTCACTCTGTCACCGCCACAACGCACGACCAACCACCTCACGCCCTCGCCACCGCCACTCAAACACCAGAACCTCCAGCAAATATTCAAGGTTGGAAACTTCACGAATGAACGTGAATTATACCAGCGTTAATGATACCATCGTGTACTTTGCGTGTTCTGATGAGCAGACAGGAACACAAACATGGGTGAAAACAAGCGTCCCCTCTTGTGACAACGTGAATTCTCCCAACAGTCAGAGGGACGCACCTGCTGCAGCTGGTGAGGTTGTCCCTCACAGCGTCGTAGTCGACGGCGTAGAGAGGACCGCTGTCCTTCAGCAGCGCTTTCTGGACGCTGTACACGTGGACGCTGACGACCAAGCTCATCTTGGATTTCATACCTAATTCAACAACGACAACAAGGTTCAAGGTCACCTTGATACTTCTGTTTCTGCTAATACAGAAGACACCCAAGTACAGTTGGAGGCCTCATGGTCAAGACTGATTTATCACAACTTGACAAAAATCATTGGTTCATTTTGCTTCTGCAGCAACACAGCAAAAACGTACAGAAGCCTCCAGGTGTCGGAGCTGGAGGAAATGACCATGAATCCATGAGTGCGCCTCGGAATCTGGTAAATGATCCACTCATACTGATCTCTAAACCGAGCACAGACTTCCCATCTGTACCCACAAGATCAGAATCCAGGTTAGAGATCAACTCCTAACAGTCACCTGCAACGTAGCTGACACAGAACATGATCTACTAAATCTACTGGAGGTGAGGAGGAGTTTTTTTTTTTAAAGAAGTTTTTTCTGCATGTCAGACACCCGTTGAAAATGAAACACTAGCTTGAGACCAGGGAAACACAGACACACACACACACCTTCCAACTGGTCTTCTCTGACAATGGACACTTTGTGACTCTGGAAAGGAAACGCATCATTAATGACACAAAAAACTCAAAAAGAGCCGATTAAAAAATTCAGACGCCAATGATGCCGGAACAGATGACGTCATCAACGCGAGTTCTTTCTCACCACGAGGCCGTTGTCCTCAAACTTCCCGGACACCAGATAGGTGGCGTGGAGCGGAGCCGAGCTCTCCTTTCTCTTGTGATCCAGGTAATGAAAGAGCATTCTGGAAGCAAGATGAGCTGCATGTTAGTTTCTGCTGGGCGCCTGGACTGCACGGAGCGCAGGCTGGACCGTATTTCTTTGCGACATTTACTCGGCGAGGATCGACTACATCTCTGTATCTGCTCTTGCACCAACGCTGTGTTCCACTGGCAACACACCAGAACTTAACATTACTGATCGTTTTCACGTGGCAGCACACGTTCTTGTTGGGTACGCAAACCAAAGGCAGGATTGAACAACAATTTAGGGCCATGGACTGAAATTTTCCAACACACACTGCCTTTTATTGTAATGATAATAAAACCAATAATGACGATGATGTAAATCAGCTTAGGGATTTAGAAAAGTCTGCATATGTGAAGATTCTTATGTCTTTCTGGAAGATCACTTGATGCACAGATCAGTATTTTCTAAATTAATTAATTCTATGAAACATCCACGCACTCACTGTTTGGCGGTGTTGACGTGGACTCCCAGAGTGCGACTCAGCCATTTATAGGTCACCTGTTGATCGGCAAAAACACGTAAGCAGCTTAGCAAGAAACAACACAAACCTCCAAAAACCTGCTTGTGTGCTCCGTCGGTAAACCGCGTTCAGATGCTGTTAGCTAACAGTTGACGTCAGGGACCGGACGAGCCTACACCAGCTAGCATTAGCTGTTGCTGGGGCCAAGCTAGCTACTCGCTGCCTTTTAGGATTCAGCATTCGAGTCAATACATCTCACACAGACGGAGTCATGTGAAGTTGAGGACATGCATCTTGACGTTCCACAGCATTTGGAACATTCATTACCCCCCCCCCCCCCCCCGGCTACTAATTTCATTGTGATTTGAGTTTATTCACAAGCCGAATTGACCACTTGCATTGGACCATTCGCTTTGCGAACGCAGATCAGCGGCTAACTGCAGCGACGCTAACCGTGTCCGGAGGCTGATTCACCGCAATCCGCTCGGTCAGATTAACGTAACGTGAAGTGGGACGTCACAAGCCAACGGCGCTCTTACTATCTTGTCGTGGTCGTTGACAAACTCGTCGATATTATCCAGATAAAGCTCGTCCATGTCGGTTGGCTTGTCAGTGTCTGTCCGCTTGAGCGATTTGACTGCGCGGGAAGGCAGCTTTATTTACTTCCTGCCTCATGTCACGTGTGTGGGTTTGTATTTCCGGTGAGGCGAGCGTCTCCGTGATGCCCTCTACAGGACAACAGCGGCTACTACACAGGCTAATGAGGGTGGAGGTTCTCCAGAGACAGGGGAGCAGTCACATGATGTCTTGTTAAAACAAATCCAGCTGGAATTTTGAGAGCAGGCAACAAAAGACCTTTGCAACGTACAAACTCCCCGTCATTTATTCTATATTTTCACCATTTGGGAGCAGAGACACAACAGACGCGCTGCAGGGGTGTGCATGCGCGGGCGAATCTCATCTAAGTGGGATTTAGTACCAAAGCCTGCGGTGGATCTGTGGACCCAACACACACCGAGCCGAGTGTGAGGCTTCATCACTGGTTCACACCTTAGCCATGATAATCATGATACGAACGAACGATGCGTTCATGAGCTTAGTGGTGATTAAGAAACAGAACCAAAGAGTCAGGTTTCCTGCTCTTTTCATCACATCCAGTGAGCTAAAAGTACAGACTACACTGGTTCCAGGTCAGCTCGAGACGGAGCTCATCCACTTAGAGTGGATTTTCAACGCTCGTTACCGGATCTTCACCATTCCTGGGGTTTCGGTGTCATCAAGGTCTCATGCAGCTTATCGGTGAACAACTACGAAGCACCTCCTACAACCAGTGTGATGCGACAGAATGACAACTTCAATCCAGCGACATTAAGTTCAGTAGTCTGCATGGCAGCCTCAGCCAACCCCCGAAACAGAAGCCACAGCTCATTAGAAAAGTTTGTGAACCTGGAAATTATTTTCTTTCAAGGTGCAATAAAGAAGCAACGGCTGAAATTATAGCAATTTTCATTAAAAGCCTTAACGCCCGTCCGTCCCATCACACAGTGAGACTTTAAATGTCTTGTGTGAGGAGGAAAATGCTGACTTTAAGTTCAAATGAAAGATTATAAAATGCTTCATATAATGTCACTGCATTTAATCGGTTTTTAATGGTGGACAGGAAGTAGGGAATGGGCTCGTGGCTTCCAGCGGCGGCAGAGAAAAGCGAGAATAAGCACAAAAAAAACCCAAGAAAACAAAAAACCAAGCTCCTCCGGCTGCTGCAGGCGAGAGATCAGCCGCTGTTATTAATGCATCAAACCGCCGTCAATGCAAACTTGGAATTTTAATGAATGGCTGTGACAAATATATTCAAAAAGGGACAACGTGGACATCCTGAACCTTCGGTGCCCTCATCATCCGCTGCAGCTTTGCCAAACAAATCACTGGCGGACACGAGGGCACGCTCCTCGCCGCGTGTCATCATTTTTCTGCATCAGGTGGCTCATTATGGCTGGAAATGAGAGCCGTGAAACTGCTTATAAATGTGACTAAAATGAGAAGTGAGGCAGGGGCGTATTCATTCTACAGTTCATCAGCGTCTCAGACAGTAAAGAGCAGCGCTTGTTAAAAGCCGGACATCAGCCGCAACGCCGCCACGTGTGCGCTGAGGTTTGCCGTCGGGGTCTCCAAGGGTCCCATTACCTGCCCTCTCACCAGGAATACAGATGTGCTGTTTTCTTTGTAGTCAACATCTCCAGCCTTGCAGGAGGCTTGTTTTTAATTCCTTTCAAATGCAGTAACCTTTGCAGCCCCAATGGTATCAGAGGAGGGATCGACTGCTCGGCGGGTGTCCAGGTCGGGGGTCCGCCTGCCATTTTCAACAGAGCAACAATGTGACCCCTGTTCAGAGGGTCCTATGGAGGCTTTGAAAGAGAACCTATACGTTCCGCTGGTACAAAGCATCAGCAGTTTTCTACAGATGGAATTGGAGTTACAGAACCAGGCCGTGACGCATCATCGACTGCACGCCAGACGATGGTGACGATCCCTCGTAGCTGGGAGACGTCCTCCAGTCCGATCTCCAGCTCATGTGACTCTCAAGTTCAACTTTTCAGGGCCGTGGGACCACCGCAGCTCCTGATGGGGTCTGAACGCAGCCTGAGAAACGCGGCAGCGGGCCTCTGGAGGGAAGCCGCGGGGACACCCAATCACCAGGGGGGAAATACCACACGAGCTCACAAGTGGTTGTCACGGTTACTCATTTCACCTTTACGGCTCTTTTTCAATAATATATAAAGTACTACTCAGGATGCGTCGCTGTTGATGGAGCCCGAAGACGCAGCCGCAGTACCTGAGAGAACAGCCACTCCAGGTGATGGGTCACTGCTGCACTCAGATCTGACACAATATTTAGAGAGAACAAGCTGGCCATCCTCACCTCACACTGCTGAGGAGCGGGCCAGCCTGCATGAAAACGTCGAATAGAAATGTCAAACAGAAGGGCGGCGATGTGCAGCAGAGAGGCTAAAAACATTCCCTCGGCGTGGATGAAGTCAGGGATTCATCCCACCTCCGAGACACAGAGCAGAACTAAAAATCCTGGGATGGATCAGAGTCGGTCCGGATGGAGACACGTTCCACAGGGCCTTTGAGACCTGTTGCACCAGAGGGGCGCTTGTGGTACCGACGTCTCTGGTTTCTCCTGGTCAGGCAGATGGAAAACCTCACCTGAACTTGAGGAGAGGCGTCGTCACTCTGGTCTCTGCCACCCCCAGAGACGGACCCTGATGCTACGTTTCACTTTGCCAATGAGCTGACAAGGACTCACTTGCCTGGGAAGAAATACTTGGTGTTGCCTTGGTGAAAGTTTGTTCCCTGACATCAATAATCTGACTGTGTTGGAAATGGAGTTTTATTAATTTAGGGGCTTTAGGAGCTTCCTGCAGATTGTGATCCGTGTTCATGTCAGCCTCCAGCACTGAATGTGTAAAACAGACTACACGCGTGTCCGTGAACGATGCCCACAGTCAGCAGGGCGCAGTGGGACACGGGAGCCGCGACGCTGTGCTGCAGGGCAGGCAGGACAAACACGGTTCTTCAGTGTTCTGTCATTTTGAACGGCTTAGAATGGACCTAGCGGGTTTCAGCAGAGAACCCCCACACGTGATGGAGCTGCGCACCAGAGACGGACGCAGGCTGAACGTCCGATTAGCGCGATGTGGCAGAATGTGTGGGAGACATTTTGAATAGTGCAAATGGGCTCAAATCTGATTGTTGTGTGACTGTGAACGGCTGCAACGGTGCGTAGCTCTGGAGCACCTGCGGCGTGAGCCACGTCCGGTTAGCGCACCGTTAGCTTGAATAATCCTGTGACCAAATGTATCACATGATAGTCATGACTGAGTCAGTTTGCTGGGGTTTGTGAGACTTCTTCTGACACATATTTGGCGCAAGATTAGTGATCAGTTACACACACACACACACACACACACACACACACACACACACACACACACACACACAATTAGCACAGAAAAGCTTCTAATGAACGTTGACTATGTACCAGTTACCTTCACACGTGGAAGTGATGATGAGAGTCCTCTCAGGTGTGATCCCACGTTCACAGCTTAAACACTGATGTGTGTGACCTCGGTGTCGTCGCCGCTCTCATCACTATCACACGGAGACCGAGCTGCAGAGGTGTCACACCATCTGAACTGCAGTAGAAGTACAAATACTCAGGTAAGATGGGGGGAACAGTTCAGGCTCCATCTTCAGCTCATATAAACATCGGCGTTCACCTTCTAGCCATTTTCAGCAAATCTGACCCAACGTTTCCACAGTCAACAGGTGTCAGTGTCTCCAGCATTTTGATGATCTTCCAACAGCATAAAAGGAGATTTATTTTCATCAACTGCATCAGAAATCTGCCTTTTCTTGAGTTTCTGCTCCCTCGCTTCACATTTCAGCGTGAACTCGTTCTCTCTCCACCAAATCTAAAGACCGCGCTGGGATGAACAGTCTGTTGGTCAGTGTACGCAAACATAAAAGACACCGCCGACAAACATCCCTTGACAAACCACAAAAACACCTTGGAAAAACGCAATGTCCCCTTTTGTGCTCTGTGGCGGCTCAAAGAGGCGCCTCAGCGGCGTTCCTTTCAGAGAGGAATCTGATGCCATCTTTGATGTCTGGTCTGGGTTAAACCTTGATAATAGATTCTTTTATCAGCAATATCCTGCTGTAAGAAGGCAAATGCAAAAGATTTGGCAGAGAAACAGTTTTTTTTGTATGATGTTGTGGAAACATCTCCCCTGTTCCCAAAACTGGCAGCATTTGGGTTTTCCCCTGCTGTTCTTTTGTCTCTGATATCACATTTCACAGCTCTGCAGCATCGGATCCTCAGAGAAGATATCTCAGCTCTCACTGAAATGCATAATGAATGCATCTGATATCGCTCGCGCTGCCTGCAGACGCATTTCAGAGGCTCCTTCCCCTCCGACAGGATTTAGGAATCCCTCAAATCAACATTCTGATTAGTTTTAGGATTCAAACCCCATAGCAGCTCTGAGGGGAAGTTATCTGCTTAAATCCATATTTAAGTAGATTTTCTGACTTACCAGACTGTCTACAACTCAGCTGTTATGTGAAACTACAAGTAGAGCCAGAGAGCACAGACAGAGAGACAGACCTCCACCAAGGCTGAGAGCCAGCCCACTCTTAGACACAGCATTTGCACATCAATAGATATGGCCCAAGTATACGGCTAAATTTATTCATGAAGGTCCGTGTAATGTGACCTGAGAAATTAATGAAAACATCACAAAGATCTGCCCCCTCGATCTGAATCTGCTCCTGTGCTCCAGCCCTGCTGACGGAGGGGCGCTGACCTCGCCGGCCAGGCTCCACCCGTCCACTGCCTCCGATGAACACTGGCCTGGTTGATTTTGGGTGGGTGAACCTACTGAGAGACGAGGGGGGCTCAAACACACGAGTGGCAGCCTCCCGCAGGCGCCTGGTTCACCTCTCACCTCTCCTCAGCAGGCTCTAGTCGTTTCCATTGAGTAAATCCGATGTTGGTGTTTGTAACGCTGTGCTGTGTCGTGCTCAAGAGGGAGGTGCAGCGTGTGCAGACCTCTGTGCTTCTGTTCCATCATTTTTGAGAAGGAGACCCGTAGAAAGATGCCTTCATTTCCTCACTGCATTACGAAGCTCCAGACCGCCACAGGATGTCAGCCTACTAGCGAGCTTAGCTGCAACGAATGCCAGCAGTCATCATCAAATGCCACCTTTCTCCAACATACACGCCAACAATACCCCAACCTAACCCACTTGTGTTCAGGCGGCGCTGTCACAGTACGTTGTCGGGTTTCAGAGGCAGTCGAGCATGAACCCACCAGAACACCGTCCTGCATGTTGCTCTCTACTGAACATGTTAGTCCTATCATTCTTATGCTGAGCAGGAGGCTGCGGTACGCTGTGCATGAGTTATCAATGTATGTATGAGAGTCCAGGCAGTATTTGAAAAGCTGATTAGTCTGTGTGTGTGTGTGTGTGTGTGTGTGTGTGTGTGCATGCGCGTGCTGCGGTGTGGGAGGCTTGTAGGCAGCTGAGCTTTGAGACCGCTACATTTTTATCACGAGTTTCATTTCTAAAGGTTGGTGGGTGTATAGAACAGATCATGGATGTGTTTAACTGAACGGACGTTGACGGGAACAAACGCAGCCTGTCGGCAAAGATTTCCATGAATGGATCCCTGCCAGGAAGTCTGGCGTGATCCCCTCCAAGAACGCAGGTCGACATCTGACAAGGTGCCAGAGTGGCAAGGTTACTGGTGTGAGATCTGCGTCGTAGTCAGGTCTGGTTTATCTGTGTGGCGCCAAACCCCAACCAAAGTTCTGTCCTGACTCTGTCCAAGTAGAGCAGGTCCAGCACCTCCCTCCTTCAATGAACCTCCACCCAACAATTCTCCATCAGCAGCACATCCTGCAACAGCAGCCACCAGAACCTTCCTTTACCAGCAGGAAGATGGAGCAGATCCAGGATCAGTGGGGACGGAGAGAGAGCAGGAGAGCAGGACAGAGACAAAGACAGAGAATGGAGGAGGACAGAGAGACAGAAGGAAAGAGAGTGACAGAGATAAAGAGAGAGAGAAAGGAGGAGAGACTGATGGACAGAGACAAAGACAGAGAATGGAGGAAGACAGAGAGACAGAAGGAAAGAGAGGGACAGAGATAAAGAGAGAGAAAGGAGGAGAGACCGATGGACAGACGGGGACGTGAGCAGGTGGAGCTACGGGTGGCAGCTGGAGCCTCTTCAGGTCTGGAGCCTCCTCCAGCAGCACCAGGATCTGGGATGAGGGGAGAAGAGGAGGAGTTAGTAACACGTCTGAGGACAGGAGGAGGAGAGAGAAGCCTAGTGCATCATGGGAGATCCCCAGCAGTCTGAGCCTAGAGCAGCAGATCTAAGGGCCAGCCTAAGGAGTCCTGACTATAAGCCTGATCAACAAGGAGGTCTTAAGTCTGCTCTTAAACCTAGAGAGGGGGTCTGGGTCCTGGACTGAGACTGGGAGACGGTTCCACAGGAGGGGAGCCTGATAGCTGAAAGCTCTGGCTCATTCTACTGTTCATCGTTAACGCCACGGCAGGTGGTGGGAGGGGTGACATTTATCATCAAAACCGTCCTGATCCGCAAAACGCAGTGTGAGACAAAGCAGAGACTGGTGACTGCGGTGAGTTTAGCTCAGCTGGGGGTTTAATTCTAGATTGTTTCCACCTCTCAGCTCTTCTTCAGTTACAGTCACGTATAAAGATGTGAAATAAATCCTCCACATATATTTAGGTATTTGTACTTAAGCCTCCAGGGGAACCAGAACTACTGCAAGTTACATTTCCTCCAACGCTGTGAGAAATGCTTTTTTTTCCTGTCCCCTTTATGAATAAATAAATAAAAACTTCTTAAATGATCTTCCGCCTCTCAATAAACGGTGTGCTCTTCCCCGTCGCCAGCCAGGCTAATCTCATTCAGTGACCAGCCCCATTTTCCATCCACCAGTCTGCTTCCACTGTGAATGATAATAAACCAGTTTGGATGTCACCGATTATACGCGGGTTGTTGCTGTTGGTGCGCTACAGAGAAGCTGTCACGGTGGCGCCTCAGGCCCAGTGTCAGGCTCTGTCAGTGGGGACGATCATTAGCTGCCTTGCCGAGGAACCGTCTCCCCCTCAGTATTCAGCTCCACTTCACCCTCAGCCCTTTGTGGCTGCTGCTGATAAGGCCTAACTAATATCTGCTCCGTCGCTGGCAGCATAAGCAATGATAAAACCCGGCTGAGCTGATGTCCACTTCATCAGGACAATAGGAGCTGGAATCGTAGCCGCGGGCTATTGTTATTTTATAATGGAGGCTAGTGTACCTACAGCTGAAATCCTGGCAAGGTGCTTAAAACAAAACACAAGGCAGTGAAAGGGTGACAGATTGACTTAGTGGCTACAATGCCTGCGCCATAAACAAAATGTCACAGCTTACAGCCCTGCCGCCGTAAATGTCCAGCCTGGTGAAATGCCCTTGAAAACGACAATGGAACCTTTGTCTCCAGGGACGGTTCCAAGCATGTTTAGCCGGTCAGGAGAGTCCAGGGGAGATGAGACGCGGCCGCGACCCAGTTGTTCATGTGCAGAGCTTTTTTACACTATGAACGGTGATGATTAATATTCTACGGGGCAACAGGCTAAAACACAAACTAGTGCACGCTAACGGAAAAGCTCCCTCGAAAGGAGCTGTGAAACAATATTTCAATCAAAAACTGTTTTGTTTCCCCCTGCCAGGTATTAACAAGCAGGTGTGTAGAAGTCACACAGATGGTCTCCTGCAGTACTTCTTTGTGACTCCAGAATGCAGAAAGGGCCAGCCACGCATATTTAGCCTGAAGCTAATGGCAGCAAAACTGTCCAAAAACATCTGTTTATAAGCGGTCAAGCTCACCGTTGGGGATCATCCCAGATCCCCTTTCAGGCAGTTTTACCGCTGCTAGTGGTTTTAGTGATTGGTCGCGAGAGTCACCATTGGCTTCAAGCTAACTGTACGTAGCTGGCTCACTGTAACGCTGAATTGAAAATGTTGTTTACTTTAAGCTTAAGTCAAAAGTGTTTGCAAATGGCTGGATACCAGACGATGTGCTTTAGAGTTTGTAAAGGGACATTTAGGGATTGATTTGCTGTTCTTAGTTATCAGTCACCGTTAGCTTAAAGCTAATGTCACAACCAGGCTCAAACGGTTGCGGCAAATGCAGGGCGACCACACATACTTTCCAAAAATGCAAAATACATTGATTGAGAAAAGATTCAAATGTATGTATTTGGTCAGTCAGTAAGTCAGTCAGTAAGTCAGTATGTAAGCGATGCCTGGATGAGGGAATAAAGGTGGTGTCTGTGTGTGAAAGAGAGCAGACAAAAGCAAACAAGGGGATGGAGGAGAGGTCAGCCAGGTAGAGAGTGAGAGAGCATCCTCCAGCCCTTAGCCCCTCCTATCTGCCACACCTGGTCTCAACTCCGCCCACCATTCTCCTGAAACAAAGAGTCAACAAAGACAGGATGGCGACCCCCCCAGAAGCTGTTACACTAAATATATACGTGGTATATAAAGAGAGTAAATGTGAAAATGGGAGAACGCTCCCACACAGCCAATCTTCAGTTACTGTTTTGGGATTTTTATTCTTGAATTCTATCTTTTCCAACGATAATTAGATTAGAAGAGACATGTTGGCCCCGGCCATTACCGAGTAAAACCTTCAACTCACCTGACGCGCTGCAAAACATGTAAACCAAGTTACCGTACAAACCATGGCAGCTTGTCGCAGAAACCCTCCGAATATGAGCAGAAAACTTGACAGCATCCATTTAAGATCCTGTTTTTCTAGAAGACGGGAAAATCTGTGGCACAGGAGGTGACACCAGTTGTTGTCTACGCAAACACTGTAACACTGTACATGGACTGGATGAGAAAGTTACTTTGTGTGCGTGCTTTTCTTTTCTTTTCTTTTTTTAAATAATTCACAAAACTTCTAAGCTGGAAAACCCAAACACAGTATATTAGATTTACCATATTTGTGGGAAATGATGATTCATTTTGTGGCGGAGAGGCTGTCCTCATGTCATTACCTCTCCTCCCTCCACCCATGGAGGCTCCGTCTCAAGCTTCACTGAGTCACATAAAGTCATTATAAACATCATCTCTTTATGAATACTAATGGTTTCTTCAAATGAAATTGGCCGTACGCCTGTCTGCTTTCCTGTAATGTAATATTTCCACATATTTAGGTGTCATTAGGCAGCTGAGTTTAAAACAGCCTAGGAGAGATGAGAATGGATTATCTTAATGGCGGACGGTAAACACATTTTCCCATCCATGCTGGAACCCTCTCACTCACTCACACACACACACACACGGCCTAGTGCCTGACTCTAAACCATCAGCTCTGAATGGTAATCCTTTTCTCCTGAATCATTAAAACACTCTCTCTCTCTCACACTTGAAGCCTGACAGGCGTCCATGCCGACCACATCTACATGATGACTGAGCCACGCGCGGCGAGCTGCATGTCAACGGCCTGGCCGCTCACTCACCGCGACGCCTCATCACACAAAAAATCTCATCCCTCAATCTGCCGGCGCTTCATTCCACTGCTACAAGGCACCGTGGGAGGCCTCTCTTTCATCTACGTCGCGTGAGATTGAGGGTAGCAGTTTGACAAACACTTAACGGCAAACTACCGCGCAGATTTGTTTGCCGTGGTCGGTGCACGAAAAGAATCCCTGTTCCTCGCCTCCACCAGGTTCCAATGACCGACGTTCTTGAAACTGACTGCAGAGCTCAAGTTTTGAGCTCATGAAACACAGATGATAGAACTCAGGTCGAGGAACAGTTGGTATGATTTTGGAGACGTTCCACAGGCGAGTTCCCTTCTAGCTGGGGTCCAACCCATCGGGGCCGGGGAGTGACGCGCGCAACGTCTGTTGTCTTAACAGACGGAGGACACGGTTTAGACATTCAGAATCATCTCAAAGTTCCTTTCTCTCGCTTGTTGTTGAATGGCAGTTGGCGTCATTACATCTCTTCCGTGTGCGGTCACCCCAAGAGTTCCTTCACCTCCGAGGAACGCACTGACCTATACACGTGATAATGGTATAAAGCCATGCGTCTCCTCTGGACTTCCTCATACGTCGTTCGTATCGAGTCTGCTGTAACAGACATTTAACATGAGTGCAGTTCTCCCTTTTGAATACTCAGTTCTGAACAGAAGAACAAAGACTAAATGCACCCTGACTAAACCGACCCCGGGGTCTTTCAAACCCACGGTGTTAATTTTAATAAATGGTAATTTATTGCACAGCATAGCGGCACTCTCCCGGCTTTGCTAACTGAACTCACCGTGAAATCCGGTGACCTCTGATTCATTAGGTGACTCTCAGTTTGTGTGTGTTTGTGAGCCCCAGTTGCAAATGACCTTCGTGGTAAGTTTGGTTGGCTTTGCTTCCAGCAAAGATGAGCTTTGAGGGGCTCAGGCAGGAAGAAACACCTCCATTAACCTCTGCACCCTCAATGTTCTCTGTGTAATTTCTCTCTTTGTGGCTTTAGAAACCAGATAAAACAGTTCCTTCACTTAAAAATGCATCGTTTCTATCTGCTTTTATGGAGAATTCTTTGGGGCGTTATAATAGCATTCATAGAGTTAAACAAACCTGAGTGTTATCTTCCTTCCTGCAAATCTCTTGACTCAATTACACA
The DNA here is from genome assembly GCF_037954235.1 of Aulostomus chinensis. Lineage (NCBI taxonomy): Eukaryota > Metazoa > Chordata > Actinopteri > Syngnathiformes > Aulostomidae > Aulostomus > Aulostomus chinensis. Next base: position 30,016,516 of record NC_141324.1, read on the forward strand.
CACTGAAACTGGAATTGAACTTAAAAAAAAAATGGTGCTGGTAGAAGTTAGACAAAAACCTTGGCCAGACATCCGAGGATGTAAAGTTTCTGCATTGGCACAATCATCTCAAGCAAATGAGAAATGTTAATGTCAGATGGAATTCTAAGTCTCCCGTCCGCTGATGAAAAATGACTGCATACCACAGCAGCGTCCACTAAGTAAACCAAACTACTAAATCAGATCTAACCTGCTCATCTGAGCGCCTGAGGGACCTCCTCCAGATCAACGCGGGGAAAACCACGGAGCTGGTGGTGGACTTCCACAGGTGGATGCAGTCCCACCCGACGCCGGTGAACATCCAGGGAATGGACACTGAGATGGTGACATCTTTTAAGCACCTGGGTGTTCACCTGAACAACAAACTGGACTGGTCAGACAACACCGGGCCGTCGACAGGAAGGGTCGGAGCAGACTCTACCTGCTCAGGAGGCTGAGGTCCTTAGGAGTGCGGGGGGCACTCCTGAGGACCTTCTATGATACGGTGGTGGCGTCAGCCATCTTGTTGGGGTGGTGTGCTGGGGCAGCAGCATAGCAGCTACAGACAAGAGGACACTGGACAAACTGGTGAAGAAAGCCGGCTCTGTCCTGGGATGCCCCCTGGACCAGTGGACGTGGTGGGAGACAGGAGAATGATGGCCCAGCTGCCCTCTCTGTTGAGCACTGACTCCCACCCCCTGCTCAGCACCCTGACAGCCCTGGAGAGCTCCTTCAGTAACAGGCTCCTCCACCCTAAAGCCTGGTTTATGCTTCTGCGTCGCATCAACGGCGTAGGTACAGCGTTGACGCGATGCCGTCACTGAGCATTTATTGTTCTGCATCGAGGGAACGCGTTGCTGTGCAATTCACCGCCAAGCTGCTAGGGGGGGTGTGTCTTTGTCTTTGTATTGTTTACAGGCCATTTTCTTGCGGAGACGCACGTATTTGTCGCGGAGGTTCTTCCACCTCTTCAAGCATTCCGCGACCTCCATCCCCGTGTTTCGCAAGATTTCCCTCCACAAATTGTTGGCCATTTGCCAGTCTTTATAGTGCCGCGAAGAGGAGTTGTGGTCGTACTTGCGCACCTCTTTAATAATCCTTTCTTCGGCTTGGTCCATTTTTTTCTTGGAGCTTTCACCACAGAAACTTTGAAAATGGCGGTGTTGTTGTTGTGCTGCGACCATAGGGCTGCGACTGAACCGGAAATTACGTTCTGAGCGGACCAATCACAGTCCTCGACGTTCATGTCACCACGTGTCGACGCGACGCATAGTCAGGATTTTTTGGAGGCGCGCGTCAGGCTACGGCGTAGGGGTCTGACGCATGAAGAAGCATAAATCAGGCTTAAGTGTGTGGAGGAGAGGTTCCACAGGTTCCTACCTGCAGCTGTCAGACTGGACAAGCACTGCTCCCAGTAACCCCTCCTTCCAGACCCTGGACAATCTTGTATGCAATATTTAACACGGTACTGTGCAATAGTCAACACTTGCTGCTAGTATTTATTGTAGTTGATTTGTGAATTACAGCGTATTATAGTTTTAACTGTAGTTTATTAAGAGTTCCTGCTATTGTTTTGCTCTTCGACATTTTCTGCTGCTACTGCTGTTTCTGCTGCTGTAACAGTGCCAATTTCCCCACTGAGGGACAAATAAAGGTTTATCTAATCTCTTATCAAACAGAGCCCTGGCTGAGCTACTAGCAGCAAAGCTAACGTTAAGCTAAGGATTTTTGGAACTTTGTCACGTCACATATGGCCAACAAATTGTGATTGATAGCTCTTTTTTTTTTTTTTTTTAAACCGGCAAGACCATCTAGCTAACTAGAAAATGTTACTGTTCCCAAATCAATATCTACATTTCCACTCAGGAATAGTCCATGCACACTACCTGCCTCAGCCTGAAGGAGAGAGTCGATTCCATAGCAGTAAAACATCTTCATGAGGCTGCAACATTTAACCTATTGCCAATTCTATATTTCAAAGAATTGGCTGATGGATGCTGAGTATTCCAGTAGTTACGTTCTCCAAATTCGTTAAAAGAACTTTTGAAGCTAAACTGTAAATGGAGTCTTGCTGTTTCCTCCAGCGAGTGGGCAGAGCTCCAGCTCTCACAGCTGCAGACGGGAAGCTGCTGGTTGGTTACAGTTGCTGTGCCTGCCCTTTTCTCTCAAATGATAAAGGGGGAGGAGGAACTGGAGGAGAGGCTCAATGGGAAGAGCTGAAACTAGCTAACAAGGAGAACCCACAGCAGCAGGTTCTGCAGTAGATGGAGGCCATCATGCTCAGACAAAGGCAGCTCCAGGAGACAAATAACAGCTGTGCAAGAATCCTGGGATGCTGTGAAGCTCTCTGTGGGATCTGGACATCTCCCAGGACAGTACCAGGAGCTCCACAAGCAGGTCAGGAATACAATCCACATTCAGGAATATGCGGCTATGGGGTTTTATGAGATAGTGACTCCTCTGAGGGCTGAACTGGAAATACTCTACATGAAAGTAGGCGGTTTGAAGACTTGAACATGCACCAAACCCAGAAGAAGGTGCTGATGGAGAGCTGAGCAGCGGCAGTGAGCCGAATTGGAACTGAGGAACTGGAGACTGAGGAACCGCAGACTGACGGTACAACTGGCTGACACCAAACGGCAAATCCAAGAAGGGGACTCCATCAGGGAAACGACCCACAAATCAAAAGTGGATGTGACAACTTAGATGGAGAACTGAAGGAGTGGGAGAGCAGATTTGAGACTCACATCATTAAAAAAATGAAATGATAAAGTCACCAGTCTGGACTATTGTTGTAAATGAGCTGATACTCATCTACATATCCAGTACAGATACTACGGTTGTGACACAACCGAGTAACCCCCTCAGCACCGATGCGGATAATTTTGGTGGTAGTAGAGATACAGATGACGGTGTACCCGCTCATCCCAGTCAATACTTTTTAACTGATCCTGCTCTACTTTTGGCCTCCCCTGTCCTCCTCATCTTCCTATTAACTATTAAAATTTAAAGACCTGAACACGCTTGGTTGGCTCGGCGAGCTTCCTCCTCCGCTGGAGGCTGACGAACAAAGCAGGAGGCCAGTCGTGATTTTACACGCTCGGTTTGGTTTGACCAGCGTGTCCGCTTCCAGCTTCGCAGTCTTGCCTGATTACTTCTGACAAGTTCCACTTGTCTGGTCGTCTGGTGTTCTACTGGAGAACATCACACGCTTTGATTTCACAAATCATTTGCATGATAGCTGCACTCTGCATCATTATGAGCCTCTTGAGGGAAAAAAACAGATTTTCCCCTCGTCTCCCCACGTCCTCTAATTTCTTCTAATATCTCAAATCTTGTGATGCAAGAGAAAGAGGACTTTTATTATCTACAAATACAAATAAAACTGTCTGTGGAGATGGAGGAGGTGTGTGTGTGTGTGTGTGTGTGTGTGTGTGTGTGTGTGTGTGTGTGTGTGTGTGTGTGTGTGTTGAGCTGCTTTGGATAGGAAACAGGTTCCTGCGTGTTTTCATCACTAATCACTGTGTAAGTAATCCGCCAGAGCAACCCGACCGTTCACAGCAGCGAGAATCCTCTCACTCTGTGTAACGCAAGGTAACAGGTTTAACTGTGCTGAGAAGAATGCTGGAGAGCTGCAGGACAGAACAGAGTAAAAGGAAACGCAGACGCCGTCGTCGGAAGTTCTTTCCAGAATCTGTTTCCAGTCGCGGTGTTTGCCATCGGAGATTGTGGCGCGAGTGTGCTGCTGGTGATAAAGCTCTGGAAGAGTCCGCTCTCTGCTGGATTGTATCAGGAAGCTGTCAGACAGGAAGTCTTGGCTCGGTGTCTCTGCACCAACACGGCCGGCAGGAGGACGTGGCAGGTGGACAGAAGACAGAAGCAGCAGAGCGAGACAGACATCGGCACCCCGGTGTCACCATGTGGACGCGATGCTCTCTGGATGGGCAACAACTACCACCACTTCCACTTAAGCTTCCCGATGTTTGCTTTCGTGTGTGTTTGCTCGTTACATTATCAAATTATCCTCCTTTCTTCTCCCATTTTCTCAGAGAAATGTTGCACACATGATGAATCATTTGTGTGGTTGCATGTTAGCGCTCCAGATTACCTGAGCAGGAACCACGTAAGCTGCCAGCTGGAGTTTCCTCTGGCCTCCGTTTTTCAGCTGCAGACAAACATAGAGGCCAGGACAACATTACTCAAGTAATACTTTAAAACGTATTTACTTGTGAGTATTTGTGAGTAATTCAAAGTGTAGTTTGCCTTTTCAACAACTCTCAAAATAAGTGGCACAAGCTAACGAAGACATTTTTCCCTCCTGCACATCTTGTGACTTTTAGGAATAAAGAGAGAGGAATCATGTGAATTTAGCTCGAAGCTAACGGTGACTGACGGTTAACAACAGCTAAACTGTCCAGAAAATCTCTGTATTCACATTCTCAAGCGCACCGTCCAGTTCAAGCCGTTGTTGTCTTCCGCTCATCCGGTTGGTCCGGGTCGCGGGGGCAGCAGCCTTGGCAAGGAAGCCCAGACTGTCCTCTTCCCAGCCACTTCCACCAGCTCTTCCGAGGGAATCCCAAGGCGTTCCAAGGCCAGCCGAGAGATATGATCTCTCCGACTGGGAAGAGGCCTCAGGGCCGACCCAGGACACGCTGGACATGCCTGGAAGACCAGGACAGAGGCATCCTCACCAGATGCCCGAACCACCTCCACTGACTCCTCTACCTGGAGGAGCAGCAGCTCTACTCTGAGTCCCTCCTGAAGGACTGAGCTCCCTACCCTGTCTCTAAGGGAGAGCCCAGCCTCCCTGAGGAGGAAACTCATTTCGGCCGCTTGTATTCGTGATCTTGTTCTTTCAGTTATTACCCAGAGCTCATGACCACAGGTGATGGTTGGAACGTTGATTGATCGGTAAATCGAGAGCTTCGCCTTTTGGCTAAGCTCCCTCTTTACCACAACGGACCAGTTTAGCGCCTGCATCACCGTGGACACCGCCCCAATGCACCTGTCAATCTCCCGCGAGTCACTTGACTTCTTCATCTGGTTTTATGCTCAGAAAAAAAAAGAACACAAACATTTTGAGTTAAAAAAACAAGCCAAGCACGACGAGCTGGTCTTGTTAAGTTGAATCAACGCTTTCTTGTGTCACGCAGGAGGGGAAAAAAAACATCTTTGGTTGCTCAAGACAACTATATATGAGTACTTGAAAGGCAAAACACTTCTATTTCAAGGCAGTATCACGCTCATAAATCAGTGCACCAAAGCTGCTGGCGTTGACTTAGAACAAATTGGCAGGGAACAAGCATCCGAACAGAAAACCAACAGGCGTGGACAGAAAATAGAGCCTTCCTGGTAGAGGTGAAAACAGGCGAGATGCTGGACTCACATTAATTAAGCAGAAACGAATCAAATCTGGCACATAAATCGGCACTAAGCGCGCTGTCGCTGATTTCTTTTTTTCTCCGCCTCTCCTTGTACTCACCTGCTTATCTGTACACCTGCTTATCTGTTATAAACCACTTCCACCAATAAAACATTCATGAGACCAAACTAAACATCATCAAAACATCTTCAGCTCTTTCTACATTCGGTACTCTTCAAATCCCACCGTGCCTTAATCAGTGGTTTCAAGTAAAATCCTGCCTATTAAATGAGCTTCTGCTCCGTTTACTCAGGCGTAGTGCAGAGGACGGCGCTGTGATGATTTCAGGGCTTAGAGCCATTTAGGATGAGGATTCATAATTACCCCAAAGGATTGTCTGAAAGTTTCTCAGTGGCCTGAGGAGGAAATTATGAGGAAATCATCTCACAAAGAAATAAAAGTTTTCAGCGACATAATCCCGGAGTTTTCTGTACCGAGTTTCATAGTAGCGCAGTACTCCAGCTGGCTCTGTTGGAGTAGTTTTACTCATTCAAGTTGAAACAGAGAGAAAGTGAGGATGATTTAAACCAGGGGTCCCCAAACTTTTTTTCTGTGAGTGACACATAACTTTTCCCTTCTCTGTTGGGGGTCAGTTTGTAACACAAAAAGTGGGACGATCGCAGGGGTGCCTAAACGTAAAAATGTATTGTTTTCCAGGAAGCCACACTACCAAGTAACCCTCTCTGGGTTCGGGTCTAGGGTTTTTTTCCGGGGGTTGCCAGATAGGGGCACGGACTACAGACAGGTGGAATAGAATGCCACGTTCTGTGCGTGTATGAAATAGTTACCTACTGACTGTGTTCACACCAAAGGGCAATGCGAATTTTCATGTCGCTTTATTCGCAAATGACGCGAATATAAACCTATCGATCCAGCGATCAAACTCATGTGAATAAAGCGACGTGAAAATTCGCGTCGCGTTTGGTGTGAACACACCTTAATAGTTAATAATGAAAATAGTGCATAGCTTGCGATCAGTTTTATTATCAAATACACATATATGGGAAAAAAAGTCCAAATGAGCTGCAGGCCTGCGTGACCAGAGGCAGTTCAGCGCAGGTCCTGCAGAATGAACAGAAACATTACAAAAGCAAAACATGATCAAATTTGAACAAGAAGCTTGAAGTGAGGCCGAGGCTCAGGACTACAAAAGAGCTGAAGGCTCATCTTTCAGAGGAGAGATTTCACTTTTCGGACCGTTTTGTTTCCTGTTGTTTCGTGATGATTGATTGTGAAACTTCCTCCAACACTCTTCTGAGTTGTCATTCGTCCGTTTTCAAGGTCCGATTCAAACCGGTCTGTCATTGTATTTGTCTTTTGTGTCGTTCAATTCGATTTGTAAAAACCCTGAAGTGGCTGGATCGTCACAAGACAGCGAGCAGATTATTACGATTTTGTATAAAAAGAGAAGAAAAAAAAAAGCCAAAATGTTCCAACCACTGAAGGTCTTCTTCATCTGAGTGTCACTCCGACGTTGTGGCCTCACCAATGCAACACCTGTAGCCACCACAGAAGAAGAGAACATCGATGAAACCAATGAGAAAGTATCACGAAATTAGAGACGTAATCTGTTTTCACACTTTGGAGGTCAAAGTCAGAAGTGATGCCACTCTCCCGCCTCTGCCTGCCCCTCAACCGCGTCCATTTGTCATTTCCCAAATATCACTTTTGAGTATAAACCCTCCTCACCAAGTCGGTGGCGGCCACTTGTCAAGAGGCAGCGCACCTTTGAGTTAAAGCGACAGAGAAAATCCTGCAATCGAAGAGAAAAGCTCCAAACACGCCTGCTGTGACTGTGAATGTCTGCGCCTCTGATGAGTCCCAATCTGCTGCTGCTGGAGGAAACCACAAGTCTTCATCTTGAATTCTCACATTTTCCGAGGTCATTTCACCACCGCAGCAGCAGCAGAGCTTGTGTCCGTCCCGTGGCTTTCCCTCATGAGTGTGTCTGAGGCTCCACTCCAGTTCCGGCGTTTGAGGAGGACGGACAGCGGATGACCAGAAGAGTTTAAAGCACTGACACTCACTGTCGTTCCAGGTAAAAAGAGGAATATTGTCCAGCTGTAATCGCTCCCTCTGAGTGCAACAGGATTTTGCAGCTCTGGAGAACAGAAGGAAGATGTCCAGACCTGCTGCTGCCTGAAGGAAGCCAGCAGCAGCACTTACCACAAGGGAAAAACCACGATTCATAATTAGGTAATAACAAGTTAAGCTACTGCTGCTTTCTATTTTTTCTTTTGTGAAAGGCCAGACAAGCTCTTCAATCAGACGTGTTTAGAAAGGAGCTTTTTGATGTCATCCCTGAAGAAGCTTGGAACAGCCTGATCACTTCACACGTTCAGATGAAACTCTCATTTTCCTGCTCCAGTGAATCATTTCTGCCTCCATGTTACAGCAACTCACTGTTAAAATTACACTGTTGTCCTTTAATCCAGATATCCTCAGGTCCCGCCTCCCACGCGCCCGATGGGACGTTCCACGCTGTTACGTGCGTGCCGGCGCTGCTTGTTTAGGTTTGGCTCTCTGTGCCGGACGCATTTGTTTTCCGTTTGCCCTGCAGTTTCCTTCTTGATGCTTAAGGTTCTGTCTTCCCGCATTCGGTGATTTCTGTAGGCGGGTTTCTGGTGTGATTTCCCACAACCACCATTTGCTTGCAAGAGGTACGACAGGCAGAATTGGAGAACGTTAGCTACGAACGTTAGCTATGGGTCCCCCCCCCCCCCAAAAGGCCCGGGCCGATAGCTGAACAGCCCCACAGTGCCTAACCCTAAAACAAAAAAAAATTAAAAATAAAATCCTCCAGGCGTTCCTGAGATATTGTGTTCATGTGTGGTGACAGGGACCTTTGACCTTTAAAATCTCTTCATCCTTAAGTCCCAGTGAACATTTGTGCCAAGTTTGAGCTCTTTAGGAGCCCCACAAATGCCTTTAATGAGATATGGAGGCATGGATGGACGCATCAGGGGAGGCCACAACTCCTGGCGCCCGCGGCTGCTGCGGAGGCATGAAAAGGCCGTCGCACTGATGTGTCTGCTTCTTTAGACATGCTTCTATTTCAACTGTTTTTGTTTTTTTTTGCCGCCCACATTTTATTTTTCCAGTCCCACTGAGGCTTTCATCCCGTACTGACAAGCAGAAAGGTGGCTGATGAACAGCACACGTTCAAAAATATACGAGCTCGACACGACCGCGGGGGCAGAACATCAGACCACTTATTTAAAGCTGGATTTCATCTTTCGCCTCGAGTCAGATTTATTTACACTTCCTCTTTTATTCGTTGGAGTCCCGCATAAACGGTATAATTCAGATAATAAACCTTTGAAAATAAAATAAATGTAAATAAAAACATTCATTAAAACACAGGCGCGTTATATCGGGTACCGCTGTGACCTGTTTTTGGTTATTTCCTGAAATCAGCTCCAAACGCAGCACTGACACGGTTGAGGGAAACAGCATGACCTTTTTATGATGAGCAGGAGCAAAACAAGCAACGGGCTGTTGACTCACTCGCTTAACGTTGAGACATTTTCGCTCAGGGCCAATTAAATCAGGAAGAATCCAGACCTGCAGAAGCAGCTGCTGCTCTCCGTCAGGTCCGGCCCTCGGTGCCACTGTTTTAGCAGATGATTCACTTTTTCGGTGTTGGCTTGGTCAGAAACGACGAACGCCACCAGAACAAGCTGGACGCCGAGCACCCGAGAGCAAGTGTGTATTTATTCAGGTGTTTCACTTCTCTTAAATATCGACGTATTGACAATGATGGAACGAGAAGAGTTCCTTTCTTTTCTCAACTAGAGATGTTCAGAGGCGTTCGAGTCAAAGTTCAACAAACGCAGTCAGGCGAAAGTAAACGCACAGAGGGAGAAGAACGGCTCGTGTTCACTCGCCACCTCCGTCCAGATGTTGTCTTTTCTAGGATGAGGTCAGTTGTTGAATTCCTGCGGCGTGCGTAAACGCACAGCAGACTCCTGCACCAGCGTCAGTTCCCCTCGCTATCACTGCCTCTGTCCTGGCGTGGGTACTGGATCAGAACCTACGCCGACTCCTTGAATTCGGTTCTCAGACATTGTGGGTTTGGACCTCGAGCGCGTCAGTTACGCGTGCATGAACACGCAGCTCGCGGCTCAGAAACAAGCAACATTTTCGCAGACGCTTCCAGACAAACTGTGGGTGTGTGTGTGTCCTGGTCGCTGCTCTAGCGCCCCCTCTGGTCGGCCGGGGTGCCTGGAGCAACCAGGACAGCTTGGTGGGGTGAACTCAGAATCTACATTCTTTAATTTGTTGAATTAAGTCAAAGCTGATCGACGAAAAGGGGATGAAAAACATTCAGAGGAGTGGAGGAGGGAGCGAGCGGGGAGGAGGAGTGCAGGCTGAGAGCTGAAGAGGAGGGAAGAAGCGTTGACTCCAGCCTCCTCATTATAAAGGTCATTAGCGCTTCCTCCTCTGAGAGCTGATTAGTAACATAATTTAGATCAAAAGGCCGCTTAACTCAAGACCTCTGAATTGTAGTGCAGAGGAGAGAAGGTCAACAAGAGAACGGCAGAGCAGCTCTCACAACTTCCTGCTCTGGAAGATAAACACCTCTCACCTCCAAGCGGCAGCCAACGTCCGCAGCCCCGATGACAAAGAACAAACCTTCGAAATGTTCCAAACAAATGTTGGGGGAGGAGGAAGCCAACTGCTCTTCTCCGACAGGAATGTGTGTGTTTCAATCGGCGCTCCGGTCTGATCTGCAACCAGCCGCCGATGAGAAGGAATCTGAATTCATGACGAGACGGACGAATCCCCGCCTCGCTTGAGTTTGATCATTTATTCAGTCCCGTCTCTTCCTCGTCCTTCTTCCTAGCATCATAAACCGTGCAGCACATTTAATGCTCTCCCTCTAATTCTGCTGTACACCTGCCTCGGTTTAAGTTTTAATTTCTGCTCTCGGCAGTGTTGATTATGTTTATAATTGTCTTGTTTCTTTATCGGCTGGTTCTGCCTGCAGCTCGGAGAGAGTGGGGTGGGGGGGCACTCTGACAAGCTGCTGACACCTGATTCATCCGTGTCATAAACCAAACAAACACCGTCTGCGCTGCGACAGAACGTTTGTCTCTGCCTGTCAATAACATGTCCGATCCACCTGGAAATGAAAGATTCTTCATCCAGCAGTTTCATCTATAAACAGGGAGGAACCCTCCCAGTATCCATGGAGACAGAAGCTGTGAACACTTCCCTGTGGTGGTGCGCTCGCTGCGACCTTTGACCACCAAAAACTTCTCAATTCTTCCTTCAGCCCGTCACAATCCCCTGCTGTCTCCAGCATGGAGGCATAAAAACCTGATGGACAGGAGGAAGATGACAAAAGATGATGTCGTCGCAACCTTTTCTGTCTGTGCTGTCCTCCAATACTCTCAATGAGGCATTGGATTTTTACCTTGTGGGGTCAAAGGTCAGGTGTTTATATGCCCTGAATAAACTTCACCGGATCGGTGCCAGCATTTGGTGCAGCAGGCGGCGAGAAGCCCGTCCCACGGTGTTGTTAGCAGGCGGCGGGGCTCTGCTTTCACTCCTCAACCGGGATTCTCGCCTATCCCTGCACCCCGTTTAACGGCTCAACGGTTATCCAATCATTAATTAAGCCTGCATCAAATCCACTCCCACAGAACCCTGCAAATTGTGTGTGTGTGTGTGTGTGTGTGTGTGTGTGTGTGTGTGAGTGAGTGAGCAGAGAATGAAAGCCAGCCTGCAGCTCTGAACATACGCAAAGGTCTCCAGGTTGAGCTGCGGTGTTCACAGCTGCCTGCGAGCTCGACTCCTCCACGGGGAAGTGTTCCTGAATTATTTTTCATTGTAGCTGAATTAAATATGAAAGCTTCCTGTGTCTGAGTACAGAACAACAGCAGCAGCTCCTCCACATCGGCGTGAAGCTGAGGATGAAACGGAGACCATGGCGTGACAGGTCCCCGCCTCCTCCCCTGAGCAGCGTCACTGGTCTCACATGTTCCCTGTGATTGTTTTTGTCCCAGTATTCCACTTGTTTGTGAGTTTGTTTAAAACCTTCTACATTTTACTAGAGTTTCTATTTTTAATTTTTTTTTTCTATATGAAATCCATAACTACGGTTTCATGGGCGTGCATGACCCTGACACTGGTTTAGCTGGCTTGTTGTCACAGCGATTGGAGCGACGGACATCCCGACAGGCATGATGAGGACGCGCAGGGAAAACACAGGAGAAGAGTTGAATCTTTCAGTTCAACGCTTCCTCGCCGGCGAGGGAGAAGAAGATCATTTTGAGTCTCTTCAGGCTGTTTTTACCGAAGTCTAGAAACTTCAAACGCATCGCCTTTCTGTCTTCGCTCTGTTTCAATTTGAAACATCAACGCATCAACAAACGTCCAGCCCTACTGGGACGTCGTGCTCCTGAGGATGTGGACATGTGGTGGTCAAACGTCCTCATTTTGAGCGACCACAGGCCAACAAAGTCAACTGGAAGAAAAGCCGTCTGAGTGTCTGTCTGCACAGGTGGTGATTATCTCCACTCATCAATTCAGCTTAAAACACTGATCAAGCAAAGGTAGAAATTTGTTAAAAAAACTCTGAGGGAGACTGAGGAGAATCCAGCCGCTTCTGCTACGGTGCTGACGAACGACCCGCCAGAAGAAAACGTAACTCCATGAATCCGGTTTGATCACGTGCGTGTTTGTTCCGGTCCTGAGAGGCGAAGTCCTGATCTGTCCAGCTGTGATTTATGGATGAAGTTCTGCTTCCAACTTCTGCCAGCTCATGTCTCTCTTGAATGATTCGCTGCCGCTAAATAGGCGAAGACATTTAGGAAGCATCAGTTTCCAAACACCAGCAGCAGTCATCAGTCCGCACGATAATTAACTGAAGGGGAGGAAAGTCTCATTATTCGGATCATTCGACAACATTAGAGTCGAGCAGAGCTAATTTAGCAGGAGAAGTGATGGCGGGAGGCGCCGGCGTGCCCCTGGACGCTGCTCGGACCCGAGTGCCTCAGGCGGTTCTGCTTCCTGTCATTGGACAGGAAACCACCGCTCATCTGGAAGCAACGCAAATGGCGTCTCTGACAGCCCCGGCAGCCGACACGCAAGTAATACTTTTAAATACTTGGCAACTTTGGAGGCCTAATGAACGCATGTCACATCCACGCCATTTCACCAAAACTGGCTGAGAAGTCACGACAGTTCATGCCCCCCGCTCACTTGGACACAGACGCTTTCCGAACCTTGTCAGACCACATGGATCTGATTTGGATTGCGTGTGACGGTCAAAGCGGTTAAACCAGACGGTTTACAGCAGCAGCAGACACTTTATGGCAACTACAAGGCCCAGTTCCAACCAAGCTGTGGCCTTTGAACCGCTGGCATTTAGAGGCTTGTTCTCTCTAAACCATGAATATTTGGTCTTTGTGTCACTTAAATACTTGAGTCCTTGGAAGGAGAAACATTTCTAATGTATAATTTCATGAAGCAGTTTTTGAAGATGATGAAATGATGTCTGCTGTTACGTTAAACGATTAAAATATCCTGGGCTTTGATAACCTCAACCAAGTATGTTCAGAACAGCCCCTCCAGTGCATTTGAAATATTTCAATGATTGATTTTTTTTACTTTAAGCGAATGTTTTGTCAAAGGAATCTTCCATTTAAAAGGCTGACTTCCAAAAACAAAAGACGATTCGGTAAAAGTACCTCAAACATTGAAAGCAGTGAAAATTTCACTGCATAGTTTTGTCTTCTTCTTTTCATGTTTGCTTGTTTAAGGGAACTTTCTGGTGCCTCATGACGAAGCGATGCTGATTAAAACGAGGCCCAGATGGTCGGGACGCAACAAAAGTGAAGTCTGCTCCTCTCAACGCGGCCTGCGAGTCTCGCTGCCTGTTTTGTTGTTCTAAAATGGAATGAAAGTTCTTCTAGAGGAGGTTCGATGAGGCCAAGCGTCTCCACAGACACGGAGCCTCCCGCCTCAGAGGGAAACTTCAAAAAGTCTAACAGATATGGGAGGTAATCTAAGACACAACTAGGGGGGGGTAAAATCTCTCTTAATAATAATCATTCCATATCTTTAAAAAGTAATCTGACAAGCAACGAGACAAACATTCACAAAGAGAAAGGAATAAATGAAGCGGGCAGAGAGCAGCGAGGCCGTGACAGATCCATCCTCTCTAATCTGTTCGGCCCTGGTTACACATCCTGATAGTGGGGAAATGGACATTAATGGTCCAATTAGAGCCTTCGGGTGGGGTGAGCTGCTTTAACGTCTATAGCGAGTCATGAAAAATGGCTGAGTGCCTCAACAGCCTTAAAAAAAAGGATGTTCCTCACGTCAAAATAAATTATAGCACAGATTTTAGGGCTCGATCTATCGTTTTCTAGCTCCTTACCAGCCCCGTCTCCTCAGTCAGCATCCAAGTAACACCACTTAGCTGCTTTTACGGTCCAGTCCGCTTTAATTGCAGGCAAATCTTCACGAGGAGAGCAATGAGTAAATCAGATAACGTCAATATTCAGAGGACGTGACAACACGACGGATCGCCAGGAAAGAAGGGAAAGATGTCCCAGCAGCGCGGAGGGCAGTGGCGAGCTCCGTTCTCCGTCAGGTCAGGAGTGAAAATCTCCCTCTCAGAAGCTTTAGAATCCAGCCTGGAACTCTGCCCACTTTTAGAAGTCTACTTCCAATAAACCCATCATGATGCTGGATGTCTTTTTTGAGTTTGGGCCAAATCTATTTTAGGCTAAAAGAGGCCCGTCTTCTGCTCCGTTAACTGTTGACTCTGCCGTGCTGTGTCACATGATGCCGTTGACCACTCAAAACTAAACACAGGAACCCAGCTGGGACACTCAAGGGTCATGGGTGATGGAGTTTGGTTACCAATTCACGTTTTCACGAGCAGAAAGACGTCTGCTCCTCTGATTATTCACCATGGAGCGTCTACCGATGCCAGAATTCATCCTCCACCTTCCTGCTCCATGTCCATCATCCACCTAATGTCATTCCAGCCCACTGAAGCATGTTTGGTGTCACCGGTGGCTGCAGCCGAGGTCACGTCTCAGGTTCCTTCACACCGACACAATGGCTGCCTTGCTCTCTGGCTCGCCAGCAGCTCAGAGGAATCTCTGGGGATTAGACGACTGAGCCTGAACCTTGATGAACGTGAGAGAGAGGGCGAAAATGTCTGCGTCATCTCCCCGAAGAGTTCTCAACACACAGCTCCTGTGTCCTCCCTCCGTTCACTGACCTCCCGCCTGCAGGTGAAACCCGCTCACGCTCCCACTCTCACAGACACCTGACAAGAAGCACCTTTCATTCCTCCTGGTCTTTGTTCTCTCCTTCCTTGTCCCTCTCTCATTCTGTCTGTGTTACATGAAATTTGGCCAAATGTTTAAAAACCTCTCCGGTAATCCATCCGTCTGTTGTCACCCTCCATTCTAGCCGTTATCTCTGTCTTTGTCTGCCTCGCTCTCGTCCCCTCCTGCTTGAACGTGTAACTTCACCTGGCAGTGGTCTGAATGTGCCGGATGTCCCTGAGGTGGCTGGAGTCCAGACGGAGCCCTGGTGGACTCACCAGGAGACGGACGCACAAAATCATCATTCAGCTCATAAAAGGTTCAACAGAAACATGTCTGTTCTTGTTCTGCTGCGATCACAAACTCAATCTAAGCTTCTTGTCTCATGAATAAGACAACAAGCAACTTCTGATCAACTCTGATTGATGATGATGATTGATGGCTGGCTTGAAGGAACATGCAAACCTCTGGGAAACATGTTTATCATTTTCAGTGCCAGAGCAGCACATTGATGCCTCCCTCTCTCCTCTCTGGCGCTGACTGCTAGTTAGCTTAGCTGCTAGTTAGCTTAGCTGCAATGAACGCGAGCAGAGGAACACGAGAGCAAACTGTCTCAAAAGTCCTCAAACACACATTTGTCCAAATGGTCTTTGTCTGGATTAATGGATCTGGTGTTGTTTAACATTACACACACACAGACACACACACACACACTGCTGCGTGAGCTGGAAGTGATGGTAAAGGTCGTGATCCTGATGAAGAATGAAGTGGTTGCTGTGCTTCGCATTCTGTGTCTTGTGTCTGCAAACTCCCCAGTGGTTTCTTTAGACACACACACACTCACGCATGCTTTCTCTCTCTCACACACACACACACACACACACGGAATACATGGACGTCGATATATTCAGCATCGTCTTTATAAATTTACACCAGGTGTGTTTCGTTAGCTGAATCCATTCTTCAGATTAATGAGGGGGTGTTTTACAGGGTGTTAAATCAGCTGGGTGTGTTTACCGCACCCTCAAGTCTTTATAATTCACATCTACAGTTTGCAAGTGCAGGTTTTTAATGACTGCACGACGAATCCAATTCTAATCAAAGTTGCAGTTTATCCCACTGCAGTTTTCAAGTCCCCCAGTCGTGCATCAAAATACCTTTTTTATAATAAGACAATTAAAGATTTCAATCTCAATATCAGCCAAAAATAATTACAGTAAGATCATTTCTCCACATAGTGCAGCCAGACTTGTTTCCCCGTGTCCTGGCTAGCAGCTAGTTAGCAACTGTGTAGCAAATGTTCGTCATTGTAGGTCAGCTGCCGTTCATTGGTTTTAGAAAACGTCATTTCATCGCTGTGTGTTGACAACAGCTTCTTAACATGAGACTTTTGTGGTGCGTCACTGCGGTTAAGGTCTGTTAGCGTCACGGTTGAGCCACCAAGATCTTGGATAAGGTTTGGAAAACGAGCCCTGATAACAAGACTCAGACCCTCCTCTGCTGCTGCAACCTGGGCTTTCTGATACTAACCTGAACCTGGACCTGAACTTGGGCCTGGACCTGAACCTGAACCTGGACCTGTCCAGAGACACAGGCTTTCTTGGTTTGTATAACATGACATTTTGAAATCAGCAAATTTGTGGAAACCATAAAACAGACCCACCATGCAAAGAGGGTTTAAGTGGTTGTGGTCCCTTCAGCAGAGTTCTGTATCCAAGCAGGTGCAGCCGCCGTGTTTCTGGGCAGGTGACAGGTGTGTTTACCGGCTAATGTCCACTAGTGCCAGTCAGAGCTGGAGCTGATAACTAGACCACCAGTCTGGAGTCATTTGGCCCAGAAGTCAATGCTGCTTGTACTTTTCCTCACTGAAGCTGTAGGAGGTCAGTGGGTTTCTGTGCCGGCTGCCTGTACAGTTAGCAGCTGCCTGTAGCGGTAGCGGCTACTCTCTAGCGTTAGCGACTGCCTCTCTAGCGTTAGCGGCTGCCTCTCTGGCATTAGTGGCTGCCTGTAGCATTAGCGACTGCCTCTCTAGCGGTAGCGGCTGCCTCTCTAACATCAGCAGCTGCCTCTGTCTCTGGACACATGCACAGGTCGATCGATGGGAGCCCGGAGGACAGGCGGCTTCACGTGGAGCAGCACGCGTGTCAATACGCCTCGCTGTTTTGCCAATACTGGCAGCAGGGACAATGATTTCAGGACCATTGTGAGGTTCCTAACCGTGCGGCTGTGGTTTGGGCCCTAGAACACTAAATTAACTGATGCAAGGAACATTTAACCGAGAATTTATTTTCAAGGACTAATGTTTGATGGTGGTAAACAGATAAATAGGAGCTATATTACTGCAAAGCATAGATTGGGGTAGAAATCAGGAGGAGAGTGAGAATAAATAAAGTCTGGTCTGCTCATCTATCCAAGTTCTTTATTGTAAGATTTTGCACAGTTTGTCCTGCACTTTCTTAAAGTTTTTTTACTTCTAGTCTTGTAAACATGCTGATCTACATTTCATAGTAAACTATCACTTATAGCACAAGAAAATGTGCATGTAGGGAGGTGAAGTTGCATGAAGCCTGTTGGCATTCATAGGGAGGACCGATAATGAACTGCAGTGCAGCTGTAAAAATATAATATATCATCATCATCTCATCGTCGTCTTCCACTTATTCCTTCCTAGTAAGGGTCGCGGGGGTGGAGCCTATCCCAGCATCTACGGGCGAGAGGCGGGGTTCACCCTGGACAGGTCGCCAGGCCATCGCAGGGCCAACATAGAGAGACGAACAACCATTCACACTCACATTCATACCTACAGTCAGTTTAGAGTGTCAATCAGCCTCGTCCCCAAATTGATGTCTTTGGACTGTGGAGGAAGCTGGAGTACCAGAGAGAACCCACGCAGGCACGGGGAGAACATGGAGACTCACCCAGAAAGATCCC
Source organism: Aulostomus chinensis (assembly GCF_037954235.1). Taxonomy (NCBI): domain Eukaryota; kingdom Metazoa; phylum Chordata; class Actinopteri; order Syngnathiformes; family Aulostomidae; genus Aulostomus; species Aulostomus chinensis. The sequence goes on from NC_141324.1 coordinate 30,034,180, forward strand.
GTGCCCGAGCCAGGACTCAAACCCGGAACCTTCTTGCTGTGAGGCCACAGTGCTGACCACTGCACCACCGTGCAGCCTCTAAATATAATATATAATAAATGCAAATACTGTAATAAAAATCAGTTGGATGAATCCAGGCTAAGAAAGTCAGCATTCCCGGCTTCTCACATCCCAACTTCCTGGGAATGTGCTGCCCCCTTGTGCTCTGGAGGGTGACATTTAAAGTGTTGTGACTTAGAAGGGAAAGAAATGAATATGATTCATGCTGTCAGGTTTGTTCACGACTGACCAAATGCACTTGAATGCACAATTTGAAATAATTATGAGCTCCAGTCTCTGAAGAAGAGGCATATGCGTTATAATTAGCCAGTAGTGACATTCGATTGCCAATTTGGCCTTGATGAGGCGAGTCAGTGGGAGCTCAGCCTCTTTTCCACTGCGAGGTCTAATGAGGCTTGTCAGCGCCAAGGGCGGCTGAGCTGATGTGGGAAATCACACATTGTTGATCTCTTACATTCAGAGATGACGAGCATTCACTGGTGAGGACTTTACGGGAGGTGGAGCAGCGCAGCCTCCAGAGAAGCTCCTGGACGTGCTACCCGGCTACAACCGGACTTCTCAAACTGGCTCGGGCTTCCATCAAAATATACAAACAATAACAGCTGTCTTCTCTTTTTCCAGCATGTTTTTCAAGCTTCGGTGTGAAAAACAACCTCAGCAATTAACACACTTAGAAGCCGCTTCAAAAGTAGCTTTTGTCACATTATCAGCCTTTTGAGAGCGGCCGAGACGAAACGATGGGATTTAATTTACAAGGGTGTCTTTGTGTGTTTGGGATTAGCATATTTAAGGAAGGTCAAGGTTAATGAGGACGTGTAAGAGGCTGGGTTTCTCCTGTGCTCAGAGAGGTCAGTAAACAGGATGTGATGACGGACTGGACTCCACTTTTGCCGCAACCTCGGCGAGTTGTGAACGCCGCGGCTGATCTTCAGGAAGTGAATTAGCAGGTTGGAGACGTGAGGATGCAGGGCAATGAGGTAACAGTGGGACGTGGAGGCTGACGGATGGCAGCGGAGGTGTTAACCGCTCCTCCAGGTGAAGCTCCGGCTTCTATGATCGCACCGGTTTTGGCGGTCATTGATATTCCAGACGAGATGTTCCGGCTGTGTCAAATGGCTGATAATTACACGGAGCTGAGAGTCCCACTTATACAGCCAGCGTGATGTGACTGATCCCAGTCCAGCTCTGCTGACTGAAGCCTGCCTGGACCGACAGCGGCCCACAATGCCCTGCTCCATTCACCGCAGCTGCAGAGCCTCGTTGGCAGGAAGCTGATGGAGCCAGATAATTGTACTCAGCTGAATTTGACCATTAGAGTATATCTTTCTGTAATTAGTCCCTCAAGATGTAGTCAGTAATTGAGTGAAATACAATCAAACGTCACCGACTGAAGAGGAGATGTTTTCCCTCCATTAGAGCTGCTTTGATGATTTCTGTCTGAAGGCAGCGGCGTGATATATCAGCTTTATTAAATGGGTAGTTAATACTGCTCTCACACTCGTGTCCGTCCGTCCATCCATTTTCTACAGCTTAAGGGTCGTGGGGGTGGAGCCTCTCCCAACAGCTTTCGGCCCGAGAGGCAGGGTTCACGGTCATTTTTATATTTGTACAAATTAAACCACATAAAATGAGTTCATCAGAGCTCATTGTTTTTGTATCTTTGTTTCGGTTTTTCTCTATTTTCCATCTATGTGAACCCAAAGCTGCTTTCTTACCGGCTAAAAAACCCGCTGACACGTTCAAACCTGGCTTCTGTCAGCAGCGGGAGCAGGTTTGATGAGGATTCACTAAAAGACCCTGCACCAAACCAGGGTAAATACGGTAATTTAAGCTGCCAGCGCTCAAGATATGGTGCCATGTGAATGAGAACATTTGAGAACTACAGATTGGAGGTCCTTCTTGAGTTCTTACGTCCTCATTAGGAGATACATTTTCCAAATTACAATTTTAAACATTGTTAGGGAAAAACAGACTATGTACACCCTTCTGGATTATCTACAACACAACATGTTTCTGTTCCTGTAACTAAGTACACTTTAAGGCATTTGGTTGTTGGGCAACAGTTTGTTGAACTCAGCAGGAAAGAGTTTTTACGCCTCAGCATCAACAAATGGGGGCTGATAAAGAAGTTCCAGTGTTCTGCGAAAGATCCAGCAGAATGAGAACGATGTTCAGATAAATGTTGCTTTGAAAACGTTCACGAGAAGCCAGACTTCCTATGTAAGTTCACCAAAATGTGGTTTTAATTGCAGCACGGTGACGGTGTTCCACCGGTGAGGACGACGCAGCACCGCCGGCTCTCATTACTCGCCAGAACAGACGACGCTGGATGTGTTTGTGGCTCAGGCCCCACCAGGAGCTGATTCTCCAGAAACAAAGACGGACTAAGCAGCTAATTAGTCTCAGTAATTAGAACCTCGGTCGAACGTAAATGAGTGTAACTATGAATAAATGACCCGCTGGAATAAAATCCTAGGTAAGTGCCATTATGTACCGGTGACCTCTGACCACGTGACTCGTGAACGTGTTCCTGTTTTTGTCTTCACCTCTGAGTGGATGACAGACATCCAGGAACTACTTTTGGTTGAGGAGCATTTGTCAACAGTGAAGCTGTTCTGTCTGTGACAGAGTATTGATTTCATCTGGCAGTACTGGTGTTTATTATTGTGCCTTTCAGCGACGACACACATCGACCCCACGTGAAGACACAGCTCCGGCCTGCATGGACACACAAACCCTCCCTCACATTGAGGCGGAGCAGTTTTAGATGAGAGCAGCTGAGCCTCGAAACTCACGATGAGACAAACTGGTTTCAGTGGTTTAAACTGGTTTACACAAGTTCAACACAACTGGCCGGTGTCAGTTTTATGTTGCAGTGGATTTTTCGATGACGCAGACTTGCTGTCAGCCCGTCTTCAGGTGGAACGCTGCTTTGAAAGCCCGCTATCGCTGGCTTGCTTCTTGAAGCGCAAAAAAAGTCGTTGCTATGGAAACTGCACACTGTCACATCAAGCTGCAGCCATGCAAAATGGCGAGATTCAGATTGTTGCATAACTGCAGGTAGCAGCAACTTTCATCTTGTTGTGAGCCTTTGGTGTAGCGTGGCATTTACAGGTACCGGGAGGAACGTAGACGGAGAACCGCTCCTCCTCCACGCAAGAGGACACCACTTCGGGGGTTCTGGCATCTGGGTAGGATCCCTCCCGCCTGGCTTCCTTCTGCTGGATGTGTTCCAGGCTTTGACCCTGTGGTACCAGAACACACAGGGGATCTGTCAGAACCAGGCAGCTCATGTCAGGGTTCTCCAGGTTAAGCTGGAGGGAATTGATGTGCTACCTTGGCCTGCTGCCACCTCCTCCCTGACGGAGGGATGGAATGTGTCTGTACAGGAGAAGTTATAATTGCTGATGAAATCCATACGCACTTGTGTCTTCCTCTTCTTCTCTCCATGTTGTTTTCCTCTGCGGGCCTAAAGGAGAAATAATCCATTAACCCTTCGAACCTGCATCTCCACTCTGATTCACTGGAGTCATTAAGGTATCTGTCGATTCCACACTCAGCTGGTCACTAACAGCTGACCGACAGGACAGGACGCTTCCTCCCCTCTGAGGCGGATCTGCACTGCTCAGTAATTCACGCCGTCGCTGATTTGAGGCTGGCGGAGGAAGTCACAGTTCAAATATCGCCAGGGAGGTCAAACATTCAGAGACTACCGGTGACATTTGGACTGCGAGTGATAATGAGCCATGAAATGAAGCATTACTTTGATTTACAGGGAGAGAATGAGGTGCTTCAGTCAGTCGATGAGTCTGAGCCGCTGCATCAGAGCAGTCCTGATGGCGGCGGCGGCGACGGCAGGATCTCCCCTGACAGATCAGAGCAGGACTGTCGACACTTCAAGAGCATCGTGTTTCTGCGGCAAGAGATTTCATCATTCCAGGATTGGATCTTGATGTTACATAATGATGGATGATTGCGTTTGCTTCAGAAAATAACCTGAAACTGAAGCAGACAACGAGGTCTGTCTGACGGCGCGTCATCCAAGTGTCCCTGTGAGTGACAATGACAATCAGTGACTGACGGAAAACAGAGCTTTTGTTTATAAAGCAGGAGCTTCTTTGTCCTCCCTGCTGTGCGTTTGTAAAAACCCAAATATGAGGAGAACTCGTCTGCAAGAGCAAAAGAAATCAACGCTTATAAAATGTCCGGCTGGTAAATTAACCACTTTTGTTCACGACTGAGAAGGTGTCGCCCACGCTGGAGGGCTAAACAATTCATCGCCCTCCACCGACTTCATAATACAGGGGGTCTCCATCTGTCGGTTCTGTCTGCTTCCAAAAAGCCTGAACCCTAAACGCTGTTGTGTGGTGGGAGAGGGAAGTTTTCATGAGCTGCCAGACTGGAAGACGCTGCCTCTAACGAGAGGAAAGAGGGGGAAAGGGTGTTCTGCAGGGCGCATGTGAAAACTCATTCTGACGTGAGCGCAGCTTCAGCAGAGTTTGGCACTAATAAGCTCCTGAAGCTGCGGCACATTTCTGCTACTGGAAAGTTTGGATCCAGCGTTTGCCCTGGATGGTAAGCTAACATTAGCAGGAGTAGCAGGAGCTCCTGGAAGGCAAAGCAGAGTGAAAAAAGACTTATTTCTGACATCATCAGCACTCACGGGTGGCGCAGCTCTGCAGCTGCAGGATGAGGCTGCTCTTCTGTTGTCTTTTTCAAAGTTGAGAAAATGGCGGCAAGTATGTCTACATGGACAGAAACTTTCCGATAGATTAAACGTGGCATCGAACACAAGACACTGACTTGTAAACGAGACTTGAGAATGAAATCAAGCTGAATTTGATCATAGATAAAAACAAGAAGACTCTTACACCTGGAAGGCACCAGGAAGCTGCGGTGCTCTACGCCAGCGGCTGCAGTGCGTCGTGCCTGAACCGCAGCGCAACCAGATCCGTTTCTATGGAGATTCTGTCATTATGAACGTCTGGGCTGCACACTGGCAGCTGAGGCGTTCATGTTCTTAGCTCCCCCTGCGCTGTTATCAAAGGCATGAAAAGACACTTTTGAACAACTCTCCTACCTCCTCCCTTGATATTCTATTTTTTGGGGCCTGTGTCTTCAGTCACAGTGGCACTGTAGCCTGTGAATGGTTGGAACGTTCTACATGAAACACCTGATCACCAGGTGAGCAGTTGGATTGTTACTGTCCATGTAAAGACAGTCGAGCTCATTGCGCTGCCCCCCAGAGGCAAATACCAGGACAAACCACCTGCAAACATCATTAACTTTTGTTCATGTTTGTACAGCTCCTATCAGCTGCTTCTTGTCCACTGGCGGGTGTTGTTGGTACGGACGTCTTTTCCTGGTGGCGGCGGCAGCTGTTGGTAGCAACTGCTGCTCGGTGTTTCAGTAATAGAAGCCGACTGCTGCCTGGAAACGTTCTCACCTGTTGTGAGATTGAGGTCAGAGCTTTCACGAGGTTTGCTTTGTCGAAGGTGTCTGAAACACATCAGCCCAGGATGCAGGAACGCCTCGTGGCGTCTTACGTCCCGTCTCCTTCTCTGCCAGTAATGGATGTTTACATGGGAAGAGAAATAGTTTGCTCAGATCAGCGCTGCTGCTGTCAGCGGGAGATTGGTGGAGGGGAAACGAGAGTCAGCTGTGACAGGAAGGAGCCCCGCTGAGAAAAATGACCCGCGCTGACAGGAAGGAAGACAAAGGAGGAGAGAGAGACGAGCTGATGGATGGAGAGATGGACAGATGCAGAGAGACAGACAGGAGGAGGAGTGGTGAGACAGAAAGTGCAGCAGAGGAGGAAATTATACGAGCGCAGAGAAGCCTCATCTACAGTGCATGGTGACTGTAGCCTGCGGCAGCGCTAAATGCATTAAGAGTAGCAGGAAATTATTTTATTACAGAGGAGTGTGAAGCGCGTTATTAGAAATGAATAATTATCCAAGTATATATGTGGGCAATTTCCTCTTCGTAACAGGACACCCCAGTATCTCAAAAAACTGACAGAGTGAATGAAGAAACCTTCAGACCAGACAGATTTCAGCTAATCTCACATTCACGTCACTCACGTCTTTAGAGAGATCAGACTGACCATATGACCATGAACCCTGGTAGGCTCTGCCTGGGGGGGGGGGGGGGGGGGCGGGGGCGGGGGGGGGGCGTCTACCCATTAGTATCAGTACAGACACGGTTCACTTTTCATCAGTCACACACACAATCAGGTTCCCCCACCCAAATGCTTCAGTGTTCCTGAAGCTCTCAGTAACCTGTCAGTGGTTTGGACGGTGCCTGGTGCTCCCAGGCCTGCTGGTTGTTATTCCTCATTTCTTTCTTTTAGCAGCGTTTTGTTCCAGATGAGAGCAGCTGTCAGTCACGGTGTAACGGGACGGCGATACCCAGAGGTTGTTACCAATACCAAGCCTCCCACTGCGATGCTCAGTGTCTAATATCATGCTTCGAAACACTTCTCGGGGTTCCCCAGCAGGACGCAAACCTCCAAAATCAGTCAGTCAGTAGCTCGATCAGTCTCTGAGTCCGTCCTGCAGTCGGGCTCAGGGCTAATGTCATGCTTCATAACACTCCCGGTGGCCCGGCGCCGTGAAAATAGCCAGTTAGGTAATTAGCCAGTAAAACACTGCATCAGTTCAGGTGTTGAAGCTATCAGCCTCAAGTAGTGAACAATAACAGCGCCTCAATCGAAAGGTCAGACTATATTTGCTGTGGAAATGAACCGAGTCGGAGCTCTGCTGACTGCATGAGGTGCCCAGCTATTAAGATTCATCTCTCGTGTGGTCGCCATGTTGGTTTACACCAACAGTTTACATGGCTGCGCTGCGGTTTGCTTGATTTTTTTCTTCTGTTTTCAAGCCATGCAACAAAAGAGTGTGTGTTTACTTTCCATTTTCATAATTTGACCAAGTTGTTTTTTTTGTTTTGTTTTTTTTTGTGAGTGCGAGCACTGCGATACGTCGTGATGGTGGGAGGTGTTCTATCAAGACTGGGAGGACCAGCTGACTGAGCAGTGGAGAGAAATCATCCAGGCCTGCAGACTGCGACTCATACTTCTGATTGACCTGGAAGCTTCATGTTAAAAATGTGCTACTTTTCTCAGACGTACTGCATCTTAGCACCACTGCCGGCGTGAAGCCTTCATGCCTTCATCGCAGAAACCCGGTCGAATCATTAAATGTGCCATCAGAACCAACGTGGACAGAACCCGGTTTCACTCGTATGTGCAATGTTTTGTGTCAAACAGCAGAAAAACAAGAAAACAATGATGAAGTCACAGTTGGACAGGAATGAGCAGAGCTGGAGGTGGGCTGGACGGTGTTACTGCTACAAGCTAACGTATGCTAAACCCACTGGGGGATCCAACCGTATTGCCTGCAAAGGCCCCGCCCAACCGAATCCACTGGGTTATTGATCACCAAAATACCCCACAATTAGCTACATTTTTTTCCCATGTTGTGTCAAATATCATAACACAAATACTAACCACACTCTTCTGCCTCTGTAGCCTTCCTCCACACATCATCCTCAGTGGAACAACGGGTCCAACCTGCCTCTGCCTCCTCAGGAAGACCCGTCAGAACCTCGGCCCTCAGCGGTGTCTGGAGCCGTCTCTTTAGAAGCCTGCGTGGTGCACCAAGAGTTATTTTTACTTATTTGTCGAGTGTTGAATGAAATAAGACCTCAGATGAACGTGTGTGTCAGCAACAGACACGCTTCACCGTTGTTTATTTCAACCGGACTTCTGTGGTTTCAAACGTGATGCAGCTCATCAGTGGTAAACGGTCACCACGCTCGCCAGATGACACAGCAGCCGCTCGCATCTCACCAGCACAGCACATTGACTGAACAAGTCTTGGCCCGTCTCCAGAATTTCACCAATCTAAACTGTGACTTCCCCTGCCAAAATATATCAGAACTTGATCAAATAGGAGGCTGGTTCTTTGCCTGCTAACTCGCTGCTGCTTGATTGATGTGTGAAATCAAAATGGGAATTGCAGCACAGCCACGGGGTGTGTGTGCGTGTGTGTGTGTGTGTGTGTGTGTGTGTGTGTGTGTATGTGTGTGTACAGGAGTCCTTTCCATCTGCCAGTCTATCTGAACCTGGTATTTTATTTGCAATACTCTAGTGAATGTGTAAACTAATGATATGATTTTGGCAGGAAATGTAACTGGAGCAAAATCATTTCTTCCGGCATAATTTCATCTTCCTGGCCTGACCGTCCATCCCTCCATCCCTCAGTCTCTCCATCCCTCAGTCTGTCTGGCTTCATCTCTCTTTTCCTGCCTGCACAACGCGTTAGCCAGCAACAACTCTGGGTAATTGAGCTGTTTTGGACCTTCCTCTTCGAGCTGTGTCATAGTTTAAAGGAAAAACAGATCATTGGCAGCACTGAATGAAATTAACAAACCAACATTCAGCAACATCAGACATGACAAAAATCCATCCAAACGATTAGAAATAATCGCGCTCTTCTTTCCCACTCTGGGCGGAGGGTTGGAAATGCAGGCACATCCAGCAGGGTGGTAATTATGATCTCTGGAATTAATTTCCCCACCATAGTTGAGCTGCTGCCCTCCACTAACGGATGATTTGGGCTCTGATTAATTTCCTTTCAACAACATTTTAATGAAGGGGGTGAGATGAAATGCTATTTTCAGGTTTAATGAAAACCTATTTCCTTCTTTTCTTTGAATTAGGTCATTAATGGATAAAAATAGTGCGGCTCAGGTGGAATCAATGTACTGTTCGCCTGTTCAGACTGATTCTAAGAAGCTTTTCACATCTGCCCTGTTTAGCCTGCCTGAATCAAACTCCGGAGCTGTTTGTTTGAGCGTGAACTCTGCAAATTTGACCTAAACAGCTCGTGTAATGAGCTCAGCAGAGCATGCAAACTGGCACCTTGCGTAGAACAGAACAGGAGAGGAGTAACAACAAAAAGTAGAAATATGAACAGAACGTATTCCTCCTGCATTTATTGTGCTCCTGGGTGACGTTTGTCTCAAATTCTCTCCAACACAATCAATATCCCAAACCATGTTTTCCTGAGTACTTTTGTTGCCTTGTGTTCTCAAAGTCTCAAATTACTGCAAAACACCTGAGGAAAGTCCTGTGTGTGAGTCCTTAGCCAATCATGAGCTCCTGACCTTCAAGTGGACCTGTTATTTCTGCTGCATTACCCGACTTCCTGCAGATTTTCTGGCTTTCTGTCAAAAAGAGGCTGACAGAAGGCTGCAGAAAGCCTTGGAGGCTAACTGCTGCCAGCACCAGAAACATCAGACCATCTCAAAGACCTCAGGCAGCACATACCTCCTTCTGACCACGTCTGAGATGGATCTGTTTGACCCAGCAGCAGACGTAGATCCAAGTCTTATTTCCTGCTGCCACATGGTGGCACCGTGACTCACCCGGCCCAGAAGGACATGGCTTCCTTCTTGGTCCACACTAAACCCCAGCAACCATCCAGACAAGCAGATAAACACCACAAAAATACTCTGCCTTCTAGGCGGAGGGAACATTTTCAGAATCGGGAACCAGGCAGCTGCATGGCGCCAATCATGGGTGAGAAATGCCTGAAGAGGTATTTATACTGCACAGACATTCCTGAACTTCCATATTTAGGTTATTAATGCACAAATACAGTAATTGTCAACAGTATTTTCACTCAAGGTAAAATCAATTTGTGTTCCAGGAAGTGCACAATGCAGATCAATGGATTAGCAGGACGGCTATCGGCTTACTGTAGCGTCTCTGGTCAATACTGTTAATGCAGTGGTAACGTTAAAGACGTTCACATATGTAATTAATACCAATAAAAATCAAAGAAAAACAGCATTCAAACCATTTATGCGCTAGTTTGATCTATACAGAAAGAACAGGTTATACCTTTCAGGTCTGAAAGTGAAACCCATATGGGAACGTCTAAACATGCGTTCGTCTCCGTCAGATTGTATTAATACATTTATGAGAAATCACCCTACGCCACACGTGAAGTATTACCACAGTAAATGTGATGCTAAAATGGCCGATGAAACAGGACATGGTATTTAGTGTGGCTACCTTGGGACTGACCCTCTAGTATGGCCTCAGTTTAGCTTAACTCGCTTAACTATTACCCTTTACACACATTTTATGAACCTTTTAGCCAATAATGTGTGCGTGTAAATCTTAAATGTGAGGTTGTGTTATCTCAATAACACCCGATTCAACATTTCCCCGGAGGGTTTTCGGAGATGTGAGAACCTTTTAGCTTTCACTGCCAGCGGGTACGGCTAACACGTATGGCTAACGTGCTCGCTAGCAGACTACAGGATGATTTGCCAGTTTAGGGCTGTTGTTGTTGGGGCGGCTGGAGGGGAATTAGGGCGTATCCCACATTTAACTACCACAGGGACTGTTAGGTGCTAGTTTGGTTGACCCTGTAGTGGTCTAGAAACAGCTCTGCATGCATGCTAGCATGCTAGCTATAGTCAAATTTAAAAACAAAACAAAACGTAAGAGCCAGTGGCAAAGCTCAAGCTAATGCTCATCAAATGCAGCTGCACAGAGAGTCCATGACAGAAAAACATTAAAATATATATTGTATATTTTATATTGATTGACTGCAGAGAGACCTGGAGTTTAGATTTCCTCCCTGTGGAGTTTGTGGATTAGTGATGTGATATTTATATTTCCAGTGTAAGATGCAGCTGGTAGTTTTGGTTGAAATCTCAATCCACAAAATCCTTAGATAAACAATACAATAAATATTACATTCAGATGGATTGTGTGTGTGTGTGTGTGTGTGTGTGTGTTCAGTGTCAAAGAAAATTTTGCCTTCTTTTTAATTTGATGTTTTATTGATCTCACGATGCGGATGTGAGAGCTGTAGTGTAATCCAGCATGCTAATTCCTGGCAGACGGAGGCTGTGATGAGTCGACCAACAGCTGGACCGTCTGAAGCTTCGGGATGTTGCTGCCAGTCTGTTCAGCTTTGTTCCCAAACAGCACAACCCTGAGTTGCCCAGAAAGAGAAAATCGGATTAGTGAAGGTGCCTGTAGTTGTCTTCAGCCGGCGTTACGAGGATAAAACTGAGGAAAGTTGCGCTCAGCTCACTTTTAATGCCATTTGGACCTCTTTTCTTCTCCGACCTTGTTTCATAAATCCAGACTCACAAAACATATTTAGGCGTTTTAAGTGTTATTACACCAGGCGAGTCTGGTAAAAACAATATTAATATTTAAAACATCATTCGGGGGGGGGGGAGCTGCTGCTCAACCCGACCCTTCAGCCCGGCGGTCGTCTCACCTGAGACCATTCAGACACACAACCGTCCGTACCGTCTTTCTGTTGAAATCTCCTCATGTCAGACATAACTAGTTGTCACACCAGAGAGCAGGAGGCTTCGTGGTCCTGGGATATGAACACAATGGCGCGGCTCATAGATCTTCATCGGCCATCTGGGGTTACGACTCAAATCATTGATCATGACATCAAATGTAGTTCTTCTGGATTCCAAATCCAGTCCTGATTTAGCCACTCGCCCAGATCCAGAACCTGACCCAGACTCCCTCCAGGAGTTCATCCCTCCAAATCTCATCTAAATTGCCCCTTAAGTTTTTTAGCTGTTCTGCTAACAAACCCAAGGGTGATCACATGACCACCTTATTGGAGGTGATAAATACGATACGTTTGATGATCTGAATCAATGAAGTACTGATGGTGTCACTGCTCTGATTGCCATTCAGCTAAAACAATGAATTAAAATTGAAAGCCCTTTTTTTTTTTGCCAAACAGCTGGTGGATGAAGCGCGTCAGGAGCACAGTAAATACCAGGGACTTCTTTGTCGTGGCGTCGGCTGAACCCGAGCAGAGCTTCCTGTTAGAGTAACTCTTCTAGTTTCGTAAGGCGACGATCAATAATCAGGGGAGGTCAAAGACACTTGAAAAGCTTCAATCATGAAGTGGGAGGGGATTGTAATCAACGTTCATGGAAATACAGATATTTGTCTCGCCATAATTAACGATGACTCTACGTATTTGAGACAGAAAGGTTTACTCATGTTCAGTATTCTTCCATTCATGCCTGAGTGAATTGTGATGAAACACAAAAGCCCTTTTCACGCAGCCTTCACCTGCAGCGCTGGAGGAGTCGCTGCAGGTGAAGGCTGCTCACCTGAGCGTCACAGTTTCCAGTCTAGGAATCCACAGCTCCTTCCTCCTTGTTCTGATGGAGATCAGCTCACCTGGAGTCCACACACCCGGCGACACCGGGAGGCTTCTCTCTGCTGCTCCCTCCATCATCTCACTGGCAGCCTGCAGGCATTTCCCACCATCTGTCTGCTATGGATTAAACAACATTCAAACCTCTGTTCCTCAGGCTCCACAAAGCCCAACTGGAATGAAATTGCATTTTCTTCTAGTCGACAACAGCATACATATCAGCTCTGCAGATCCCCACTTTGGCACTGCCCCTTTAGAAAACAACAATTGCATCTGTACCTGCACGACTTCAGGAGCGAGCTCGCATGTCAAACCTGCGTCTTTATAGGTTAGTCTGATGTCACATCTGACAAACACAAACGTCAAAGCCTGTCAGCAGGTTTCTATCGCGTAAACAAGCTCAACGATGCACGAGGGCTGTGGAGTTTTTACTGTCCCTTCCTGTAGGTGTGCTGCTAGATATTTGTCCTCAAACCAGAATACATGAATATAAAAGGATATTTTTCTGGTAAAAAACAAGCAACATGACTCTGCAATACGGAAGCCCAGTGGGGAGCTTCTCTGTGCTGCTCTGCCAAAATAAAATCGCTTACATGAATAAATGAATGTACTCTGGATAACACTAGATCAAGACAGGAAGTAGATCACAAAGACGCCGTCACAGAGAACGAGCTGCATGCAGATGGTGGCACATGTAAAATCTGATAATCTTTGCCGTTATTATGACACAAAAACAAGAACAAGGTAGACTAAAGTGTTTCATCTCTAAAATCCATGGATGGAACCCTTCAAACCTTTTTTTTTTCAGCTTTCGGTGAGAGTTAAAGCTTTGTAAGTAATTGGCTAAACAGTAGAATTTAAAATAAAGAAAATAGATGGAGAGACTTGGAGATAAAATGCACATGAAACGATCAAAGAATAGAAAATAAAGTGACAACAAACTGAATTAAAACCTGCAGTTAAGATTATTAAATCCTCACAAATAATCGATGTGTGACAAAACTGTTCAAACTGATCAGCAAAAGGATGAAATAATGAGAATGAGAGCAGTAAAAACAACAAAAATAATGGGAGTCAGTACAGATTTTGATGAAATTTAGTGGACAGATGAAGTTAAAAATGTTCTGAGGGCAGTTTGGGTCGATTTCTCGATTCTGGATCCTGACATACGGACTGTTGACATATGAAACGGTCTTAACAAACAACCCGGCTTCCTGAAATCCACTTGATCGTATACTGTGATGGACCTAGGAACCTGTGAATGGACTTTGTCCTGCGTCCTCGTAGCCGTGTGACGGAGGCTTGCGTGACCTTCAGATGCTTTTAGATCGTTTTTTAAAAATGTCTCCTGGATGAAGCAAATGAGACGTTTGAGCACGTTATCAAAGAGCAGATGCCGTTTCTGGCAGTCTGAAACTTCGGCGCCGGCTCTTCTGTCCTTGCTGAGACTCCTAGACGTAGGCTGCCACCGACAGCTCAGGTGATGTGTTCAGATACACGCTTGGAATCTGTAACAAATCTTGCAGTATTGGCAGAAAAGTCCTGCATCTGTTAGTAAAACTGATGAGAAAGAAACTCTCTGATGAGCCATTGTGTTGAGGGGCAGAGGCCAGCTTGGGCTCAGGATGTCAGTTCTTCGTTGGCAGGCTACTACCGGCACTGCCTGCCAGGCTAGACGGAGGGAACAAAACAGTCTGAGGATAACAAGCAATCTTTCTCGAAACCTAACCACCCACAGTGCACTGGGGCAAAGTACTTCACCTCAAGACCTCCATTTCCTCGCCTCCACATGGCGCAACCTATTCAACTTAATTTACAGCAGGGAGAGGGGCGAGCCTCTAATTCCCACCCTCATTAACTACAATGCAATGCATCAGTGTACAGTGCACACTAGAGCCGAGTCCTCTGTGACACGCTTTGATTTCTCGCCTGGCAGCCCGCAGCTTGATTTTTGCTCCGCTCTCAAAGAGTGTCTTTTCTGCGTGAGCCAACTGGCCGGCCGGCCGGGCAGCAGGCCTCCGACAGCCGGCAGCTGCTGCTGCGAATATAAAGCAGAGTCAGAGGGCATCGATCGCCAGCTCGCTCCATCTGGGACTCAACCAGCGCGGAAAAAAGGTGAGGCGGCGGTGAAGGAAACGCAACGCACGCCATTCCCCAGTAAACTGACTCGTCATGTCAAAGATGCTGATCCTTCAAGGCTGGAGATTACTGCACTGGCTACGACTACGACTGAGATTACTGCGGATAAGACCCCTCCACGTGGTACGGCGCCCACGGCTACCACACATCACACAGAGAGCACATCTTTATCAATACAGAAACATGATGACAAGCAAGATTATTGACCTGAAACCTGTCAGGCAGCCACAAAAACTCTTGATTGAAGTTGTTTATGCTTCAAAAGAACGTCGCATTTTCAACTCAGAAGTTAAGCTTATTGTGTGAAAGATAGCCCAAGTGAAGTTTCTGAGACCTCGTCTTTCGGTTAGGCTCAGACAGATAATCCTCACAATTAACTTCTAGGGTTTTGGGAGGATAAACAGCAGTAGAGAGGAAAGCGGGTGGACCGGACCGCTGCTTCGACTGCTTGTGTCTGCGCTCCTCCACGAGTCTCAAAATGTGACCCCAGACTTCCTGTGAAGGAAATTCACTTGAACTGCTCCGAGCTGAGATTATCTTTTCAGTCACAACTCAAAGCTCAAGACCTTAACATTGGTAAACCGAGAGCCTCCCCCTCAGGTGGCGCTCCACCTTGACCCTGAAGGTCCGGCGTGACTGGAGTGGCTGATCCACCTCGTCACGCCTCACGCTGCCGCGTCTCCGGAGAGAGATAATGAAACTGCTTCACATTCACCGACAGAGAATCACGGTGTGTGTCCTTGGAACCAAAGATACATGTAAATACCTCAACAAGTAATTCCTGGCAATCTGTGACTGAGTCATGAGAGCTCGGATTTGATTTATTGGACGGACAACCTGCTCATGGTGCCACCTGACACGTGTCAACAAGCACAGAACCATTTTGTCACTTTTGAATATGAATGAGGATCGATTGTTTAACAGATTCTGCAGAAATTTCACCGCGACATGAAAGTGAAGCCTCTCTCTCATCGGGGGGATTTTCTGGGGGAAAGTGTGGGAGAGAGAGAAGCTCTGAGCCTCCAGCAGCTCAAGTCTTTCAAAGAAAACTCTTCATCGCAGCCTAAAACAGCCTCTCACCTGGAACCTGCTCATTCTGAAGCTCTCCTTCCAGCTGTTTTCAACATTGAACAACCAGCTGGTTTCTCTGTGCCCAGTCTTTCAGGACTGAGGTGTGCGAGTGCATGTTGCGCTCCCTTGTTCCTCGAGTATTATCCGGTTCCTCTGCTGTCCGAACTCTCGGTGGGTTTCCATTATGACGTGCCCCTACTGACTCTCCCAGCCCGCCGTCCTCTTTCTCCTCTGTTTTTCGGTACTTTCTTGCCAGCGTGAGCTCTGCTGAACGCTACCAGAGCTCCTCTTTCATGAGGGTTCACATTCTCCTGCCCTCATCTGAGCTCACACACTGATGTTTATTCAGAGTTTCACGCTCAGCTGCATGAAGAATGGCCTGTGCTTTTGCGTGACGGCTGCTGCACAATTTGTGCTTTGGATGACCGCCGACGTTGTTGCTGACGCGCGTAACTGCAGCTCTTAGTTGTTCTGAGGTAGATGTACAGCTGTGAGTCGGCGCTTCAAATATAGCCGACAACTTCATTTTTATAAAGCATAAAACATGCGGTTACATAACTCAGAGCTGAATAAATTATGCAGGAAAAAAAATGCAAGTGTCACCATATGAGAACATAGAATGAAGGCCTGGTTGTAAAGTGGTGCGGCGTTCCTTCCAGCGAGCGCAAGGGTTTACGTAACCTCGTCACCGCTAACAGATGGGTCACTTTAAAGTATCTCACAGAAGAAGAAATCAAGAATGTTCCACGAAGAGAAAATACAGAGATGTGAGCTGAACAACTTTCCTCCACTGAAGTTCCTGCTGAAAACGGAATCATCGCCGCTGAGTTGGCGAAGGAACAGTCGGGACTGATCGCAGCTCAGCGGTCCTCTCGAGAGTCCAAGCTAGCGACTGCTAGTCAGGAGGAACTTAACTCTCATGTGTCAAGAGGAGAAGAAGAAGGTGTCACGTGCTCTGTGCTTCCTCCCAGCAGCAGCGAAAGAAATCCTCACAAACGTGAAGAACATGAAATGGAACCAGCAACCTGAGACCCGCAAACACCGTCTCCTTGGCGAGATCGTCACAGGAGACCGGAGCCCCTCTGGCTCACTCACAACCCTGGACTTGACAAACCCCAGGAGAAGCCTGAGCTGAAGAACCCGGTGGACGGTGTCCGGCAGAGGCCGAAGACGAGAGCAGAATCCTTTCATCTGCTGCTTTTATATCCACCATCACCTTCACCTGGTTTCATCTTCGGCAGGAGCGTCGTTTCCGAGGCTCGACCTCTCCAGCTCAGCGCCCTTCTGTCTAACTCAGCACAAACTCATGAGAATTAATGTGCGACCAAACCTTTCCAACTCTGTCAACATCAGAGTTGATGTTGATGATGTTTCTCTCTGTGTCAGGCTCCATTCCTAAGAGTTTATCCTGCACGAACTGCTCCGGCGAAGACTGGATCTGTGACCGCAGCAGCACAACGGCGAAATAGAAACAAACCCGGCAGACGCAGTTCAGCCACTTTTATAAGACAGAGGAGGAACTTCGGTTTGCAACATCCGGAACTTGAAAGTCAGAAAGTTCAAGCAAAGGACGTAAGTGGGTTCTATTTATAGCCCAGGTTTCTACTGTAGCAGCCCTCAAAGCACTTAACAATGTACCCTCACACACACACACACACACACACACGCTGGAGGCTCCCATGGAAGATGGCAATCTGCTCATCAGGAAGCCACGTCAAACTGAGTACAGTCAATGAAACCCTGAAGCTAACAAAGCGGGGGGGGGGGGGGGGGGGGCAGACATCAGACTGGTGAGCTGTGACTCACAACCGAAACTACAGTGTCACAAGAGGTCAGCGTGAACACACTCACGTACTCAGGTGCACGCACACCAGGCCTCATTCAACTTCGGGCCGATGAATTTGAACTTCCTGTTGGCTCGGCCGATGGATGATGTTGACCGAGCAGCCAATCAATGAAAGAGCGAGACGAGGACTGGATTAACGGAAAAAAGACAGACACAGCACGTGCTGTGTCGTAAAGCGGTTGAATGTGTCGCGAAATGCTGCAAAACCTCAGGTGAGGCTTAGAAGCCTGATGGAGGTGTCAACATGTCAACAAGATGCTCCGGTAACCTGGCAGATTAGACACTTAATCTCTGTCTTCATCAGACTCCCGCTGTTTGTGCTTCACTCCTCCTCCTCCTGTCAAATCTCTCCCTCTTCTTTGTTTCTCCTCCTCCTCAGGCAAACATCGAAGACGGCGACGTCGTTCTTGATCCCCAGAGGACAGATCCCAGAAAGTCAGGGATCTTTTTCAACCACTGATCGACGTCCCAGCTCAGCAGATTTAAATTCAGGGAAAAGATTTTCAGACAGAGGTTGATGACCCAACAACTGCATCCACTGACGCCCCCAGTCTCTCTCGCTTTCTCCCTCCCTCTGTCTCCCCCCCTAGTGTCTTTCTCCCTCCCTCTGTCTCCCCCCTAGTGTCTTTCTCCCTCCCTCTGTCTCTCTACCTGCGTCTGTGTTCTTCCATCTGTCTCTCTCCATCCCTCTCTCCCTCCCTGTCTCTCTCCCTCTCTCGCTCCCTCTGTCTCTCTCTCCCTCCCTCCGTCTCTCTCCCTCTCGCTCCCTCTGTGTGTCTCTCTCCCTCCCTCTATCTCTCTCTCCCTCCCTCCGTGTGTCCCTCGCTCGCTCCCTCTGTGTCTCTCTCTCCCTCTCTCTCTCCCTCTCTCTGTGTGCGTGTGTCTCTCTCTCCCTCCCTCCCTCTGTCTCTCTCTCCCCTCAGTTAAGTTTGAGGCGCTTCCTCTCGGAGCTGGAGAGAGGAGAGGTTGCTTGACTCTCTCCTCCGTGCTCCAGCCGGGCTTCCCTCCAGCCCCCCGTCGCTTCATCATGGATCCGGAGACTAACAGACTCGCTGGGATTATCGCTCAGGTCGCGCTGCTTCTCTCCAGTTCGTGCGGGACGACCGGGGAAGGTGAGCGGGCTGCGCGCATTTCTTTTCCCCCCTCTTGATCCCGGAGGAACCGGAGCGAGTCCCGGTAGCGCAGACCCGGAGAGGCTGCAGCTGTAACCGGGGTCACATATCTGTAGCACAGCCCGGAGAGACGCGAACCAGCCCCGGTGGTGCCGGCTCCTGTGTGCTGACATCCGGGGCTTGAGCCTTTTACTCCGCTGCTCTGTTGGATTTAGCGCGTTACGCATCCGTGGATGCAAGTTGTCGCGGAGAAATGAGGAATATTTAGCGAGCCTGTCAGCGCTGGCGCTGCTCCATCAACTTGAATTGTGACTAATTACTAATTGGATCAAATGTTTGTCGCGTTCAGATTCTCTCCTTCAAAGCTGCTTTCTGTCTCAACACTAAGAATTCGTCCAAGGTTACCGCTCTGTTTTCTAGGTAATTTGGTGCTCAGCACAGCAGGATGAGCATCCTTGACGAGTGTGTTAGTGTGTGTGTGTGTGTGTGTGGGGGGGGGGGGGGGGTACAGGTTGGAGATGAGGCGCTGAGAGATTTGGCGACCTTAATGGTGATGAGATGAGAAGAAAGTGAATACTTTCTCATCTAAATGTTGAGTAATTTCATGCCATGCAGCGTGAAAGAGCCGGTTGTCCTGGAATCAGGAGGAGGAGCAGAGATGCATTCTGATGACCCTCAGTGAGGAAGGAGAAGTCTGGCTGATGCAGCAGCAGGAGCTCTCCACCTGATCCTCATCTGCTCGGCCTCCTCTCTCATTTGTCTCCACAACCCTCCGTCCACCTGCCTCCCTCCCTTTACCCATCTAGTCCTCGTATTGTCAGCGTGAAGCGGCGGCGTGTCAGAGGCTGCAGGTCAAAGCTGTAAGAGAATTCAGTCCCGTCTCTTGTCCTCCTCCATCCCTCCTTCTCTCCTCCGGACCGCAGAGGGAGAAACATTGTTGGCATGAAGGAAATTTCTTTTGACTTTGAGGCCACCACATACAACTTGTTCCCTCATTTAAAAAAGAGATGACTTACGTCTTTGAAAAAGGACAAACGTTGGCCACTTGTGAAGAACTAAGGTCGTCTCCCCAACATGTTGTTCCTGAGGTCCTGTATTAGCCCCGCCCCCACCAGCGATGCCCGCAGGACTTTGGTGGTGAATCAGCAGCACACAAAGAGAAGGAAGTGAAGGATGTGAGATGAATGAGAGGACAAACACGGAGGACTGATGACAAGTGCCAGTTGCTACTACACATCCTAGAGTCCCGTGTGTGCACACACAGAAGTACACACTTATAAACACAACTTCTTCCCTTGAATGATTTCATGGCCACAAGATATCACTTGTTCCCTCAGTTTAGCTCATTTGTGGCTACGCTAAAGCAAGGATGTGTGCTCTTCAGTTCTGTCTCCGCAAATGGTGAGAACGAGTTTCTATCTTGTGGCCTCAAAGTAACTCAGACGCTGGCTGCTGCATCGATAGCTTAACATGCCTGGGCGTGTGTGTGTGTGTGTGTGAGAGAGAGAGTGTGTGTTCCTGTTAAAGCTTCCACCTGCTGCTAAGTGTTTCGGTGCATCTTTTTGTGCTTCACTCTTCCTCCTCACATCCCCCTCTTCTCTCTCCTCTCTGTGTTTTTGCTGTCTATCTCCACCCGGAGACCTGTCCTCCCCCCGCTGCCGAAAAACAGTCAAGCCCCCACATCTCTTTGTGACCCCCCCTTGTTTTCTCCACTCTTTTGTTCGTTCTGCTTCGACAGGTTTTTTCAGATTCTCTCCGCGCATCATCACGGTTGTTACTCAACTAATTAGGGGGTTTTGAACACACACACACACACACACACACACACACACACACACACACACACACACACACACACACACGAGTGGCTAGTTGTCAGGACATGGAAGCCCAGACTGATGTATTTGAGAGCAGCGCCTCCTACACACTAGAGCAGTCATTCCCCAACCTGTGTGTGGCGGCCCCCTGGTGGGCCGCAAAGTTTTTGCAAGTGGGCCAAATTATTTTCCAAAATAGTAAGATATTTGTGGCGGGTGGAAATGTAATTGTATAAAAATAAACACAATAATGTTTTAAAGTTTAAAACTCAGTCACGTTTAAAAGGATATTAAAACGTTAAAATAATACTTTGTTTTGTATTTCCTTCAAGTATTCGATGTGTGACAAGCAAATGAGAGGAAATCTTCGTTCTCGGCAGGACTGCTTTGCAGCGGCTTGTTTACATTTGATACTGATGGCTGAAACGGGAGTGTAGGGGTGGAGCTGGCGAGCAACGGGAGGAGTAAAAGGACGGAGAGACGAGACACTGATGGTGAATCCACAGCTGTCGGAGGAGGGCTGCGAAAAGTTTTGAGACTTAAAAGTTGGCCCTGATTTGGAGGAGGTAGGGAGCCACTGCACGAGAGGCTTTTCATATCTGAACTGACTTCCGAAACATGGAAGGCAACAGACCGAAACAGATTCTGTTCTCATGTTTAATTGGAAGAACACACACAAGACAATTCAGTCGAGACACAGGACTCCCCCCCCCCCCCCCCCCCCCCCCCACACACACACACGGTGTCACCGCTTGAGTTTGTGTTGTGCTCCAAAGTAGTGAACATCCGGTTGGCAAGGCTGCACCGTTAGCTTCCTCTGGTGGCTAATGCTAGTTTAGTAATGCTAGTATCCTTTTCCTTTAGGAATTTAGGATTCACGAGGAAACATTTACCCTTCAAGGTCAGGGAGAGTGACTCAGCCTCCACTCGGGAACGCTGGAGGAGGCGTCTCAGACCTCAAATCAACCCGATTCTCCTCTCCCGCGCCCCCATAGCAGCCGTCCTACACCAGCTGGACTCACCACCCCTTTTTAAAAAAGCTCTGGGATGCAGTTTGAACAGTTTATGTTGAAAATCAGTAATAGAACTGCGCTGAAGTTTGTCGTTGTCGCTGCAGTAAGAGGAACCATCACTGGCAGGCAGCTACCCTGAGGCAGTATTGTAGGTGGAAGGTTGGCGTAGCCGCGGCTGCGCCGCATCTTCATGAGTGCTGTTGGAGTTTTTCTGAGTGTTCACACCAAACACAAATTCGCACTTTTGCACGAACTGTTTCCATACAAAGTCTATGCAGACGCACAAATGACGTGAATTTTCAGTCGGGTGGCACGAACGACGCGAATTTCGCAACGCGTAAATTTGCGCAAGTTGAAAATATGGTCACTACGACATGCTACATGTCACTACGTGTCTAAATTACAAGAACCGGTTGAATAAGGCAAGGCAAGGCAATAAGCTGGTGTCCATTCGTGAAAATCTGTCACCGATCCTAGCTAGCAGGTCGTGAAACTGGCCAGTCGTCATCCGAAAATACCGCTGGAAGTGGCAGTTATCCAGACGCAGCCTCTGGAGGAGCCGGTGAAATTCACCGAGCTGAGCTCGGCTCTGGATGGTGTTGTGAACCCAGATACGACGGCGTTTAGTTTTCCGACATATTTCGGCCTTCCACAGCAGGTAGAACGCAGCAGTTCTTTGAATATCCATGGTAAAATGGTGGAAACAAATGTTGCCAGAAATAGTCGCTACTCGGGCAAGTGAGCGAATTCACGTATTTGCGCGAATGAAACAAATGGACACTAAAATGATCCAGCAGTCAAATTCGCGCGAATAAGGTGACGCGAAATTTGCATTCGCGTTTGGTGTGAACACACAGTTTGGGAGCCAGAAACCTCCACCAGATAAAGTTAGCTGGACTCTGTTTAACAGACCAGGAATGAGACCGAAAACCCCAAAGTACGCTGGAATGGTGACTCGTCCGGCTCTGGTGAGAGCCAACACCATTTCAGGTCCCTGAGATGAGGTCTGTGGTCATCACAAGTGAAGATTTTATGATGGTGACGCAAGCTTCTGGGTCAGCAACATAAATTCAGAGTTGGACGAAGGATTCCTGGTAGAGCAGCTCGACCTTTTCTCTCTCGTCTCATTTTTCCTTTGCCATCTCTGCCTGCCACCCTCTCTCTCTCTCTCTCTCTCTCAGTGCGTCAGCCTGACCCAGCAGCACACTCATCACGCACGGACCATAAACCACAGCAGTGGAATAAGTACAGACTGCAGCAGCCGCAGGTTTCAGACTGAGCCTCCCTCCTGCAGACACTTCACTGCTCATTATGGAGGTGGGGCTAAACGACAACAAAGTATAGATACATATTTTAGCAGTCACAGATGGCGCTCCGATGACTTGTGAGCTGAGGGGGGGAGGTGATGAGATTCAAGAAAATCCGTGTGCGAAACGGCTTCCTGGAGGGCAGTCATGTCACCGCGCATTTAATGGCTTTTTGATATTACCAGCGTAACAAAGTCGCTGTGGGTTGAAATAAACAGCTTGGTAGAGGCAGAGGGAGGAAGGCAGGCTGGTCGGTGTCTGCAGGAGCCACCCGCACCTTCCATCTCCAGAGCAGGTGCGGTCTCACCGTCAGTGGGCATTTGGAAAGACCGAGGAATGATTGTTCAAAATTGTAATTATTTTTCCTGCCATAAACAGTGGCGTGTACATAACCTGGGCTGCCAGGTTGCAGCAGGTGCCAGTGCTTGATAGCCTGGTGAGAGCATCTGTGAGCTCAACAGTTGAACCCTGCAGCCACACACACACACACACACACACACACACACACACACACACACACACACACACACACACAGTATGAAGAAAATATCCAACCAATCAGAGCTGGGTTCCAGCTGCTCTCTTCTCCCAGTCAACAGTAACGTAGCTCCTGGCAGAACAGCAGAGTAGGAAACGTCGCCTCTCAAAGCAACAAGTGGGAACGTCAGAGTAAACGCGCGCACATGCAGTTTCTGCAGACACAGCAATCGCACAGGAGTCTGAACACAATGTGATGATGTCACGTCTCGTCATGCTGACCGAGGCTTGAACATCAAGGATCAAATGTGAGACTGAGACCTGGAAAAGTTTTATTTGGGTTTGTTTCAGGTCTGAAAGTCCAGAAAGCAAACAAAGCAGCAGTGTGTTTTACATCTGCTGGTCAAACGTAGGAGGACGCAACCGAAGGTAGAGACGGTTTCTTTGGCGTTTTCAAGCACGATGATGCCGTCTTGGTGTCGGTCCGATGAGCTTCTGAGTCATGTTGCATTTCTGTTCGGAAATCAGACGGCAATAAAAACATTGCAACATACAAATGGGACCAAGCTTTGGGGGATGGACGTGAGGGACGGATCCCAACCCGCTGGTGTCCATCAGAACTCACATTGAAACCTCCAGTGCGTCTGGGCAGAAAAAAGCTGCAGTGATGGAGGCGGAGGGTGAAATATTCTCTCAATTAAAACATCTTGACCAGCGTTCACTGCTCAGACCAGCAGGCGGCTCCGCCAGCGGACGCTCTACTGGGTTTAGCTCCTGTAAACAAACGTTTGACCTCCGACAGGCTGCCCTTGTGTTCTAGCAGCTACATGGAGATGAGGACTAAAAGCTTCAGGTGGTTGGATGTCAAATCCGACTGCACAGAGGAGCTGCAGACGGCAGCTCACTCCCACAAGCACTACACATGCTAACATTTTCACTGTTCTGTAGTCGAGGCAGCAGAAAGCCCTCCTCCAGATGGAAGAACCAGGTTTTTCTCTCCTTACACTGTCGGACAGTCAAAGAAAGGAGCGCTAGCTGGCCAGCGTGCGTCCCTCCTGAGACTTGATGAGACTTCCTCACACACCAGAGCGTCTGCTGTTCTTGAAGTCTCTGTTTCTACTCCACCGCGCCTGTGATTGCGTCCTGGGGAGGTTTTGATGTGGTTTATGAGAGTCATTTTGTTTAGCTCTATTTTAGTGTGTCAGCAGGTGTTCTGGTAGATACAGCACTGCCTTTAATGTGGTTCAACGTGAGGCAGTGGCTGACACAAGGAGCTCTTGCTGTATCTTTTGGTCAGTTGCTTTTCCACTGCAGACGTTAACATCCTCGTGATTGTCTGGACAGCCGCTCGTCAGGATGGCAAGCACACGAAATGCTGATCCAGGCCACATCTGGAGGAGGTTTGAAATGAGATTCCATGGTGCTGAGCTTCGTTTAGTCGGTTTCAGCTCAGGCCCTCACCAGCACAGCTTCCGCCAGCTCGTCTGCGCCCCAGACAGACATTCGCATCCTGTATGTTCGCATATTTCCAGTTTCATGGCGTGATTGAACAGCCATCGGCGTGCCCACGCGTTTGTAGTGGAGTCCCTCAAAAACGACCTGCTCTGTTTACACATCAGCTGGCAGGCTCGAGTCCGTATTTGCGTTTTCCCGTCCAGCCCCTCAGGTTCATGTCCTGAGAAGCTCATGTTTGCAGGGCGTGCGAGAACAGCTTTAGTCTGTCTTTAGCATTTAGTTAGCGCGCGCGTCCTCCCAGCCAGCGGTGAGGCTGCCGTCGCAACGCTGATTTGATTTCTCCACGTTGTTGGTGCGGCAATGTGACGCTGCCCCAGAAACACCCAAAAACTATCAATATAAAAGAGAATGTCTTACATGGATACTCGTTTATTTTTCTTGAATGCAAAATCGATATTTTGACACACACGGCAAAACTCTGGTTTTTGTTCATCAGCTCCCACGTCATGTGACCGACAGACTCCAAATCAACACCGTACACCGGCACCAGGATGGAGATCGAGGCCACACCTAGTTTTATTGTTCTGGTACTGCTCTGGTATTGCTCTGGTACTGTTCTGGTACTGCTCTGGTACTGCTCTGGTACTGCTCTGGTATTGCTCTGGTACTGTTCTGGTACTGCTCTGGTACTGCTCTGGTACTGTTCTGGTACTGCTCTGGTATTGCTCTGGTACTGTTCTGGTACTGCTCTGGTACTGTTCTGGTACTGTTCTGGTACTGCTCTGGTACTGCTCTGGTACTGCTCTGGTACTGTTCTGGTACTGCTCTGGTATTGCTCTGGTACTGCTCTGGTACTGCTCTGGTACTGCTCTGGTACTGTTCTGGTACTGCTCTGGTACTGTTATGCAGGCTGCAGGTTAAAGACAAGTTGCTGAGAGAAGTTTATCCTTGAATAGGAGAAAAAGATGGGCTGTGTGTGCAGAGGCACCGTCACACGTGTGTGCGCCGGCAAGTGGGCGTGTAATAAATTCATGTATGTTCTGTTTCACTGTAGGTTTTGATTAAGTGGATGAGTCCTGGGAGTTAAAACTAACACGAGGTTGAAGTTTATGTAAGCAGTAGTTGAAGCTGCCTGCAGAGAAAGAGACGGCTGTGACCTGCTGCTGAGCAGCTCTGGGGGGGGGGGGGGGGGGGCTCCCTCGGGGGGGGCTCCCTCCCTCTCCCTCTCCCTCTTCAGTCACAAACAGAAGATATTAAGTACATTAAATATTCACAGTGTTTAAGAGGAAGATAACATGACTATTAAAACAGAGGACAAGAAAAAAAAAATTAAAGTTGAATGAAAGCAAATTTGGAGACAGCAACAAAACAAAAAGGGGTGGCGTGGCTCAGAGGTGGCCTTCTAGTAACCAAAGGGTCACTGATTCGAGCCCCACTTCCCACGGTGACCATGTCCAAGTGTCCTTGAGCAAGATACTGAACCTCTGTTGGCCCTGCGATGGACTGATGACACGTCCAGGGTGAACCCCGCCTCTCACCCGAAGGCTGCTGGGATAGGCTCCACCCCCCACCACCCTTTACGGATGTGCGGCATAGAAAATAGATGGGGGATGTACAAAATAAAAAGTTATGATGAAAGCATGATGATACGCAGAGTAAACTTATTCAAAAAGAAAGAAAACAGCGACAGTAGCCTTCCACGGGTCAGACCTCAGAGAGCCCACCTGATCAGTGGCCATGGCGTCTCTCCACATGTCACTTGTTTCGTGCTCCGCCAGCGCCGGGGACAATGTCTGCACGCAGCTGAATAGAGGGAGCCGCTACACTTTGGCAAAGGTTGTATTTTCCTTATTACTTCAGTGGTTTTAACGCTAAAGGTAAAGCACCAAACATGAAGGGAAGCCATGACGCTTGAACTCCTAATTTACTATTTGGGGGTAAAACCTTTGAGTTCTACAGTCATGGATGTGCAGATGGAAGGTGGTTCAGTTTATCACTGTACTACAAAGTCCATTTAGTTTTTTCCAGTTTATCGTCTTTGAACCTAAAAACACACACAAACACACATACGCCGGATTTCAGGACGTTGGTTCCATTTACTTTCTCCCAGCCTGGCAGCATTGTGTGAGCGTACGCGTGCATTTACCAGACGATGCACTCCAGAGCTCATGAGCTGACATTTTTGGGCAGTGTCGCTGTTGCTGATGATCGATGGGGCGCCGTTAGCTTCAAGCTAAATATACGTGGCTGGCTCTTCCTGCATTCTGGAGTTATGAAGAAGTATTGAAGCAGTTTAAAAAAACAAAACCCTCTCCCTGAGCACAAGAGGTCAGTTTGTGTGAATGCCAAGTACATTCTTTTTGGGTGAAGTTTGGTTGTTGTCTCCAGGCGACAGTCACTCTCGCCACCATGATGATTGTCGTCTGTGGCCAAAGCTACGGGTCAAGTTCGGGCCCACGTGGTCCAGCTGTGATGACACACACTTTGTTCATAGTTCGCCAGTTTTGACGAGAACGTTATTAATCTTATTAGCTGCACGACCGTCACCCTCCGGTATGCGCCTCTCTCTCCCCTCGTCATCATCATCATCATCATCATCATCACTCCTCTTAGAGGAGTTTGTCATTCCTCTGAGCTGATTTGGAGTCAGTGGAGCGTGCGCTATAATCACAGCCTAATGACAGATAATCTGAAGAACACTAAATGACTTTAATCCTGGCCTAATGACAGATAATACTGCAACACCTCTTCCCTGTGTGTTTGTGTGTGTGTGTTTGCGTGTGTGTGTTTGCGTGTGTGTGTCACCAGTTTTCCTTTTGGACTTCAACAAGAAAGTTTCCAAGTCAAAAGTTGCTTGAAAGCACATCTGAAACGAGTCCTGTGACACTGAGCACCGACGGTCTTCACACAGCGGCGATCCAGACCAGTGTAGCAACTCGGACAGTGACAGTCGCTTTTGCAACAAATTTAAAAGGAGCCGATAGCTTGACGCTGTGGTCGGTAATCTCTGATCACCTGGACAGGGCAGACGTCACGTCTCTATTTTTTTTTTTTTTTTTTTGCAGCAGGTCTAGTTTTCTTTTTCAGTGACACGACAACGTGGTCCTCCAAAAACATCTTAGCCGCGAACCAAACCTGCTTGGCCCTCAGGAAGCATCTCAAACAGTCCCAGGGTGCTTCAGCTTGCAGGCCATCTGGATCCGATTCTGGATCCTTTAGATTGTTCCAGGCCAGTTTTTAGGCGATGTCCAGTTAAAACCCCTGATTTTGTGCGAAATGGTTGAAAGAAAAATGTTTCAAATGCCTAAAATCATCATCATATCATCACTATTTAATATAACTGCCAGTATGTCAGACAGTGGCTCGGGAATCTGCATTTGGGCCTTCAGAATCCCTGAGATTGTTTGGATTGTGTTCTGGATCAGTGAGCTGGGGACCAGTTTTCTAATCCAGCTAAATCCATACGAGGTTTTAGGCCGGGTCCAAATACCAGGACCTCAACTGAAGTCTCACTTTAAAAAGTTCTGATGCCTTTGAGACGCGTCAACGAGGGTTCTAAAGATCTCTTTTTCAAGGTAGAGTTCAGACGCATCGTCAGGACAGAGGAACCAAACACCAGGTTTCTCCCTCTGCTGAGAAAGAGTCCTCTCTTGAGTCTGAGGGAGTGTTTGGGAGGTGACTTGCTGCCGACAGATGGTAACGGAGAAATTCATTACTATGTAGCGATTTTTTTTTTCTCATCTTGCCAGGCTTTCACCCATCAACTGCTCTTGAAGGAGCAGAAATGTTTTTAGTCTCAGCTGCAGTTTTTCTGCTAATTACATCAAATTAAAGACTGCGTGATTTGAGTATGCATGAATGTTGAAAGGAATTCGGGGCTGTTATTACTCACCCAACGAGGGCTACAGGGTTCCCTCTCCCAGGGTTGGAGCTGTGGAGCTGCTGGGGGAACATTAGGAGCGCTTGATTAAATCTCCGAGCTCATGAAGGAACCCTGCGCTCTTCAAGGACTGAACTAGGAAAGTGTGAACTCAGCAGCCTACTTCAGGTGAGCTGCAGCTCTGCCTCATGGGACTTGATGGTTTTTCACTCAGCTGGTTGTTTGCATTGAAGAACATAAACCTTTGAATATAAACTATAGAACGTGGCGAGGCTCCTTTACGATTCATGAGACGGCAGCATTAGTGAGAGCCAGGATGAGGGAAAAAGGGACGTAGCGGAGGATAAATGCCCTCCATATTTCTTCTTTAGTGTCATTTATGGAAATATGTGAAGGCAAAGTAGAGGCATGATGGGAGCCATGGGGTCTGATGAAGTCAAGGTGACAGGATTAATGTGGAGCCACCAGTCATGAATCTGGGTTTATTAACCCAGGAACAGTTTTCACGAGGAGCTACCAGAGCAACACATCTGACATCAGGACCTGCTGTATTTGTTCAAGGCAGGAAACCTGACTCCTAAAAGAATGAAGCCATGGATCCTTGGGGGTTGTCAACGTCTCAGCTGATGTGTCGCTTCCAACTCTGGATCCTGGATGTTAAACTGCACCTCACCTCCAACCACGAACCTCTGGATTGTTTTCCCTCTTCCCATTATTCAGGTCATTTTAAGTTGTTTAAAGGTGGCAAAGCGACCATTCGTGAACGGAGGAGATGATCTGTTTGTTGATATTGAACTCTGCTGTCTCTACCTGAGCACCAAGCACCGGCTTTTTCCTCTTCCTCTCTTCATGCGAAGCTAAGCTAGTCACTGCAGAGTCACTCCCTCTTCCAACTCTGGAATAAAAAACAGGAGAATAAAATCATAGATTTACAGGTTCCTCTCCTCTTTACAACCAGATAAATCACGCCAACCAGCCAGCAGCTTCATACCAAACTAAATATGGACAAACGCCTGTCTCTGCTCTTTGGTCTGTCTCATCCACTGTGGGTTGCTGCCATGATTCTATTCATTTAGCGATGCATCACTTCAGGACAGTTCATTAATTTGACGTAATTCCAGATCTGAATCCGATAATTCACTGTCACCAGATGCACAATTAGATCACAACTTGTCAGCAGACAGTGGATAATTAATATAGCATTTAGCAGCAGCACCGCCGCATGAGTGATTGATCGGCACTCATTAAAGAGTCGGCGAAACATTTGCCGTTACACAGCAGTGTAATAATTACACTGTCCCAGTGGGTGGCGGGAGTGCAACAGTCTTGGACCCGAACACCAGCTCACACCTTCACACACCTCACCTTCAGGCTTTGTGTCCATGTGGGCCACAACCTGTCTGTCCACCACACCAAGCACCTGTTGGAGACACGCCAACGCTTTAGGAAGGTACCTTTTGGTACAAACATGGTGGACAACCTTCTCTAGAGAGCTGAGACCCACGCTAGTTAGCTTAGCACACTGAATGGCAGTGGATGGGCTGTGTAGCATACCTCCGTCAAAAGTAATCAAATGCACTTTCCTCCAGGCATTCATACGTGGAGCTGAACATTCATCAGGAAACACATCAAAATTATCATTGTGATGTCAGACTCCTACGTAGCTGGAACCAGCCTCCTAGCAGTGAGTTAATGCACACTTGAGACTGCGGCGACTGCTAATCATGGCTAACTTTGTCGGACAGGACGATGATGATTCCTTCTGGACGAATGAAGACCTGGATCCTGATCAACCTGAACCAGGATACATGGAAGAACTAAGGGATTTGCAAGCTGAGTGGACAGAATGGAGCTATGCTAACTCGACCATCTCCTATCATTTACTGTGCTAAGCTAACTAGCTGCAAACTGGTCTCACCTCCCTTACGCCCATAGAGAAAGAAGACCTCTGTCTTGTCAGACTCTGGGGACGATGGGCGATGAGAATATTTCTCAAAAAGTTGGCGTGCACCTTTAAAAATTCCACGTCCCCCCTTCACCTTGAAAATTTGCAAACGGCCATCTAATCATTTATTTTTGAAATGTGCACTTTTGCTGAGAATGATAGATTTCTACATCACTTCAAATGCCTGAGCCCAGGCTCTAACGTGTCCTTGTTACACACTAAAATAGATGCTGATTACTGCTTAATGCTGTCACGGCTGTGTATTTTCTGGGAAGTTAACACTGCGTGACCACAGCTCGGCAGCCTGCTGCTCCTCGGTGACTGCTGATGAGAAGAAGCAGAGCCAGTCAGTTTGTATTAGAGAGAAGGACACAGCTGAGTCAGTGGCCATTAAAGATGTAAGGCTGAGGCTGAATTTCAACACTACAAGATCGAGCTAAATCAGCAGCGAGCACTTTGAGGTGAAAAAGAGGAGGAAGAGAAGGGATGATGAGGGTGAAGAATGGGGGAGCGGAGCAGGAGAAGAGGAGCAGGAGAAGACA
The DNA here is from genome assembly GCF_037954235.1 of Aulostomus chinensis. Classification (NCBI taxonomy): domain Eukaryota; kingdom Metazoa; phylum Chordata; class Actinopteri; order Syngnathiformes; family Aulostomidae; genus Aulostomus; species Aulostomus chinensis. The sequence continues at coordinate 30,065,071 of NC_141324.1, forward strand.
AGGAGGAAAAGCAATATAAAGAATGAGATGATAAACTTTAGAGGTCGGAGTCTGCGGGCTGTCTGATTGTAGTATTCCCTCTTTGTCTCACACAACTGCTGTGACATTTTCCATTGCAGCTCCCATTTTATCCCTCACTGACTTTGCTCCGTGTGCCTTTTGGCCACCATCTGCTCTCCAGATGCACCAACTCACTTTTTTTGAGATGATTTGACTTCATAACAGGAAATAAGAGGCAAAAGAAGGAGGGATTGCTGTCAGGGTGAGTGTGAGGACAGCAGGTCTGGAGGAAGATACTGAGGATGGGAAACAAGTTGATGAAAAGCGGAAGGATGAGGTTGGTGGAGGGGTCAACAAAAGCGAGGGAGGGACCAACCAGTGTGAAGAAGGAAAGGGACGAGGAGATAGTTTTGCTCTGAGAATTGAGCAGTCCTGTCCCGTCCGTCTCCTTGCCGTGACTCTCAACTGCTTCTACAATTTCACCCACTGTTGGCTTTGGAGTGGGTGTGTGCATATGTGTGTGTGTGTGTGTGTGTGCGTGTGTTTTCATGTTCGGCTTTGAATTTCACACAGCCCTGCAACTTATGGCATTCTGGTCCCCCCCCCCACCAAGACTGCACTGATATTAATGAGAATGTCTGGCCACAAAAAAACAGAGATTCTAGTGATACGTGGATTTAAAGCGACAGCCTCCTCCATCACTCCATAGCCACGTACCTACAAAACTATAAACATGTCTGATGTTACCTTGACAACCCAGCAGCTGGGGGGATGTTGGGAGGAACTGAGTGACAGCAGCAAAGGAAGGGCTGAGCTATCTAAGACACTCAAACTGCCCCCTGGTGGATGTTTGTGGGCAGTGGCTGTCTCGCTTTATGTCGTTTCCGCTTCACTCGCAATGTCTCCATGAGAAGTCCTTCCTGTCACCTCTGTGTTGCGCATTTGTACTTTAAGTTTGGGAAAGGATCCTGGTTTGCTGGTATATTCTGACAGGTGTGCTCATGGCCAAGGAGGCTCCAAATCACCTGTTCATCCTAAAAGCCCAGAGTGAAGCCCTTTGTCCTCTTTTCAGACACTGACAGCAGAAAAGTCCACAACACCACTAAATTACACTCGAGCTGAAGGCAGCCTCATCCTGCTGAGCCCGCTATGCTTCACATGAAGAGTCATGCGCTGTGGAGGAGCTGCAGGGTTAGCTGCAGGGTTAGCTGCAGGGTTAGCTGCGCCGCTGCGTGCTCCAGCTGTGTTTCTGCTCCAACGATAACGTGCGTAACGCCTGCCACTCTCACGCTGAGACATGTTGATAATTTACAAGGTTCAACTTTCTAGGAAGCACACCAGACAATTAAAATGTCACAGACGTAGGCAGAACATCGGCTCAAAGAAGATGTCCGCGGATTCTAAACCCAGCCTCAAACGTAGCTGCTCGCCGCCTTTCACCGATACATTCATCACTCTCTCCTCCTCCTTTCACATGTTCTTGCTTCACTTTGACGCCGTGTCTTTTACAAATTTTTCAGGAGTCATAACTGATAGTAAAGGACAGCATTAGCATGCAGGGTGGTGATTCAGGACAAAGGTTCATTCTAATGGCCCCCAATCCCTGCGAGTAGATTCTGACCCTGGTGGTTCTCTGGAGTGCTGACCGGCGCTCGGGCTCACCCTGGGATCATAGTCCTCCAAATCAGACAAAACAAGTCCAACATGAACAGATGTGACTGGACTCTGCGGGCGCTGAGCGTGTGAGGGTTTCTGGGTCTTAGCCGGTCATATCTCAGCCATGGGATCAAATTTGACCCCCAAGTGACATAAAATTGAAATCTCTGTGAGGTGCGTTACCAACCCAAAGATAAAACTTCTTGAAAAAGGTGGGCTGGAAGATTAAATGTGAGAAAGGCAGAGAACAAAAGCCACCTCCAGTCCTCTGCCCTCTAACCAGCAGTCATTTTCTAAACAGGAAGCGGAGGGTTTCATGGCGTGAAGAGGAGGCTTATCACTTTAGCTCAGCTTGTGTGATTCTCCATTTTCTCTCTGTGCCATAAATGAACTCCCGTTTATCTACGACTTAGTTCAATCGGGATTTTCAGATTTTTCAAAATCTATCTGTCGAAGTGTTTGACCAACAAGCTGTGACGTACAAACACACCCGTATCATTTATGGTCGATCCCATGAAGCCCTACTTCACCCAAGAATGGATCTCTTCTCACAAACAGATGTCCTGCGCTCATTTTTCCCTCCTGCGTTTCTCACAAGTGACTTCAGAATGCAGAATGAGCCCCGTACATTTAGCTTGATGCTAACAGGGAGCGATGGTGCCCACCGCAGAACGTTTAGCGCGTCGTCCAAAATTATGGATACACAATCTTCAAAACACTTTGATTCGAGCTCACAAACACACTTGAACACATCTGTTGGTTACTGTGCGTTTACGGGACGATTAGCTTCAAGCTAAACATGCATGGCTCTTTCTGCATTCTGGTGTCACAAAGAAGTGCAGGAGGGAGAAAAACAAACATCTTTGATATCTGAAGACACCTGCTTGTACTTGAAAGGCAGAAACACACCTGGATGGTGGCTGAGGACAGATTTTAACACTCCTAAATCTTTATTTACTCCTCGTCCATCAAACACTGGCTTCCAGTCGAATGAAGGCACCTTTGTCAAACTCCTGTTACCTGACGGATCTGAGCACGCCGTCACAGCGAGGGGAACAATTAGGTCAGTCCAGTAAACAAGTGCTATAATATAACATGCTGCATCAATATTTTATCACCACTCAGCTGAAGCTGTGCTGCTGCTTCCTCTTCATATCTATGAGTCCCCAACGTCCCATTCAATTTCAAATAAATTAATTTTAGTGCCTGGCAGACATGAATATTTTCACACTTTTTCCTGCAATACAGAGACAACAGTTTTTTTTCCTCCTCCGAGGAGATGTGTTGTTTTCAATTAGGAGGCAAAAATATTCTAATCATTAACTTACTGCAGCTGGTAGATAAGTAGATATTTATTATACATATCACTGAGCCATTAGCATGAGTGATGTAGCCTGCAGCATTCCCTCCAAGTCTGCATAATTCTGGCATTATGATTCACCGCGAGTGTTTCGGGTTTTACTGTCTGGTTTCAGCATCTGTGACGCCGTGACTCATGCATCTCTGGGTACCAGCCACCGTTAGCGCTCACCTCGGCTCCTCCAGCAGCCGCCTGGTGGGTCGCCATCGTGGCTGAAACTTCTAAAAACATCCAGTATTAAATCAGCCTCAAAGGATTCGCATCGCCCCGCGACTCGCCGGCCGCTTGAGTCTAATGTCACTGATGCTTGCCCCCAGAGGGACATCTAGGCCTGCACCCGCCCAATCATACAGGCGACTGCTCAGCCACGACGTTCGTCCTGGGAGTCACATCCAGGATTGCCCCCCCACCACCACCACACACACACACACACACACACACACGCACGCACACACAAACCAAGCAATCTCAGTTTTTGGTTCCCCGATTGGGGGTCATGCTATCAAAGTGGAGCATCACACTCTATTATCTAGGAAGAGGAATGTGGCGGTTGGACTTTTAAGTTTTGTGTGTGTGTGTGTGTGTGTGTGTATGTGCGGGGGGGGGCAGCCTGGTCCCTCTACAGGCATCAGTTTGTGTCGAACCACACAAAGAACATTTGATTCCATTTGTACCCTCCGCGCTGATTAATCACCAAGTTCAGCTCAAAGTCAACAAGGAAAACGCATCATTTTGTTTCACTTCTGACTTCCACAGAAAAACAGAGGTCCAGTTTATCACCAGAAAACAACAAAAATCACCTCGTAGGAGTCGTTGGAAAACCGGCATCGTGACTTACCAACATCAGTCCAGTCGGGTGATCCGGTCCAGTCGGGTGATCCAGTCCAGTCGGGTGATCCGGTCCCGGGCTAACAGGGACTCGCTGGGACTCATGGAGGAGAGGCGGTCTGGCGATGGTCGGAGTCAGAATCAGAAATCCTTTATTAATCCCTTAGTGGGAAACTGTTGGATTGCAGTGCTCCATGTCGCAGTCAGGATAAAGACGGAGGAAGTCACCTGTCCAAGATGTAGAAAAAATAAGCTAAAAAGAAATGAAACACAATCTTAAACACAGTAAAACAAACAATTTATAATAGAGACAAAATATTAAATGAAGAAGATAAGGAGGTAGATTTTTGTACATATTTACATTTTTACACGACAGTCCCGGGGACCGGCGGCCATAGCGGTCTCACTCAGGATGTGTCGCCGCTGAGCTGCGTCCTCTGGGGCGCCTGTGTGAATCGCGTCACAGAGTTAAATGACCGTCACACCAAGGCGCCTGCTCTCCCCCAGCGGGATATTCCAGTCCAATCCCAATTCAAGGCTGACGAAGGCGGCCATCCACCCAAATAATCCTGTAGACCGAGGGTTTACAGATCCAATCAGAAATATTCCCCACGGAATGCAGGGGCGGGAAAACTTGAGTCATTCATCCAAATAAAATTGAAATGAAGAGACGAAACTTAAGACTGGTCAGCCCATGAGAACTGACACACCTGGAGCAGAGCTGAGACACAGCGAGGTCACAGGTGGACCGCTCACTTGAAAAGGGCGGGAAAATAGACAGTGATTTTCAAAATAAAACAGGAACTGGCTTTAAGACCTGACAAAAACACAAGAAACAAAGAAAACAAGGAACAACACTATGATCAAATGAAGGAAAATACAAATTCAAAACATTCAAGAGTTAAAAATGAATGACACGGATGTCCTGTTGAGGCACATCAGGCTCTGGAGGGGAGAGACAGTTCAAGTGCACGTGTACATTGTCATTTTGTTGTTGTGGTCTTCAGACTTTTTAAGGGTTGAACCCGACTCGTTCACCGTCTCCTTCTGCACTTCTTTCCCTGAACTTTACCCCATGAACGGACACCAAAGCTCGAGAGTCGTTCCTCACTTTACTGCAAGCCATTTTGGATTAAAAGCGTCCGTTCCTCTGCTGCTTGTTCCAACTCTCTTTGCGTGAGTCAAAACTGGCAGTTTAGAGATGATTTTAAACGCTGCCGTGATGTGGCTCGTTCTGTTTTGATCTCTTCATTTGGTTGATGTCTGCCTCCCACGCAGCCTCCCACGTCGCTGCTCAGTGTGACGAGCCTTAATGAGAAGGATTATTGTTCTCCCCTTTCAAAGGCAGTGGTAGATTGATCATATGCAGAGCGGTTGGATGTATCTGTTGGACGCTGCTTGTGTGGGTTGCATAATGTACACATATTCATTTGCATATGAGGCATCTGATGCTGCCAGGTCTTTTGACTCCAGAAGAAGCAAAGCTATAATTACACTTTGTCTCTCTGGGTTTCAGTAAACACGGTTGTCTCATTAAGTGCACATCCATAAGGGAGGTCGAGTTGGTAATAATAGTCAGAAGACATGAGATGGAGTGCGACTCTCATTAAAATGACTTCAGATATGTTTGATATTCATGAGTGAAATGGAGACCTTTGACATCAAATACTGCATTTTAACAGTTATTCAATCTCATAATTAATTGTACTTTCAGTGTAAAGTTGGCTCAGCTAAAGTGGGCAGCCACCTCGCCTCGCTAACCCAAACAAAGCTGAGGGTATGAGCTCAGTTTCCTCAGCCTTTCCCACTTTCTGTGTGCTGGTGTTCTCACCAAGTCCACCACACTATGCAGACCAGCCTCTGAGCCAGGCAGGATCATGCGTGAAGCAGGTTTGCTTGGTAAAGTTTGGGAATAGAGTGCGGCAGGGACAGCAAGTTAGCTAACAAGCTAGCAAACAAGTGAGTGTCGCCATGGGTTGGCTCAGGCAAAAGTCAGACTTCTATCACCAAAAATAATCTCTGTTGCATGTCACATGTTTTGCTCAACAAGATAATCTTCACGCAGATTTAGCTTGAGGCTCAAGGCGGCTGTCAGCTAACAGCAGCTACAGCAACCAACAATTACGGAAAAAAAACAACCTTTACAAACTCGAAGGCGCCGTCCAGTATACAAATACGCCCGTACGAGGCGCTGGTCCTTCCCCAGAGAACTTGCTTCAACCTCTCTGCAGAAGCCAGTCCTTGTTGCTGTCGTCCGTCCAGGACAATTTAATCTGCGCTGCAGCAGAAATATGCAAGAACGTGTTTCAAGGTTTCTTTGTGTGCAGATGACACTTTTGAAATTTAAATGTACTTTGGTCTGTAAGTTATTCCACAATCAGTTTAGGACCGCAGCAAAATAAAAAATGGAAGAGACGACAAAAACATGAACGTTTCCACTCTGACAAACTCAATACAACCAAGAATTTCAGGTAAAATGTGACTGCGTCTCTGTCACACTAAAAGGAACGTGACTGTCTGGTGTTGCGTTTTTAGATTTGGGAGGTTTAGTTTTTGTTTAGTTTAGTTTTGCTTTTGTTTGAATGTTTTCTGTTCCCTGTTCCGGCCCTCAGTCGTCAAACATGCTTGTTCTTCTTTTTAACAACTTTCGGATCCATTAAGGTTCCGTGAGGACCAAAGGGACCAAACTAGACAGCTGAAGGCTTGATGGGAGCTTTGTTTGCTGTGGGGCTGTAGATGGAAGGAGCCATACGCTGATCCCCAGCTGATCAGATTCTTTCATCCTGTGCTATTAATTATGTGGAAAAGCAATGCCAATTAAACATGGAGAGGGGAGCTCCTGCCATGTCCTTACCTTCAGGGTATTTGTTAGCTCAGTGCGCGGCTCTGCATTTCAATTAATCAATTAACAAGTCGGCCACCGCGAGCTTTTGAACACATGCTGGCTCCTGTTGAATAAAACAACAACTTTAATCAGCTTGTTCTATCGACATAGCAGGAATATCAATCCAGCTCTGTGTGTAAAGGAAATATTAAACCAAGAAAAGAATAGCAGTCATTGTTTTGTTTCCTGCATGTCTCCTGGATGATTTATGTTGTGGTGGAGTTCCTTTTTTTTTCTGGTCTAAATTCTGACGATTGCAAAACTGCATGCTAGGATTCTGGATGATAAAGTCATTTACCGATGTTGGAGTGCATTCGAAAAATCTAGTGATCCACTTTTATTGATGAATTCGATTTCCAACAGACAGGGAGGAAGGAGCAAACACACCCAGGTTATTTGTAGTTCTGCTTCAGGCTCTCTCTCTCTCCCTCTCTCTCAGTCTGAGGTAGAAGTCGTGCACATTAGTAAAATATATATCAGTGTTTTCTGCTTGAGAAGGACTGTTAGTGTTTGGAGCAATAACAAGCATGGCGGGAGCCTCATTATCCTGCACGCTGTGAATGGCTAAACAGGTCAGCTCAGTTCACACTGAGAAGCCTTGAACTCTGGGTTTTGGAGGGGCGGAGGGAGCTCTAAAGTGCAGGACCTTCTGTTCACTGCTGTTTGTTGAGGTGATGGATGGAGCTCATCTGTATTCAGGGTCTCCAGCTCTGTCACCGACTCTGTGGACACTTTGTTATTCAGAAGAAGCGTGAGGAAGTGGACAATGCAGGCGAATGAGCTGTGGTGTTCCTCAGAGTCGCTCCTGTGCCAAGTAGGAGTCTGCCAATCATGTCAGGGGTGATTCATTGTCCTTGACTGAGCCAAGGCCTCAAGAGATTTGTAATCTTTAGAAACGGCTAAGAATCACACTTTACTCGCCCGGGAATTACAAAATTGGCAGGATGGCCAAAAGGAGTAAAATTCGATCGTTTCCTGCTCTTGTCAGTCGTGTTCTGCCTTACATCGAACTCCCCCTCCACTGTTTTAGCATCTGAGCTACCAAAGCTTAGTTCGTGGATCAAATTGGGAGCAAAACTGCAAACCTGTCAAGACTGAGTGTGCTGCTGGATGACGGGGACGTGGACGGTGACTCTGCAAACTGGCGTGTTTGGGCAGTTTTGACGTTGTAAGCATCAGCCTGAATATACGTGGCTGGCTCTTCCTGCATTCGAATGTCGCAAAGAAGTGATGCGGGAGGGGAAAAAAAGCTTTCTTACTGAGCTGAAGACACTTATTTCCAAGTACTTGGAAGGCGAAAGTCATTTTTTGGGTGAAGCATGGCCTGAATCAGCTCTTCTCCCATCCTCCACCTGTCCTCTTATCTTGACTAAAAAAGCCTATCAGCTTCGGTGCCCACAATTATCCTGTGCTGTATGGATTCTAGTCTGACACAGTATTCCGTCTTATCTGCTGCGAGTGTAGTACAACTCCTGCCAGTCCTCGGAGACAGAGAAATGTCAGTGTTTACTGCTGTTAGCGTAGATGCCTAAAATGTCACTGCCAGGGGGAAACTGTTACGCTGCCATGACATCCTCTTGAGGCTGACAGAAAGAGAAGCAATATCATATGTTTGTGTTGTCGGGGAGGGAGGTGCGGTAGTTTAATATTCCAGGAAGCTCTCTGTCAAACACGGCCGGGTCAGCGTCCAGGTTCACGGCTGCAGGTATTCAACATTTTGCTCTATTTTCCTGCGGGCCGTCGGGGTTTATGCTCCACTAGACCCGTGGCCAAGGACGGCCGCTCTTAAATGCCAAAGCTCTGCTGAGGAAAAGTGACCCGATGTTTTCACGTTCCTCTGCTCTCTCTCTCTCTTCATGTGAGCGTTTTCCTCAGCGAGGCTTTGCTCTGACCACACACTCTCTCCCCGGGGATTACAGCACTCTGCATTGGAGAGCCGTCCCTCTAAATTCCCCTCTTCAGACCACTGTAATCCACCTGAGGGTCACAGGAGGGTCCCCTCCCACCACCACCCCACCCACAATGGCAGGAGTCAGTCAGGCTGAGACCCAGAGGGATGATCAGGAGGAGCTTCAGAGGACCAAAGAACTGGGCAGCATTTAAAACCACTAGATGTCAAACAATGGCGCTTAATAATGGATGAAAGCACTCATTTATTAAGAACGGCGTTATTAAAGATCGGCTCTAAACTGCCAGTATGATTAAACATCAACATGGTTCATTTTTGATGAACTGAAACAGCGGAAAACAGAACTGAGACTGGAGATCATTTCATCATCGAAGACCCTCAGTGGCACCGATGCTAGCAAGCAGCTGGAATGAACACGAAGGGAACCTGTAACGCCTCTCGGGCTTTTGTCAAAGTAAATATTGTGAAGCCAGACGCTCGTGTGCAGAGTAAAAGCCAGTTTTTAAATAATTCTTGCTGTGAGTAAAAAGCTCCAGACTTTGTGTCAGCAAACTGTGGATCGGTGGTGGGGAGAATCATCCATCCATCGTCTTCCGCTTATTCCTACATTAAGGGTTGCCGGGGGGTGGAGCCTATCCCAGCGTCAACTGGCAAGAGGCGGGGTTCACCCTGGACAGGTCACCGGTCCATGGCAGGGCCAACATACAAAGACAGACAACCATTCACACTCACATTCACACCTACGGTCAATTTAGAGTCTGGATTAACCTGGTCCCTCTTGATGTCTTTGGACTGTGGAGGAAGCTGGAGTACCAGAGAGAACCCAGCAGGAACAGGGAGAACATGGAGACTCACCCAGAAAGACCCCGTGTTGCAGCCGGGGCTCCACCCACAACCTTCTTGCTGGGGGCCACAGGGAGGACCACTGCTCCACCCACAACCTTCTTGCTGGGGGCCACAGGGAGGACCACTGCTCCACCGTGCTGCCCTGGAGCGAATCATTCCTTCTCAAATGTCTGTCTCAAATCAGCTCATTAAAAAGAGCCGTTCAAAAGATGATTTCCCTGAATCGTTCAGTGATTGACTTGCAGGCCTGGAGCTTAGACGTTTTGTGATCGGTGTTGTGATGACTCCGGCTTCAGGAGGTGCTTTCGCTCTGACAAACATGCCAGACTCTGTTTAAACCTCTTGACATTTTAGAAGTTTCACAGCTGAATGTCAAGAGATGAAGGCTGTTACTTCTTTTTTAGGATTCAGAGTATTTTTAACTCATCTACCGCAAGGCACTGCTCTCGGACTTAATGAGCTTCATTTTGCCTCTTTAAAGGTTTGGATGTGCTCATGTGGTGCAGGGAGAGAAACTGAACCCTCGCGCCTCCAACTGGGGGCCTCGAGGGTTTACGTGAGGGACGCCCCCCCAGTCAGTTGGCTTTGGAGGCCATTACATACTTTTCTTGTATTGCAGACTCCACAACAGCTAAAATGTATTGAATAGAATCTCCTGGCCTGTCATGCAGCCGCCTCCTATCCTCTGAGTGAGAGAAGCCAGCAAACAACCAGGGTCAAAATAAGCAAACCTGACAGCCCACGGCAGAAGTTTGCCTCCGTCATTCGTCACCTCTCGTTCCCGGCAGCTGTGCTAACACCTTCCCGTGTGTGTTGTCGATGATTCACGTACGCAACTACTAGCTAGCAATTGCTGCGCTGCAGCAAACACTGTTAACCTCCCTTCAGAGCTGAACCCACGAGTGTAACGGACGATCCCACTCAGGAATAAAACCTCTTTATCTGATATTACCTGCCGAGTCTTTACGGCAGGACCATCTGATCCAGAGCTGGGCTGGAGAGGTACCCCTGCACTCATCAGGTTTCTGTGGATATTGAGAGGGAGATGAAGACGTCGCGCTGTTCAAATAAAGTACACTAATACTGACAGTGTAATCGACTCTAAAGTCTTGTTGTCGGAGTTGTGGTCCTGGACGCGGCGGCAGTGTGAATCACTGTAATTGGCTCTGGGCTCGGCGGCGAGGGGAACATCCGTTAATAGAGACGGAGGCTGTTTGGTCGTTGCTCATTGTTTCAGCTGGCAGGGAAAACGCTGAATATTAATGAACTGGCCGTTCATGAGTGTGAGTGTGTTTCTGGTGGAGGTGCAGCTCATCGGCGCGGAGCGAACCACACTTCATCATCTACTTGCTATCTCAAGCTCTGCATATAGAGCTGCGGTCTCTCGTGATGTATAATACATAATTGTTATAAATTATTGATTGTTTTTTAAATTGAAAACATATTGTATATTTATGTGCTGTCCCCTGACGTCCCTGTATATTTAAAGAGTATTTAGGGTGCCTATAATCTAAAAAAGACAGCCCTCCCGCTGTTATTAATATTTCACTTAACTCCCGACGAAGGCCGTCAGAAGTATGGATGCGTTTCAAACGACATCCATCACACTGAGGACGCCACGGTGAGGACATCCAGCCCAAGGCTCTGTTTGTCCGCCTGTCACTTACTGGGTTATCAGCTCCACTTTTTACTCTTTCTTGCGTTTACATTTGAGTTTTTCCAAGTCTTTTTTTGTGACTCGCCCCTGGTGTTTGAACTTTAGGGCGGGCTCCCTTGTTCCTGATGGATTTGTGAGGCATCACAACACGTCTGATTGGATTCAGATATCATTTGTCTTCATACACCAGGATCAAACGCCTTCCCTCTGTGTCTGGGTTTGTACGCCAGAGAGAAGCCAGTTAAAGGTATAATTATGGCACAGAACGTACAATGTAAGATGTTGTAATTGCAACCCATCATCTAAAAAGCATTAAAGTGTGTGCAGCAGTAAAGATTTCCCTGATTTATCTGCATCGGTTGCTGCCTGCAACGAGCCGGTCTCGAGGCCATTTGTCTCCACAGCGTGTTGCGATCAAAGCACCCATTTATCCGTCGCTGCACGGTTGGTTCATCCAACTGGACATGATTCCACTGTTCTTCCATCTAATACGGAGCGATTACTGCTGAAAGACTCTTTCCACCTGGGGAACATTAAACCTGCGTCTGACTCATTACACTCCGCTCTGCTACTCATGTTTTAATGTTCACGGGGATGATGATAATGAAGCTGCTGTCGTGTGAAAACCTCCTTCGTCTGATTTTTCTGGCTCTGTTTAACGGCACTTTGCTTCCCCGAGTGTTTCGCATCATTTTAAGAATTTTTTTTTTTTTTTTTTTGGAATTACAGTAAGAAGAACTGCTGCGTGTCTCCCTGAAGCAGATCGCTCCTGAATACAAGCGTTAACCCGCTGTTTTGTAGGAATTTTCACTCGGGCAGTTGTGTCAGTACAAAGCTCCAAACAGGAAGTGGACAAAGTCAGTGACCAGCTGGAGGACATAAACACATCTTTTTCAGCTCACAGATATTTACCAAAGAAAAACAGAGCAGACACGACAACTTGAAACACTAGAGACGATGGTCCTTGCATCTCACGAGTCATGATGTAACACCGGCGCAAACATGGTCTCTATCGTCTGTCGACGGATTTATCAGATTTCACTTGATGCTGGATGTTGTTGTCATGCTGCTCCGATGCTGCTGTGCTACTTTCCACATCGGTGCATTTAATTAAAAGCTGATATTAACTATCCTCTAAAAGTCTGTCCTATCAGCTCAGAGGCTTGAAACAGACACGTGTGACAGGAGATTAATCCTTGACGATTCCAGATATTTACACTCTATTTCTGCTTTGTGATTGGTTGACAGATGCGTGCGACAGCGGTTTGGTGTCCAATCTGCCGCCGTCAGCTTTCAGGAGCTCCTCCCAACTGTCCAGCAGTCACGCGCCAGGCTTTGCCAAACTCAACCGGAGAGAAGGTGAGTTGAGCTTTTCTGCCTACCGATGAGCAGGACGTCAGGCCGGCGTGGTTCTTCAGTGATCACCTGACAATCACTCCGCCAGCGGGTGGCATTAGCTCCTCCCCGCTATGGAGTTTGAGGTTGCGATTTTCTGGCTATCAACTTCTTTGTATTGATGCAAAAATGTGGATTAAGAATGAGGCCAGGATTTGAATGACTTGAATGACCGCTCGTCTATGTGTGATACTACAGAGCAGCAGACACGCTGTCCTGCAGCGGCGAACCATCACAAACATTCTTACTGGACTCACAAAGACCGAGCGATAACTCGAGAGGGAGTTCAGAGACACACACAGGAAGAGAATCCATTCTCAGACCAAACAATGTAAGAGAGAGCACAGTCAGTCGCTGCCATGTCACGCTTTCATTCTCCAAAGATGCTGCTTGTGTTGACGGCTTATGGCTGAGGGACAAACGTGCGTTTTGCTTATCATCCAACATAAACATTCAGCAGGGAATCCTGTTCGGGATGTTGATGTGCGGCTCTGACAAAGTGAAGATCACGGTTTGTTGTCAAGCTTTCTGCAGGGATCCGACTCCACTGCTTTATCCCAACATCAAAGCCCAAAATCAGCTGGGAGGGCGAGATGAGTTTAATCTGAATGTGAATGATTTTCACCACCTGGGAGCCTAAAGCGAGCTGAGCCTGCGCTTGGCCAGACGAGGTTTTCAGCAAATAATGTCTTTGCTGCTTAAATACTGGCTGAGCCCTTTGTTTGCTGCACACATGAACCCCAGTGGCCTGGCAAACATCACCCCCTGCTTGGCGCTTATACCAAAGGATGCAACTGTAGATTATAACATAAATAAAAAAAGAGCATTTAATTACTTCCAGCAAACGGGTCTCAGTTCCCCCTGATCGTTTCCCTCCTGCTTCACATGCAGAGATAAAGACACGCTGCAAGTCAACGTTAGCCTGCTTTACAAGACGACACAGAGGCTTCCGGAGAAGAAAGCCAGCTGATGTTCCCTTCCAGAGCAGAACGACAGCGCGATCAACAGATTATTGGGTTTCTAAAATAACGGATTCACGAGTGCCTGTGTGTAGCTCACTGCTAAATTAATCATCCATTATCTTGTGTTGGGCACAAAGTATTTCTTAGCTCTGCCTGGTGTAAAATCATCAGCCTCCCCGTAGCCCGTCTCCACGCCGGCGGTCACTTGGCGTAATAAGAAGGACTCCAGTTGGAGAGCTGGCTCCTGGTCTGAAGTTCAATCTGGTGCTGTCAAGGCTGGGATCAGTCCTCGTGTTTGATGAGGAGGAAGCGTTAATTTTGCCAGACATCAAAATGAGTCACGACGGAGTCAAAAACCAGGTTCACGCCCTTCAGTCCACGCCTGGATTTCGTCCTTGGTCCTACGGCCTGGAAGCGCAGTGTTTTTGTTTTACGGGACGAGTCATCTACATTCTCAGCTGCAGGACGTCAGGGTTTTCAGTGAAACAGCTCTGATAGAGCTTCTACATCAGCTGCCCAGCAGCAAAGTGCAGCCAAGCAATGTTAATGACGAGCTGAAAGCATCCAGCCGCTAAACAGCCAAATGTTTCCCTCCAGAGTCGGTGGAGACAAACAGTCTCTCAGAGCACAGAGACGACGGTTGCCTCTCGGAGGGCAGGCACGCACCCACAGGTCCACGACCGATGAGTCCAGTGACAAGTTTAGCTTACACTCGCGCTTCGTGAGCTGAACCTCCTTCAACGATGATAATCACATTTAGAGAAGAAGAAGCAGGTACGAGCAGCGCGATGGCGGAGCAGCCGACAGCTGACAGCATCATCGGGATTTCCACTCCTGCGTTCTTCACATATGGCTCCTCTTGTTAGATTGGCTTTCTGTCACATTTCCCTCCCAGCTGTATTAACTGTGTAAAGCCCACGCGATCCTGGCTGTTTACTGAGAAAATCAATCAATAAAGAAGTTCTCCTTTTCATTTCCATCTCCTGCTGCTGAAACTCTGCCTCCTGCTGTCGTCCTCGGAGGACGAGCTTCCATTTCACTTCATTTACTCACTAAATAAACATTGATTTTCTGAGTGCTGGACTGCCTCCAACAAGCTGAACGCAGGTATTTCAAAAGTGAGTTTTATCAACATAGATCGGCTATCATAAGAACTGCTTGTTTCAGTCTCACCATTAACTCGTGCCACAGAGTCACGGTTAACTCTCCTCTGCCGCAGCACACCGAGAATCTGTCCACTTGGGTTGATGCTGAAAAATTATGTTAAGACGAAACTCTCAAAGCGGCAACAAATGTCTCTCGACTCACTGGAATGTCACAGCGAATCAAAACTCTGAAAGCTCCACTGTCTCCTCTGCTTTGTTCTGGTCCAATCACACTCGGCGCCCCGTCAACAAGATCTATCCACCCGCATTCTACGTGTCAGAGCCGGGTCGGGCCGGAACTTTGTGGTCAGGAAAAAGAGGATAACATGGAGTCATTCATCAGGGTCAGAGATGCCGGCGTAGGCCGGTCAGTCTCCAGGGACCGAGGACAATCTCCAAGGGTTCCTAGCTGAAAGTGGGTGGGAACAAAGAGCTGCTAACACTCGCCAACATCTGGATGGGAAACGGGAAATGCGTCCCAGTGGTGGTGCCACTAAAATGCCCACCAAGTGTCTGTGTGAGGTTCTTTTTGATTCAGTCTGGTCACACGCCTCAGCTCAGCGGTGATTTACCAGGCTATCTTGTGGAAGCCGTGTGTATTTCTATATTTGTCTGCGTTGAGCGTGGGTTTTGAATGCAGCTGCTCGTTATTTGGTGCAGTTTTTACATCGGCGCCTGAGCTGAAAGGCACCAACGGGCAGCTAATTGGAGATAAATGTCTTTTTTATCCTTCCTTTTTCCTTCCGCCTGCCATGTTCTTTCTCTCCTGCTTCACCCTTCCTAGTTTTAAATTACTCTGCTTTGAATGGTCTTCTGTTCGCCCGGACCGGCGGAGTCCTGTAATCATTCAGTTTCACTCCAGTCGCATTTTCGCCACTAATTCCAACTCTATCTTCTCGCCAAATGTTAAAAGCGGTTTTAATATTTTCCCTTTCTGAGACGACAGTGACAATTATCAACGATGCCTCCACAATGGCATTTTATGAAGAATGGCACGGTGATTACTTTTTACATAAATTCAAATTAAAGGTGAAATTAAAGTTTAATTGGAACCTGGTCTGTGTGCGCGTATCGCCCGTCGATCGAGTGTTGGGTGTTTTCACGTATTTCCACGATTAAATTGCTTCTCCAAGCAGAGGTTGTGTTGTTGAGCGGCTGCAGGAATGAGCGGGTGATTTCCAGCCTGCCGCTGCTCTGCCTCTTGCATCAGGCTCATTATCAGCCTCGCCACGATAAAAGGCTACAGGTTACCTGTCGCCCTTGTCTTTGCTTCCTTTGTTTGTCTGGGGCCATTCACCCTCCTCTCCACCTCCTTCACTCCTCATTTTTTCCTCTCGTACGTTGCCGTTTGTGGTCTCTACCTGTCAGGTGGAATGTCTGTGCATTATTAATGATTTAGCGGACCTTTCTTTACTTCTCCATCCACCTGTTCCTCCCAGTGAAGCTGCGGCCTCACGTCAGGCTCCAGCAGTAGAGCGGAGGGAGGTGTGTGCAGCCAGGCGAGCTTTCATCCTTCCTTGTTACATACACCGCCGCTCTAATAACCCGAGAGAGACAAATTGAGTTGGTTTCAGGTGTCACAATCCTCACAGGTGGAACAGACAGGGATGAAGAGAGGAGGTAAACACACCTACTTAGGTATTATTCCAGGGAACAGAAACGGCATTAGCGCACTGCAAGGAATATTTGAAAGACTCGATTTGATCAGTTAAATTGGGATGTTGAGGAGGATTTTTAAGGGAACGCATCAGTGACAGAGAAGGAGAAATAGACACACAGCAAGTTGAATTTAAAGGATATTTTGCGTCAAGTACTCAGAAATAGGAGTCTGGAGCTCAGGAACATGACTTCTGTGTGAGTCCAGAATGCAGAAAGCGCTAGCCATGTACATTTAGCTCGAAGCTAACGGAGACCAACTACAAACCACAACTATACTACAACAATATGTCGGTTCGGAACCTCCACACTTCAGCATCTTGTTTAACCCACGTCATGTCCAGCTGTAGGCTCAGTAAACGTACCGGTTGGCGCTCATTCACGGTAGAGCCGAGTGTGACCAGCTGGTGCATTCAGTTTAGCTGGAGTTTAGTTTGTTTGTTTTTAGCCCAAACCAAAGTGCAGATTACTGAGCATAATGAGGGACGTGGATTATACCAGACGATGCACTCGAGACTTCGTCAATGGACGTTTTTGTTCAGTTTTGTTGTTGCTTGTCTTTGGCAACTGTGGCGCATCATTAGCATTAGCGTCTACAGCTGGCTGTTTCTGCAGTCTGGAGACACAAAAAAGTGTTGCAAAGGGACCCAGGGCACGTATTTGTAAGTACTTGAAGGCAAAAACACTTTTTAGGTGCTTTTTACTTGATTTAATGCCCAATTTCTTTTATAAGCCTTTACACAGCTATGCCATATGATGAAAAATACAAATTAAAAGAGCCTGAAATGCAAGAATTGCAGGGAAATGCTTGATAATTAGTCTAAAGTTGCCACCAGTAACTGTGTCATTGTTCCTTGAGCCGTACTGCGGGAGGGAGAGTTTTGTCTTCTCGCTGGCTAACAGCGCCGTGATGTCACATTCCTGGCTTCCGTCTACTGTAACTAGGTTCCTCTGCGGGTGGTAAGATTCTGAGAGAGAACACAGGAAGATCGCTTTGATTTAAAGTGACAGTCGTGACAGAAAGTGTTGAGCACATCAGCCACAGTTCACCTCTGATTCAATTAAATCTGACAGCGCAGACGCAGTCAATCTTGGTAACGGCTCTCGGCCTCCGAGTCGTTTCCTCTCTGATCTCTCTGTTTTCCTCTGATGTCTAATCTTCCTGAGTTAAGGTCAGCCGGTGTCTGCTGTCACTGGGCACGTCTGTTAGTCAAGCGCTTATTAGCTTTGGCCTTTAGCTCCGTTAAGATCAGGCTCCACCAGCCGTCAGAGCGGCACTGATTCATTTTCACCGCTGAGATTTTCTCCTCAGCCAGCCGACAGTTTGCTCAGAGTTGATTTGACTGGTGACAAACGAGGGAAGAAGCACTGAACGTCACAAACTGAAGATGGAGAGAAATGAATGATGAAGTAAGTGCTCAAGTCGTTTTAAAGCTAAACACATCGCACAGCAGAGATGAACTAATACTGTTAAATTTAACCGTATTAGTCAAACCTGGGTTTGAGCCACAGTCTTGGTTTATAGGGGGGCAGACGGATGCTCCTTTTTTCCGAATTCTTAAGATCATTTTTTTCCACGAAAGGAATAGGGCTGCATGGTGGTGCAGTGGTCAGCACTGTGGCCTCACAGCAAGAGGGTTCCGGGTTCGAGTCCCAGCTCGGGCACGGGATCTTTCTGGGTGAGTCTCCATGTTCTCCCTGTTCCTGCTGGGTTCTCTCTGGTACTCCGGCTTCCTCCCACCGTCCAAAGACATCAATTTGGGGACGAGGCTGATTGATTCTCTAAATTGTCCGTAGGTATGAATGTGAGTGTGAATGGTTGTTCATCTCTCTATGTTGGCCCTGCGATGGACTGGTGACCTGTCCAGGGTGAACCCCGCCTCTCGCCCGTAGATGCTGGGATAGGCTCCACCCCCCCGCGACCCTTAATGTGTAGGAATAAGCGGAAGATGACGATGGATGGATTTTTTTCACGAAAGGAAACCCTATGAACATTGGCCCCAGCTATTAAAGGTACAGTGTGTAGAATAGACTACTTCTCCACGGCCTGGAGTACTGCGTCTGACACAGCTAGCATTAACGGTAGATTTGCAGGTGTAATAGTGGCGAGCGAGTAGTGCTGTGCATTGAGGAGTTGTTAGTCCTCAACAGTTCAAGTGGCTCACTGGCGCCTGATGCTTGTACCCAATGGCTTTTGCATTCTTGCTAGCTGTGCTGGCACGACGCAGGTTACGCCAACCTGGCTACGCTGGTGGCACAGATGGATCAGTGCCAAGTCGCACATTTTGTGCCTAAACTGATGTGCATCTTTTATTTAATTTTAATAAGGAGCAAAAACCTGGATTCTTCTCACAGGTCCACTTCAGTGTTGTTACACCTCCTCTTCTGTAGGAGGCTCACAAACAAACTGAAGCATCCAATGAGGGTGGATGGAGGTGGAGGAGGCGACACAGCAGGAGGAGCGGCGTGTCAGGGGTGCAGGGCTGAGGGGTTCAGGATCAGTCCTTCTGGTGTTTGAGGACTCACGTTGGTCTGACAAAGCACTTTCCCTTAAACACACACACAGACACACACACACACACACACACACACACACACACTGCCTGCAGAAGACTCTGAAAGCACCACTAACAAGCAACCCATACACACAATCAGTAATATAAAAACAACAACTTAGAGCGCACTGGGATCTTCCTTTAAAGGAAAGAACTTTTAAACATGAATTTGACAACTAATCGCCGTACTTCTACAAAGCCTCTTTTTATCTTCTCTTATCTTTGACCTACTGACCCAGAATACGACCAGTCAATATGTGACCACGCTGCTCTTTACTGGTGATACGTAATATGGTAAAGGAACCTGCAGGGTAGCGTAAAACTAATCAATGCTTGGTTCCGCAGCCTCTGGTTGATGATACATGCGGCAAAGGATTGGCTGTGATAGGGGCGAACCAATCGATGGACCACAGCCTCCACGCTATACTGGGGAAAGGCTCTTGGAGGCTGACATTCTATACGCAGCTGATCAATGCCTCAGCACCACAACCACTCATTAATGGGGTTTTTCATTTTTGAATTCCTACAAAAAATAGGTTGTAAAAGAGGAACATGCAGCACTGAAGTCAGAGAGGACGTCAGGACATTTGGAAGCAAAAAACTGTCTCTTCATCCTTTAAATGTTCATGACTCCAAGTAGCTTCATGATATCAGCTCCTGAATTTACGACCAACAGGTCAGAGGTCATGTGTTACTGCATATTATGTGTGAAAAGAAAGTGAGAAAATGAGAAATTCTTTCGAGCGGAACTTCTGCTTCAAAGCTTTGCCTCAAAGACAAATGACAAACCAGCATAAAAAGCTGCGGAGGCTGCAGGTTTGTCAAGTGGAAGATTGTTTGGAATCGGCAGAGCTTTGCGCTCTTTTGAATATGTAAAGACAAATGATGTCGGTGTGAAAATGCAACCTGAACTGTGTCTGAAAGGCCTTTTCACAATAATCTCGTCTGAGCGCCTTGCATTTTTAAATTCAGTTTTCTACATTAAAGAAACTTTCAGCACAAGAACAATGTTCAGTCATCGCGAAAACAGACTTCATCATCCGTAAAAATCCAACCTGTACTGCGGCTAAATTAGCCTGAAGCGTCCACCTGAGGCGTTGTCTAACGAACCGAATCCTGCTCCTGATTGGTCCGGAGTGCATGCAGGGGGACGCTGTCCTCGGAGGCGTCAGTTCGAATCACTGCAGGTTGCTCCCTGAAAAGTGGAGTTACAAGACCAGACCTGTTCTCTGCTTTCCGGGACAATTTTAGAAATGTTCCCTCAAGAGTGCAGTATTGGTCCTTAAAGCAGTACTTCAGCTTTGAGCTCACAAAGACTTTTTTTCCCTTGACCGACAAAATACACTTTTTTGGTCAAGTATCACTTTAAAAGGCCTTTTGTGCCTCTTTTGTCGAACAGAAAGGGTACAAAGGGATTTAAAACTCACTGAAGGATGTAAAATTGTCTTGCAAAAGGTAACGAGGAGCATTTGTACTCTGAGGTACACACGCGTACCACGATGTTTGAGTGTGCAGATGCAGACGCAGTGTGATGGATTAAACCTGCTGTTGATGTCCTTGTCTTCTCAAAACTTGGATTTCAAAAGCCGACTCATCCGGTTTTATTTATTTCTCTCTGCAGGAGCTGGAGGTTGGTCCCCGCTCACCTCGGACAGGTATCAGTGGTTGGAGGTTGACCTGGGCGAGCGAACCAAGATCACAGCCGTCGCCACGCAGGGTCGCTACGGAAGCTCCGATTGGCTGACGTCCTACCTCCTGATGTTCAGCGACACGGGACACAACTGGAAGCAGTACCGGCAGGAGGACAGCATCGGGGTGGGTGTCTAGTGGAGTGAGCCAGGGTGATCGTTGTTGCAGCGGGCCGAGTATTACAGGGTTGCCAAGGGACTAAAAGTACTACCAGAATATTGCTGTACCGACTGATGATAATACAAGTTTCTAGAATTCAAAAAAATGATTAAAAACAAGTCAGAAAAATGGCCAGTTTGGCGCAACCTTTCTGGGTATGGCCAAAGACGGTAAAATGAGCCTGGAAACACCCGTTCGACTCGCCTGCTTATTGTGTTTGTATTTTTCTCTGCTCAACCGTCTCTTGGTCTCTGTTTATTTAAGTGCCGTCTCGTCCCATTTGAGATGCCAGATCGCTGACGTTTATTTGTGTCTCAGGACTTCAGCCAGCATGAGGGTGAATCCTCCACAACAGAGAGAAAATTAGCAGAATCCAAGAAAAAAACAGTCCAAACGTCCGGAGTGACTGGAAATACGCAAGAAAATGGTGTCTGAAAAAAGTGAGAGACAACAAACCCAGACAGTTCTTAGTCACTCTCTGGACTTAAAGACAAAAGAAATGAAAGCAGTGTTTTTGTCACATGAAGGCCAGAGTCGCTATGGAGACACGAGGACGTTTGCTGATGTTTTTATCAGACTGAACACTGTTGCTCGACATTGGAAGGATGAGGCACAAAAACAAGTGTGCTTAACTGTCACGCACACACACACACACACAAGAGCACAAGGACACACACACGGAACCGGCTTAAAGTGGCTTCCATAGGAACACCTGACTAAACGCAGCTGGGCAGACACGAGTGAAGGCAACAGCCAACGCACGCGGGCAGAGCTACGCAGTTGAACAGGAAGTAACAGAAGAGTTCAGAGCAGAAACAGGAGTCAGGACAGGATGTGACATGAACGAACGCTCCGCCGGCGCCAACTAGAGTCGTTACACATGCGTACGCCTCAGGTCTTGCTGCAGGTATGAAGATGAAGCCCAGGCGGGGGCAGCTCGCTCTCTGAGACATATTTACACCGGATGAGGAGGTTAGCAGCGCTGCTCTGCACTCTTCAGTCCATCCTGCTGTGATAATCACACGCATCAGGAGCCTTTGACTCTTCATTAATAATGGATGAAGCGGTGAAGGAGCTGCTGACCGGGCGCGGGCCTGTTGCCAGCAGCCTCGGCTGCCGCTGGTGGACACGGAGGAGCAGGACTGAGTGACAGCCAAGTGTCCTGACTCAGAGTGTCCACCAGCCTCACACACACACACACACTCACGTTAGAAGAGGTGTGTATCATCCTCAGACAATCACTCGTGGTGACACTGTGGGTTATCGCCTCCTAACCAACTAACTTCTGTAACTTGTTGGTGAAAACACAGCGGTTGCTTCCTGTGTGGAGGTGCTGGGTGGTGATGTAACACCTAGAGTACATAACGCCTCACATAAAGAGGGGGCTCACACTCACAGATGTGGGTCGGCATCTCTGCTCCGCCTCTAACGTCTGCTCTCTCACCACAGAGACACAGGACGTCATGGAGTCCAGCCTCCTAAGATTTCAAGAATCCGATGATAAAAAGGTTCCGACACCTTCTCACTCCCGACATCTCAAAAACTGACCCCTGGTGTGGGTCAGAACCCCTCAAGCTTCAGCTGTGGGCGTGTTTGCAGCAGACAGAATATGATGACATTCATTTATAGTGTGAGTGGTCGGCAGGGTGACGTCACTGTATGGCTGCTGTACCTGGGGGAGTTGAGACTGCGCACCAAATCCTGTTCGTATCAGAAACGGATTGATTAAGATCTCTCGAGCCAGACAGACAGCAGCGGTGGCGAGCACCAAGTCCTGCTCCTGCTAGACTCGCCACTCCCGCGGTGGTGGTGCTGGTACACGCTTCAGCAGACAGTCACAGGAACACAAACTAGTTTTGACCTTGTTTGTGAAGTAAGTAACCACGGTTCAACTGCTATTCAATCGCAATCAAAAAGTGGAACAAACACGGAAAGACGTACAATATTTTCCCCTCTGAGCTTGAAGGGAGAGCTCAGCGGCGTCGGTGACAGAGCTTGTGATCGATGCTCATGTCAGCACTGAGGAGATCCTCTGACTCTCAGCAGCTCGAAGCCTGTTGATGCGACACCACTTAGACTGAGCACAATCCCGGTTCAGCCTCGTCCTGGACCCGAGTGAGTCCGTCGCTGGAGAAACGTCATTGCAGATCGACTCTCAGGTCGAGGAGGACAGCAGAAATTTGCTGCCCATATTTTCACTTTGTATTCATCTTGTTTTGATGCTTTGAGTAAAAAGAACCCTGACACGAGGAGTTTTGGGTGGAGGAAGAGGAAAGAAAACAGGACACTCTCACCTGACAACAACAGACGATAACAGAGCTTTAGAGCAACTAGAACTTGCCGTCCCGTAAGCACTGAAATAAACAGCTGGGAGTGTGAACACGGCTGTTAATTGGCTCCTTGTGTACCTGCTGCTTCTACCTCGCAGCTTTCACTCGCCGCTTCCTCTGGCTCGTCTGCTGAGAGCTGCAAGAAAAACAAAAACTTACCTTCTCATCCTTAAAACCTACAAATACCACATCCTGGTTGTGTACAAGACCTTTGACTGCCAAAGTGTTTTCAAGTCGTCCCTCAGACCCAGAGGACATTTTAGCTCATCCTTTCAGCATTCGAGCAGATGTAGAGAAAAGTTATGTAGTGAAGGTATGAGAAAGCTGGCTAAAGAGGGTGGAACACACATATATTTATATATGTACACTTCATCTTGTAACTACATGTCGTAGCAGTCGCAGCAGCTGTTACCCCACGTATCAACTTCAAGAGAGGGATGTAGCTGGAAGAGAGGGAGAGAGAGCAAGCCACCAGGCCCTCCTCACTGTCCACAGTCCTTCTGCAGGGACTTGCTTTTAATAGGAAATATTCATAAAGCCATGGGATACGACACATTTTTAAATCCTTATTATTATTATCATCATACCAATAAGAGTACCTCTATCTGGTTACAGATGCCAATTTCTGTCCAACATATTTCTCTTTTTTTTGGTTGGTTGGAGAATAAAACGGAAGCTGTGTGTCTTCAGTCTTTTCCAGGTAACAGTAATGCCGACAGCGTGGTTCAGTACAAGCTGCAGCAGCCAGCGGTCGCTCGCTTCCTCCGCCTCATTCCTCTGGGCTGGAATACCAACGGACGGATCGGACTCCGGCTGGAGACCTACGGCTGCCCCCACAGTGAGTCCCTCCTCTGACCGAGGTCATAAGAATGAACGTGACGATGCAGCTGCTGAGAATATACTGTGTATGTATAAATATATATATATATATATATATATATATATATATATATATATACAACTTGAATGAAAACCACAGATCCATCAAATCAGAACGAGTCAAGCACCTGCAGATGTCCACCTCTTCCTAGCGTCCAGGGACGTGAAGGTCTGGGCAACTCTCCACTCAGTCTTCCTCCTGGAACGGGAGATTTTCCAGATTTTCCTTTCATTTTTCAACTTCAGTTTCCAGGTCCTCGGGACGTATGAGAACCTTCAAATCAGGCTGAACGTTTGCCTTACAGGAAACAAATGGTAGGAAATGAAAGAACGTTAATGGAGGATCTGGAACTACAAAAACATCATTTAGTAAAACATTCTCTTCTCCCTTCATACACACAAACACTCCGGCTTACTGTTTCACTGGTGTGTGTGTGCCATATTTTTAAAGCACACGGAGACACAGAGAGGCTGACTACCAAGTGTTCTCCTCCCCAGCACGTTTTAATTCTCACCTCCGTTATCAACCAGGGTGTTTCACACTTCGTCCCCCCCGAAGCTGGAAAACGTACTGTGTTAGCAGTTTAATCGGGTCTGTTTGCGTTTCTCAAGGCTTTGAAAACCTTGTAAAATATTTAGTGTGTAAAAACAAACACGCATCACACCGTGTTTTCTGTGCTAAAAACACATGTTTATGTCATTCACCTTCTGTTGTTGGTGTTGCACAGCAGGTTTTTCATATCACTGCCAGCTCACACAGCAAAGATATCGCTTCCCTAATTGCATCCATCCAGCCTTTAAGCGTGGGAGCGTGTCTCACCTCGGGCTGCTGCAGCCGTCTGCAACACGTGCAGCCCAATTCGCTGAATGCAGATTACAGGTGTTTTATGTCCTTTGTGTCACAAACCAAACAAATGCACTAAAACAAGACAAGTAAAATCAAATGATGCAGCGCTCAGGATCCCACGGTTCGCGCAGGCTTGTGGCTGCTCACCAACTTGATGGTTGTGTGGTTTATAATCGGCCAAAGCTCAGGTGCAGTTTTACTTTTCGTGGTGATTAAATGCAAATCAAGCACACAGAACAGGCGTGCAGGTGTGAGCGCTGCAGCGGTGACTGATGTTTCAATGCTCACTGGCATTAGCATCAGCATGAGTTCGCCAACAAAATGTCGAAATCTACGAGAGCCGTACTGCTGTTTTTGGTACCGTTCTGCCTCTCCGTCACGTAAACATGTACTCGACAGTCACGTGGTCGTCTGAACCTTGTTGGGTGTGGATGGAATAATGAGCTTCGTTGAGAAAAGTGTGCAGACGTGTTTGAAAGAGTGCTTTGAGAGAGCTGGAACAGCGAATTCAGGGAAACTAGCAGCGACTCAGAGTCACAGGTGATGTTGTCTGATAAAGACACGCCCACTGGTCACAGGCGTCCTCCTCTCTCAACCACTCCTGTGAGGGAAGGAGATTAAATCTCTCTAATCATCAGACTGAGGTGTCGGCCTGAATCTTCGCGAGTTGGTGAAGTTGGCACGGGTGCGTTGCCATGACAACAAATTGCTGAGTTGTAAGAGGTGAGCCAAATGGAAGTTAAAGCAAATTATGATGTTGAGACCTGCGCACCCTGACAATCGCATTCGCATTCATTGGGCTGGTTGTTAGAAACCCCTGACCCTGGATCTGGAGGGTTAAAGGTGGAGCCCAGGTCAGTGACACGGACGCGCTGGCTCACTGTCTCAGCTGCAACGCTCGTTTCTCGCAGTCTGAAGTGTTAACATCCTGACTTCCGTGTCCTGTTTCCTCCTGCAGCCTCTGATGTGATGAGTTTCGACGGCAGCAGCAGTCTGGTGTATCAGTGGAGTGCCGGGTCGAGGCGGACGTCCAGAGAGGTCATCTCCCTGACGTTTAAAACCCTGAGGAATTCTGGGACACTGCTGCATGCGGAGGGACAGAAGGGACTCCGCCTGAGCCTGGAGTTGGACGGAGGGAAGCTGCTGCTGCTGCTCACACGAGGTACAGCACCACACGTAGTGCGTCCTGTCTGCAGAGGTGACGCCATGGTGCAGGAAGCTGTTTATAGGGCGACAAGACATAGAGACATCTTGTTTCCATTGAAGAATCAGTGAGTGACTTCATAGATCTGTTGGTATAGAATGTAAAGGTCTCACACACACACACACACACACACACACACGTCACACACACACACGTCACACATAATATCTGTTCATGTTTGTTTGGGTGAGTTGACCAGCAAAGAGATTCATGGCGCTCCTGATGAGTTTAACGTTACGCTCGTGCTCCTCGGTCTGGTGGCAGCCGTGGTGGACAGGACTGGTTCAGTGTGTGCGGTCTGGACGAGCTGAACAGGTGTGTGTGTGTGTGTGTGTGTGTGTGTGTGTGTGTGTGTGTGTGTGTGTGTGTCTCATCAGGAATCCATCCATTCATCACAGTGCAGGACTCTTAAACGAGTGTGTTTTCAGGTGTAGGTGGAGAGTTGCTGTGTTGGGAGGAGGTTCGCTTCTTCTGCAGCAACAACAACAACAACAACAACAACAACAACAACAACCTGTCTTTCTTCTCCTCTCTCTCTTTCTTCTCTCTCATCTCTGACTGTTTCTGTTTTGTTTTCCTCCTTCTCTGCTCTAATTACTCTTTTTTGCCTCGGTTCGTCTCCCCAGATCTTCAGTTGATTCATTCTTTCATAACAGGAGGCAATTTGCAGCTTCTTCTGCTGGAAACACTTGATCTGTCTAACCCATTTTACCATATTTTGCTTTTCAGTTTTTGACATTGTTGCGTGTTCCATTCTCTCAGATATGTTTTTGGAACTCGTCAGTTTTTTTTTCTCTCATTATTTTCTTCACTGACTTCTTTTCCTGCACCCTTTTTCTTCCCCCGGTTTTCACAGATTGAGTAATTCAGGTCATCTGCTGCGAGCCTGAATGTCCACATCCACAGTAGAACACAAAAAAGAGTCCTGGTTGAAGAAGTCACCCTTTGAGCCAACATCCATGAATCCCACGGGGAGAACATCTGAACTCCAAACAGTAAAGACTTTGGACGGCCAGGACTCGAACCCGGGACTCTCTTGCTTTGAGTGTTGACCGCTAATCGAGATTTGTCGCTCAGTAAAAACGCAGCTGGCGAACAGAACGGCTTACCTGACGGAGGTTCTACACGTTAACATGTCTGCTCTGATCTTCTATTGATTCCTGCTTTCTCTTTCTCGTCATTCAGGCAACATCGAAGCTCTTTGGATCCCTCTGCTTCCATTCAGCAGCGCCAGTAAAGTGCTCTTAAGTGTTCTTAAGTCTTGCTGTGTTTGCTTTTGCTTGGATTATGAAACAAATAACTCATCACAATAACTGTGTTGACAAGAGGATGGATTCTCCTGTGCCCGACTCTCTCTGGATGAAGCTGTTTTGAGCTGAAACATCAAAGCTCCGTTTGTCCATCGAGTCCGTCCCCTGCTCTTTGTCTCTGTTTCTCTCTGTTGCTGGGATTGTCTCTCCCCGAAGAATACTAATACATTTTTAATGACCGACTGTGTTCAGCTCTTCCTGCAGTTCCTTCTCTCAGCACAAACAGAAAGTTCCTTGCTCGACTTTGGGGGATGCAGAAATGGATCCGCTAATTTGAACTTCATCTATCATGAATGATATCTCTCTATGTTTCTCCTGCAGTTTTTCAAATAAGGCATTATAACATATTTGGCCTCAGATCTCAAACTCTAATGTGCAGATGTTTGGTAGTCCCTAATGAGAGGAGATGAGCTGACCTTGCCGTGTACATCTCACTGGGAAACCCGTGAAATTATTCATCAGAATGAGGATTCCCTTTTTGGGGAAATGTTTTAAGTGGAATGTCAATCAGAAAGTTCCTTTTTCACGCTTCTGCTCGTCACCTCATCGTGTGGCTTTCCTCCTCCCTACCCTCTGTTCTAGTTTGGCCGGCGTCTCCTGAAGCCCGGCGTCTGGCCTCCCTCGGCAGCCTGTTGGATGACCAGCACTGGCACCATGTAGCAGTGGAGCGGCGCGGCGCTCACCTCAACCTCACCGTGGACAAACACACCGAGAGAGTTCAGATTCCTGCAGAGTTCAACCACTGGGACATGGAGAAGGTGGGAGGAACTGTGGTGGTTGAACGCTCTCTGCTTACTAATCCAATAGAACAAAGGTCCTCAAATACTGAACTAACCAAAGGAAAGTGATAGTGTGAGTGTGTCTTTGTGTTTGTGTATTCAAACAGCTGAGTGTTGGGGCGGAACAGAAACCCGTGTCCAAGAGGAACTTCCACGGCTGCCTGGAGAACCTGCTGTACAACAGCTTCAACCTGATTGAACTAGCAAAACACAACGGCCGCCAAGTTACTGTAACGGTGCGTTAACTTCATTATTTTAGTCAAACCTGAGAGCTGAACTCTGGGTCGCCCTCTGTGAGGCCCAGCTAGCAAGGTGAGTAGCTAGCATGCTAGCTGCACTCAGTGCCGCAAATTGAAATGTTTGCAAACCAGCCAGAAGATCTCCACCAGCTCAGAAGTCCCCTGCAGAGGTTAAATAGACATCTGCTGCAACCAGCAGCTCCTGCTAGCATTGGCATACCTCGCTGCTAGCAGGAGCTGCTGGTTTCCTGTGAATCCTTTTCTTTCATTTCATTAAAATCTGCAGTTCAAAACTGAAAGGAGAGTTGTAACCAAAGAACAACGGATGGTTTTAGTCCAACAGTCTGGTTCAGAAGCACCAGGAGAAAATACCACTGTTCCAAACCAGCCCTCGGATGACGGGGTAATATTTATACACCGACGCTGAAAATCCATTTTATTCAGCAAGCACATACTTCTGCCTAGTCAAACATTTGTTCCCTTCCACTTTTGCCCACGGGTCCTAATTGAAGCTTCAGGCAGCGAGGAGTGGGCCCTGGTACCGCCGCACACGCCACACTTTAATAAACTTGATAGTATTTGGGTTTTGCATGAAGGAGCAGACGAATGTGCACACTGTGGTGTAAATATCAGTTTTGTGTTCAAGGAGGAAAGCTTTGTCGTTAAAATGTTCTATTATTCAGTAGAATGCACACAGGACCTCAGACCCTGGCTGTGTGAAGAGGGTTGGTGTTCCAGTTGGGGAAGGTCACTCCTGCGTGCGTCTATCCGCTCTGCGCTCGCGATAGATTCCCTTTTGTCCCCGCTGGGATTCCAGTTTAATGGAGGACTATCGGCTTTTCTGCTCGGCTGCTGCATTTTCTGTTTGATCTGGATGCTGTTAAATGAGCTGCTCGCTGGTTAATGAAGCCAGGACAAAGGAGTGGAGACGGCGCTTAGACCCTCAGTAATGCGTCCTCATCTTGGCCATTAGGACCTCCAGATGTTTCTGCTCTCATGGTGAGTGAATCTCAGTGCTCGCTGGGGAAAAGAATGGTCTCATTACAATAAACGTTAAAAAAAAGGAAAAACATGGATTCTCAGTGAAGAGGTTCAGGTATTCACACGCATGGCTAAAGCTCTAATAGAGGCTCTTAAGCCTTAAAGTTATGGTCCAATTTGATAGTAAATGGTGCTTCAGGAGGGACTATTACAAAGAAAAAGAGTGTGTGAGAGGGGAGATTTGGTGTCGCAGTGCAGAAGTCCTTTCAGGCTTTTAAGGTAACTCTATATTTTGTGCTGTGCTGTGGTCCGATCCTCTCCAGCATGAATTATTGTCCATCACTTTAAATGCACCACAAAGGGCTTTTAGATGTCACCGGTGTTTCCGGTGCATTATAAAGATAGCAGGCTGATATTCCCAGCAGACATCAGGCACTGTACTACATCACGGCTGCACCCTCAGCGATGGACCCTCAGCCACACACACCCACTCAAGGCAATGACAACAGAGACAATGGACTGTAACAGAGATGTCAAGATGCTTCAGCACACTCCCCACTACACACTCGCTCTTCTGCTTCAAGCTGGGTGACTTTGGGATTTTCAGTTTGCTCTCCTAATCTTATTCTAAGCCTGGCTGTTATCGTTATGGTAATGCTGCTGCCCTCTTTAAGGAGACTTGCTGATGAGATCACTGCGACATGAGGTCACGTCGACACGCCCTCTGCTGCTAATTAATATTCATGTTTTCTGTTGCTTTATCTCTGGTGATCATATTTCCTCTCTGTCTCAGGGCAATGTCACCTTTTCTTGCGCTGAGCCAGTTTCCGCCGCCGTGACGTTCCCCGGCCTCCAGAGCTTCCTCCAGTTGCCGGGGGCGACTGCTTCCACCTCAGGGGGTGTGTCCGTGGGGTTTCAGTTCAGGACGTGGAACAAGGCGGGGCTGCTGCTCACCTTTGACCTTCCTCAGCAAGCGGGTGTGGTCTGGATGTACCTGAGCGAGGCCAGGCTCCGGCTACAGATTCACAAAGGTGGCAGGGTGATGCTGGAGCTCAGCACAGGTCAGTCCAAACCAGAGGCTTTTAATCTTCACCCTCTCAGTTTCATGCTGAAGGGCACTTCGACGTGATCTTAAGGGGAAGCGGAGATCAAACTAGCGACCTTTCGGTTTCTGGACTGCCAATCTTCTTCCTGCCCCTGACGTCTCTAATAATTGAAATTCCAGTTCCATTCCCTCATCCTGGCTGAGGTGCTTGACCTTGCACGCGAGACGCAGTTTTCAAGGGTTCTAGATCTCTTGAATCTCTTTGCAATTTTGTACAACAACAGTTTCCTGACACAAACGGCTAAATAAGGAAAAACTTGATTTGTATTTGGCAGCCTTTGATTTTATCTTCTGAAATTGCGGCTGGCAGACTCTATCGTCCGTGGACTTGAGGATAATTCAGCCAGAGCTGGCTCTCTGGTTGTCTGCAGCTGATTTATTTTCAGGTGGTTCCGCACCCAAAAGCAGAGGTACCAGTGAGTACCTGAAAGGCTACAAATACTTGTTGCTTTGAAATACAATTTTCTACCCTGCAGTTCACTTTCATTTTACTCCAACAGTACTTCTTCAAGAGCAGTATTGTACTTTTCAGGTAAAAATGTACTTTTTAAGGGGACTAGTCTTCAAAAGTGTAACTGTAAGTACTGAAGTGTTCTGGTCTTGTACCTCCATATTTGAGTGTGTATTTGTATGAATTTATTCCCAACATACGAGGCATTCTGCTGAGATAAAGCCACTACAGAGGAGGATGAGCAGCCAGGAAGCAGATGGCGTGTGCCCGGGGCTTTTTAAGAACATAAAGTAGCCTCACAAAATAATTCTTAACAATTACTAATGTTTCTGTGGATGCATATTTGGTTACAACAGCAGGAAGTAGCGAGAGATGCCAACTGTGGTTCAGGCTGGAACAGAGCTGCACACCTTTTTTCCTTTTCCCAGAGAAGACGGAGCTGCTGCAGTTGCCGAGCTGTGATAAGATGACGGCTGTCGAGGGATGGATTTAGCAAACGGTCAATTTTAACTGTTTCTTAGACAAATTGGAGCTGAGATTTGCAGCAAAGGTACCTCAGTG
Source organism: Aulostomus chinensis (assembly GCF_037954235.1). Lineage (NCBI taxonomy): Eukaryota > Metazoa > Chordata > Actinopteri > Syngnathiformes > Aulostomidae > Aulostomus > Aulostomus chinensis. Next base: position 30,096,458 of record NC_141324.1, read on the forward strand.
TCTTAATGCCTTCACTGGGTCCCAATATCTATTATTTACCGTCTTATCTGCTGTGTTCCGTTATCAGAGCTCTGACACGTCCGCATCACTCTAAAGACTGTAGGCAGATACCACCACCGGGACAGCAGGGGGGCCTTCCTGAGCAAAGCATTATTTGTAAGAAAAATAGAGGCGATAAAGGGATATTTATCTATTTGCACAGCTCTAGACGCCACTCTCAGTCCGGCTGGCGCCTGCTGCAGGTCAATCATGCAGAGGATGCAGGAAATAAATTAGAAGGAAGATTTGGCTGATTTTGACGCTACAAGTACAAGATTTTCTGCTTCACACTTTGTTTCTACAGTCTCCCCCCAGGCATTCAAGATCGGTTAATTCCCAGAAGTTTTTGTTGGACTGAGTCCTATCTGAGCGCGTTAATTTATACAGAGACAAAGCAATTCGCACCCTTTGCTTGTCCGAGTTGGAAGGTTCATTTAAATGTGGTCATTATCTCAACGCGACTGTCCGTGCCTCATGCCCTCTGCCTCGGACAACAAAGCATTCATCTGCTGCAACATCTGCTGCAGGTCTCAATGGTTCAGCCTGTGCTGACCTGTGAAGCGAATGTGCTCACCAGACTAGATTCACACATTCAGCAGTATGTGCTAATTGCTATTTGGCTCCCAGGTTCTGCTCTGAACGACGGTCAGTGGCATTCTGTGGAGCTGAACTCCAGGCGGGGTCGCCTGACCATTACTGTGGATAAAGAGGATGGAGGCATTGCTCATGCTAGCCCCTCGTTCCCCATCGCCATAGAGACTCACCTCTTCTTTGGTGGTAGGATTTATTTGATGTGGATTTGTTTGGGGACAAGCATGCATGCCGTGTCGCAGCGCTTGTAGCCGTAGCCACTTATGTCATGAAGCTTAACTAGAAATACACAAAACAAAACGCTGATGCAACAAATACGAACACTGAAATGCAAAACTCAACATTTATATAGACAGAGCTACTCAAGAATAGACTGTAATGCTAAAATACAGTAAGAAGGCCTATGGTTTATTAGAACCTGATGAGCATCAAACATCCACATGGAAGTGGTTGTACCTAAAACCTGAGGCAGAAAGCACCAGCCAGGGATGTAAATCTGCTCCCAGGGTGTAGGAGTTTACATCGGTGTTGTTACAGGACGCTGTCGTGTACATCTGTGTGTGTTTTCATAGAACCTGTGGGATTTGGTGCACCGTGTGGTAGTTCAACTGTTTTATTCTTTTATTGAGGTTGTCCTGCTGAGGATTCCACCCAGGAATGCAGAAATCCCTTCAACGCCTTCCAGGGCTGCATGCGTCTCCTGACTCTGGACAGCCAGAGCGTGGACCTCATCATGGTGCAGCAGAAGCAGCTGGGCAACTACAGCAGCCTCCACGTGGACATGTGTGGAATCATCGACAGGTCAGTCTCAAAGTTGTGCGTCGTTGTGTACGGTTTATGATGCGTATTTGCGTGTACCTTCGGTCATGTTCTGGAATGTCTTGAGGATGGACCTGCACACTGGGATCCCATTCAGAACTGCCACATACGCGCCAGAGTTAATCGCTCCACAACCGCATCGTCATGGTTACTTTGAAAAGTATGACAGCACAATAAAAAGTTTTCTTCGAACATCATGCTGATATACTGGCTTGCTTATTTACACTTTGACATCGTGCAGCACCATTGATTCCACTGCTCGTAGCTCTGCGGCGAGTTGCTCCACCATGTTTGCCACGAAGTGACTAACTTTCTCTGCCTCCATGAGAGTGTTTAGAGGCCGCCTGCAGTGACTGAGAACAACACTGATGAGAGCAATGAGAGCGAACCGAAACAATAAAGTTGAAGGCAAAGCCACAACAAATGAGCTGCAAGATGCGAGAACACTCCCCAGAGCTGAGGGGGGTGCAGAGTTGGGTGGTAGCTCGCTGTGACTCCACTGCGATAAACTAGCGCTGCACACATGCACGCAGTGATTTGGTCCATTATTGATTCCAACAGCTTTAAAGGCTTTTTTAAATGTCTGATTAGGTTCCCGTCTAATACGACTGTAATTGAGTTGAAATGAAATGAGAGAAACTTTAAACCTCCTGGTAAATATTTTCTGTTTACATCAATGAATGTGATCAATCACAATTCAGGATCAGAGCAGTAACGTCCTCAGGAGATGAGAGAGAGAGAGAGCGAGAGGAGGAAGAGCAGAACCAATCGTTTGCCGTCTGGGTGCCACGCCAAATCGTAGCGCAATTAATGGGACAATTACAACAATTATAAACCCTTTTCTGAGGCATAAATAGCCTACAAACACACACACACACACACATTCATGGGATTATACGTAAACACCAACATAAAGACATGTATTGAACCAGTCACATATCCTTGCCAAGCAAGGAGAATCTGCTCCAGTGGTTTTAATTAAATGTCTTCGACATTAATCATATTGTTATTCAACAGAAAGCAGCTCCTGACTGACTGCTCACTGGAACAAATCTAACGAAAAATTCCCCGGAAAGACAGAAGGAGGAAAAAAAAACTCCCTCCACCCAAACTCCATTATGTTCCCTCTATGTAGTCCTGCTGATTGGGTTTTCGGCCCCTGGGATATTCCTACTGTAAGTCAGGTTGCAAACGTGGTCACGGCGCAGCTTCAGCATCGTGGTCATACTTCAGAGGCGGTTATTACGTCTCCAGATGTGTGGATGTGGGTGTGTTTTGTTATTGCTGCCAGCAGCAAAGTGCGTTATTAGCACAGGCCAACACTCCATTAACAGCGCAAATGAACCTCAAACCTTCCAGGAGCTTTTTTTTTTTTTTTTTTTCTAATAAAACAAGAAATTACAGTGTTTTAAGGTGTTGAGTTTACTCATGAACGTTTAAGCTGAACCCAAACACAAAGAACATCGCATTCATATGTGATCTTCGACACTGATGCAGTGCTTCGTCTTTCCCCGCTGTACTGCTGCTGCTTCCCTTGCTATTGGTGCTTTGTCATGATAAGACAGGATGCAAAGAAGCCCACAGGGACTGAACCTTTGCCTGTGTACTTCATTAATTCACTCTAAAATCATGTTTATGATGCAGTTTCTTGCTACTTTGGAGAGGTTCTTTTCCTGGTTTGGATTTGCTCTAACTAGGAATGCAAGATATGTGCAGATTCATAAATCATCTTGCATGATGTTAACTGTGGAGTACCTCAAGGGTCAGTATTAGGCCCCAGATATATGGGTACATCTATAAATGGCCTATGAGAATTTGTAATTTAGTCATTTTGTTTGTCTTTGTACATTTTATGAGGCTAGTACTGGGTAATTAAGTAATTTAGTAATTAAGTTGGTGATAAAAAAAAATTGGTGAGAATCAAAAAGTGTACAAAGTGCGTCATCCTGCTTTTTAAACATGTCGTCCCAAACTGGGTTACCATTGTATTATTTTGACTTTCAAAAGTTTTTCTTGACTCATGAAGCAAAATTTTCTTAGTGTTTCAGATTTAGTGCATTTCATGGAAGAGGGTTTAAATGGACTTTCAGGATATTTGATTGATGATCCGAATTATCTCACAGATGTGAGTGAGACTGGACGTTTACACAACTAACTTGTGGACACTTGTTGAAAGGACACGACATGTTAAATGTGATTTAGTAGATTTACAAATGTTTGGGGAATTTAGATAAATTAAGTACGGAATAATACAAATCATATCGACATGGATGAACGTCGGCCTTAAGCACCAAGATTGGTCATCGGTAGGTATCGTCAACTCTTCATACCAGTGCGTCCCAAGCTTGAACCGATCCAAACTATGTAAGACGATGATGTTGCAAAAGCTACCTTTTACGCTGAGTACAGTGCAAAGCAAAACAAAAAAGACAAGTTTTATTTCCCCTCAAATCGGTAAGAAAGTCTGGACTGACTTGGATCTCAACGGGGGGGGGGGGACAGACATCCACCGTGATGTTGTGGACTGAAGATGAAACGAGCTTACTGGAGAGAAAAGCAGTAGAGAAATAAATGCAGGTAAAACCAGAGCGTAGCAGGCTGACAGGCTGCTGAGTCGGGGATTTTATCTAAATGAAGGGGCGGTTGCAGATTCTCTGCAGTCATTTGTTTCTCTTGAATATTCCCGCCTGTGTGAACACACACGAAACACCGTCTCACA